>NC_090836.1:5437500-5745000 GCF_028021215.1 Eschrichtius robustus | reverse complement strand
TAAATTTTGGAGATTAATCCTTTGTCAGTTGCTTCATTTGCAGATATTTTCTCCCATTCTGAGGGTTGTCTTTTCTTCTTGTTTATGGTTTCGTTTGCTGTGCAAAAGTTTTTACGTTTCATTAGGTCCCATTTGTTTATTTTTGTTTTTATTTCCATTTCTCTAGGAGGTGGGTCAAAAAGGATCTTGCTGTGATTTATGTCATAGAGTTTTCTGCCTATGTTTTCCTATAAGAGTAACACATATTTTAAACATTTAAGTATTTTAAATATTTATGAGTTAAAAAATAAAGTTGTGATCATGTGCACACATTTCTCCTTTTTCAGTTAGCCTTATATGAATAAATATTTCCAAATTGTCATATAATATTTAAAACAAACAGCTGCATAATAAATCAACCCTCTAATAAATGGATCATAGTTTATTTACCTTTCTTCCAAGGAAGTGCCTTGGAGGCTCATTTTCCAATTTTTCCCCTGTTTTCACAAATCCAGTATATATTATTTTCGTGCATGTAATCTTTTCCACATTTGTAATTACTTCCTCAAGATATACTCCCCCAGATGTGATGGCTAGATCTAAAGAATGGCCATTGTATGGTTCTTGATGTATTTTACCAAATTGCTTTCTGAAAGGACTAGACCAATTCCCTTCGCCATAGAACACGTACGAAATACTCTTCCAATGGGTACAAATTATTTATTACCCTGAAGTCAAGTGATAATGAAAGAAAGATCAGTGTGCAGTCAGCTTGAGATTCCCAGCCCCCATGCCCACCTCATTCTACCTGTTGACCTGAATATTCCAGACTCATCCTTTAAGACTTAGCTTTTCACGGTGCTTCCTCTGTGAAGTCTTCCTAGCCCCATTCCTGCTGAGAGGAAGCATTAACTGTTTGCTTTTCTGTCCCAGTGTTGCATTTGGTGCACACACTGATGGTGTATCTTACAGAATTATGGTAATAGTACTCATATAGCTGTTCTTTTGCAGACCCATCTAAAGAGCAGTGAGTGAGGACCATGACTTTTCATGTCTCCTAGAGCCCAGCACATTCCCTGGCACGTGACAGGCACTCAACATGCCTGATAAACAAAGACGAGTGAGGGAATGAATGCATTTATTTATTAATGAGGGAAAGTTTCTTAACAGAGGTAAGTTTTTAATAATTTTAAGTGGAAAATGAAGGATCGTTTTCAAAGCAGGGCTTGGTTGATGGTGGGTCAAGGATGTTCTAAAGAGGTTTCCACTCCAGGTAGGAGATTGGACTTGATCCACAAGGTCCCTTCTGATTCTGAGGGTCTACTTACTAATAATTTGAGTAAGGGAGAGCATTCCAAGGCAGAAGACGGGCAAGTCCAAAGAGTCTCATGGCCGTGAGTAGCTGTTGACAAAGCAAATAGTGGTTTTGGAGTAGGGAGGGAACAGAGAAAGACCAGGGATTATTGGAGAACTGTAAGGGGGATCTGACAAGTTTGCATTTTGCATCAGGTCATAGGGAGCAGGTGTAAAATCTTGGTCAATGCTGTGACTATGTTTGAACTCTGTTTCTCTTGAGGAAAATGGGCAGCTAGTGCAGGAGGGGAATAGAGAGGGAATGAGGAAGCACAGGTGGACACATTCATTTGTTCATTCATTCTTTCATTCATGAAACATTTATAAGGCACCCAGAGGGAGGAACAAGTTTAGAGACCAGGACAGTCTCTCCAGCTATTCAGATTGATATTGATTCAGCCTTGTCTCGGGGGAGGAAGCCTGGACCACACATGGGCTTTCCATGCTGGGTTCCACAGAAACTCACAGAACCCTTTAGGCCATTTTGCTAAGTTATCAATCATTTTAGAGACATGACTATTTTTTTTTATATTTTCTATAAGTACAAGGACAGTGTTTCTTTTTTAAAAAATTGTTTATTTAGGCTGCTCCGGGTCTTAGTTGCAGAATGTGGGATCTTTAGTTGCAGCATGCAAACTCTTAGTTGCAGCACGCATGCAGGATCTAGTTCCCTGACCAGGGATCGAACCCGGGCCCCCTGCATTGGCAGCACGGAGTCTTACCCACTGGACTGCCAGGCGAGTCCCAGGACAGTGTTTCTGAGTTAGATGTCTTTCATCCCTAGTATCTCTGGATTATCCTCTTCACCCTTTCAGGGAGTATTTGATCCCATGTACGATCAAACACTAGGCTGCAGAATAAACTTTACCAAACGATGACTTCCTCTAGCAGTGTAGGCTACGTGTGGTTAGGGATGGGCTCTGGGGTCAACTGCCAGGCTTCCTGTCCTACATGGCTTGATGCTTCAAGTCAGCCAGGCCAGATTTCCTCATCTGAAAAGTGGCATCTTTTGATGAAAATAGCACCTACCTTGTAGGATGCTTCTGAAAACTAGGAGATGAATCTGGAGTAGTTAAAACACTTGGTCTGGATACGCTCTCAGTGACTATCAGCCGCCATTGTTAGTGTCAAATGTCTGGTTTCTTTCTCTTTAATCTAGGAATTGACTAAAAACAGTCTGAAGCCCCTGCATGTAGTGAGCCCTGGAGGTTCCTCCCATCCCATCAGGCAGTAGGATCAGACAATAATGTTTAAAGACTGAGGGTACGAGATTCCAAGGCAGTCCCAAGAATCACACTCAGAAGCCTGAGATATAAACATTCCAAGATGCTTGTCCTTCCAGAGAACACAAAGGCCTTAGGGCCCTGCTTGTCAAGTCTGGCATCTCAGATGGGCTCTTTTTGTCATCTGTTTATCTCAGACCCACAAATGTTTGTTCCTCTAGTCATCCAAAAAATAATCACTATAGTCTTCCTGACTCAGGAATTCAATTATCCCTCTTAGAGCCTCCTCTGGTTTCTTAAATGCAGCCCAAGCTTTGAGGCCCTCAGGCCATTCATGTGGGCGAGGAGATGAATTTCTTCCTGTCATTACAGGGGATCTCATTTCTCTTAGTCTTGAGCTTACAGTTCTGTCAAACTCTGAATAGAAAAAGAGGTGCACTGGTGGTTGCACAGTTCCTTATTTATAAGGAGTAAAAGTCAGATTGTTATTTTGAAGGGGCAAGAGCTGTCAGTCTCCCCTGCTCTCTGGATATACCCACCAAGACATGTAAGAATGACCTAGCTGATGGAAACGCATGGACAGGTTCCCCCCAGAGGCCAGGGCCTCTACACCCTTGCAGCTGCATCCAAGTTGTCTCATCAAGTTGCAAATTTGCACTTCAGCATTCAGGAGACGCATCCATGAATTGGTGTAGACCCTGACTTCTTTTCCGTGACTCCTTTCTGACTTTGCATCACATCTAGCTGGGGAGAGGCCTGCTCAGGTTGATCCAGAGTCTTTTTTATCCATGGCTCCTTACCTCACTGGCTTTGCCTTGTCGACTGAAAAAAAAATCGCACCACCTAAGAGTTGAGAATTATGTTTTATTCGGCAGGCATGCGGAGGACTTTTAAGCCTGGGAGACTTTTGCAAAAAAACAAGAAAACAAACAAAAAAAACAGGTATTTGGAGCATCAAAAGATTACTGTTAATTAAGGAAAAAGCAGACATCTTAAGTTAATGAATTTAGCACTTTTCTCAGTACTGTACAGGAAGATGCAGGAGTCTGGGCTCATTGAAATCATTCCTTTGATATGCACCTCAGCTATCTGGGGCCAGTATCCTGGTTTTTTTTCCCATCCCTAATCCCCTCAGGGTGCACAGTATGGGGACTGCAGTGGCTGATGGCTTGATGGCCCCAGCATCCTTTGTTTACTGATAATGACAGGGTGGCTTTCTTGGTCTACAGTCTCTACTAAGAATTTTGGATTTCCATGTAAGTCCTCACCGTTCCTCCTTTGAATGACTGCAGATACATCCTAACTGCTTCTTTTTCCACTCCCTCTTTGCCTTTTCCTTCCCAGCTTTTAAAATAGCTTTTCTAAAACGCAATCCAGAACGTATTATCTTTTCTACTTAGAATCCTTCAACATTAGTTACTGAGGTCCTTGCAGATGAAGTTCAGACCCCCTAGGCACAGCATCTGAGGACACCCAGGTGTGCACATCTGGTGGGTCTAACCCGGCCTGTGTTGGCCTATTTGCTGCTGCAGGTTCTTGCTCTCCCATCCTCAGTTCTCCCATCCTCAGTTCCTCTCTTCTCCTGGACCCGCTTTGGCCCAGGAGGAAATGGCAGTGCTCTGGGGCAGACACTGAGTCTCACTCCTGTCTGCCTGCAGCACTCAGCCCTGCTCCTGGAACATAGTAAGGGCTCAATAAACTATTTCTTGAAGGAATGGCCCTCCCACTCCCTTTCCTTCCATGGCAGAGAAACTGAGGCCTCCTTGCTCTTTATCCCGTGATATTTGGGCCGGCCTCCCATTTCATGGTGGTCATATTTATTATTATTATTATTATTATTTTTTTTTTTTTTTTTTTTTTTTGGCCACGCTGCACGGCATGTGGGATCTTACTTCCCCAACCAGGGTCGAACCCGCGCCCCCTGCAGTGGAAGCGCAGAGTCTTAACTACTGGACCACCAGGGAAGTCCTTTTTATTATTTTTTACATGCAGCAATTTTCATCTCCCAAGACCCAAAGCGAGACACATGTATCATCGGAGTTTCCCTTCAAGAAAAGTCGTTTCTGGTTTTCATTTGCTCCTTGGCCTTCAGGGGTGCAGTCACTGATCCCTGTGGAAGCGGGCAGAGGGCGGTGTTGCCCCCAGACTTGCACTGAAACTCAGCCCAGTTTCACATCCTGGCCCCTGCAGCGCCCCTCCCCTCCACGCCGGGGGCAATACTGTGTCAGGCCCTGAGCAGGCACTCGGGGCACAGAGGCAACAAAGGGGGCCGGGCCCTCCAGGACCTCAGGGTTTAGAGGCAGAGAGTGATGGGCCAGTGGTTACAGGAAAGGGCCTCCTTGTCACAGAAAAAATGCAGCCCCCTCTGCTTGCGTCTGAGAGGCTGGGGGTCTCTGGCTGCCTTGTGCCTTAGCAGAGGTGCATGACCGAGGGCTGTCCGTTCTCCTCTGCCCCCGGCCTGTGACTGCTCGCCCACCAAGCTTCCTTGGGTCCCCCAGAAAGTGCCGACAGGGGCAGGACAGACTCTGCACTGGGAACAAGACTCCTGTCTCCCAGCTGCCACCTCAGGCTTGTTTTGAGACTTCAGATGAGGCCAGGAAGAGACTGCATCTCGGGGAACACACTTCTCAGCCCGTCTGCTCAGAGACTTGGTTCCGTGACTCTTTTCCGGGTTCTCTACCACATTTATGGTCTCGCCACCCTCCAGGCCCCTGGCTCAGAAGCCGGGACATCACTGTTCGTTCACTCTGCTGTCTGCACGCCTCCCCTCCGGCAGGGCTGGTCTTTCTCTGGAGTGTTTCTGGAAGTTGCTCCTTCCGTTCCCTTCAGCCTCTTATAGCCTCCTACCCCTGGTGCTTTCCCTGCCACACCCTCAGTGCCACCACTCACAGCCGCCAGCGTCTCCCTACAGCCTTCTGATTCTTTTCCTACGGTGGTGTTGGTCTTACCATCCATTGTTCAGAAGCCTCTAGCGTGCCCACATCCTGAGCAAGGCCTTGGAGAGGCAGCTTTTCCATTTATTCACCCTGAGATTCTTTTACACATTCTTAGTGCCGCCAGAGTGAACCCACCAAGCGCTCCTTACCCACAGCCCACACGTCACTCTGTTTCTGCCTGACCGTGTCTGTGCCCCTTGCCCTGGCATTCCCTGTGTCTTCTCACCCCCATGGACAAAACCGGTTCTGTGTCACCTCCTGCTCAAAGGGTCCCTTCCCTTCCCTCCCCTTGCCCCTCCCCCCGTCCACAGTATTTTAGTCCCCCCTCCCTCCCAGGTTTTCAGACAAGCCGCCTCCCGAGACAGCCATACCCTACTGGAAGCTAATTTCAGGGCCTTGCATGGGCCCTGAAAACACTGGAGAAGTCTGCAAAGGGGTGACTGAATAAATGAGGGTACCCTTTATCTAGCTTTGCCCTATCCGGGCTGAAACAATCTTACTTGTAGTAGTGCTGGCGTCCACTCTCGTATATTATTAACAGGCTGATAATCCCATGAGTGGATTATCAAGGGTGGCGGTTATCCTTCTTTCTCTTTCTCTGCCTCCTCCTCCTTCCACGCCCCCTCTCCCCCTCCCCTTCGCGGCTGCCTTCTCCCCTCCCCCACCCCAGGCCTATTATGAGCTCCTTTCCAGGGGACTAAGCCAGGGAAACCGGAGAAGGAGTAATGTGAGCCCGTCCACGTCCATGCTGCTCACGGGTAGTGCGCTGGGAAAGAAGACAGAAGGTGGGAGAGAAGACAGAGGTCCAGATGTCAGAACCTTGCTGGAGGCAATAGTTTCTGCATCCCCCTGGGTACCTAAGGCTTGGCAGCGGCAGTCGTACCACGACTTCCTATTTCTCTGCACCCCTGTCTTCAAAGCCCCTTTGATCTTCAGATGATCCCCGTCAGGTACAGGGAGCAGTCTCTCTCCTTCCCACCTTCCCAGGGCTTCAGGGGTCTTGGATGTGAATCCGGCTCTGCCTGTATCCAGCAGGGTGACTTCGGACACGTCACAACATCTTTCTGGACCTCGTTTCCTCCTCAGCATCATAGGGAATTAGACCACATGGTGAATGTTTCCTTGCGGAGGTGCAACCCACTGGCTTGCGGTCTTAACCAGTTGTGTAATGTGTCACCAGTAATGTGCTGCTACTACTGCGAATATATTTCAAAAAGCATAAGGTAAAACAGGGTCAGTGTCACCCTCACCTTCTCACATTGCTAGGTTAGTTTTGAGTGAGGGAGCAGGGAGGTGTCTGCAGGCACAAAACCTCACTACCCCAGTAGAAGCAAGTGGTGTGCAGAATCGTCATTCATCGAGTGTCTTGATAAGAATTAAGACTTTCAAGCCAGGTCACCCCCAGGGTCCCTAACCTGGGCCAGATCGCCTCCAGGGTCCCTTTCCTGGACTAGGTGACCCCCAGGGCCCCTTACCTGGGCCAGATTACCCCCCAGAGTCCCTTCCGGTGCTGACATCCTAGTTCATACGTACCAGCTCGACAGTGCATCTCAAAACCAAGAGGCCCAGGGTGTGATACAAGTTGCTTCGGGTCACCCCGAAGACCCATTAGTGGAACTGAGACTAGAGTCTTTTTCCAGACCATTCCACAGGAGAATCCCATCAGGACCAATAGGAACTTGGGCTTCAGTGGAGGCATGGGGCAGAGTGAGGTTTCCTCTTTCTGTCCCAATGGGCTAGACCTCCCCAGTCCCAGAAAGGCCCTTGTCTTGGGCTTTGAACAAAAATGAGAGCAGTGAAACCAAAGGTGCCCACTCCCTCTGGTGTGCCTGACACGGTGATCCCTGGCCCTGCTCTCAGCTGTCAGCTTCCTTCCCTGTGATCCCCAGGACCACCCATGCTGACAGGAAGTACACTGAGCCCACTCGGGGCCTGTTGGTTGTAATGGTGAGGCAGGTCATCAGAAGAGGGAGGCGGCAGGGAGAGATGTACTATATTTACATTTTTCTAAATTGAGCTGGAACTGGGGCCTAGCAGGCCTGGGGGGAGGGGCCACGAGGCGAAGGGGAGGCTGGGAGTCGGCCCGAGGAGGGGGCGGTGGTGATGGGGAGCCCCGTCTGGGCAGGTTGGGTGGTGGGGAATGGGCTGGCTCCAGACAAAGAGAAACCCAAGAGGGAGAGGGAGGGATTAGACTGCAAAACCTGGGAGGGGAGCGGTCAGCTTTCGAGGGAATCTCCAATGTCAAACCCTTTTCCTGAAGAGCTTACTAAGGACTTCAAGGGTAATCCCCCTTCCCCGGCTCGGAGGGGAGGGAAGAATGCTGGCCCGGGAGCAGCCATGACATTAATCATCACTGGCCCCCACCTCAGAGCGGGCTTCAAGCACCTTCGCCACAGACCCCTCACAGCCCAGCTGTGGACTTTTCCTCAAGGCCTGACGAGAGGAATTTCTTTAGTTGCTTTAAGAGCTGTGAGCTAAGGCCTCCGGACGCTCACAGCCTTTGACTTCTACAGAGCGGAATTTGGCATAAAAACGTAGGCCGGAATTTAATCCTCTAAGAGGAGTTTGGTGACTAGTTCCAAAAGACTCTCTTGATTAAGTTTTATCACCATTTTATCAAATAAATAAGTGATGCAATTGAAGGCCAACAACTTAGCTTCCTGTTATTCACTAAACTGTGATGGGAGCTTCTTGTTGTGTCTTATTCACAACACCTGACCACAGGGCCTGGCATACAGTAGGTGCTCAATAAAAGTTTGAAGATGAAGGAAGAAGAATAAAGAATGAAAGAGGTGATCCTGTAGTGAGGACCTTGAAGACAAAGTGATAATTAGATACTACAGATATCACCATTTTCAAAGCTCTCCAGACACCCTGGATGTATTGATATAGCTGGGACAGTCTGCCTCCTCCTCCCCCTCCCCCCAGGGGCCAAGATTCCTTATTTTGAGGTGCTTTTAATTAGGGGATGCTATCCCACTAAGGGCAGGTCTCGTTCAGCAATACAAATGGATGGACTTGTAAAATTATCTGGGTAGGTCAGGCAAAATACCCCATGTAATAGTCAACTCCTAGTATGATAATGCTTTATAACAAATATCCCAAAGTCTCAGTGACTTGCAAATGAGCCAGAGAATAAAGAACAACAGAAAGAGCTGGCTACAGGCATCGCTGAGTAGCCCACCATGGAAATGGTCAAGTAAACGTGGTCACTTATTAAATAAAGAGTAGAAGAGATTGAGGCTCCAGAGAGAATGATGACAGGTGACACCCAAGATTCCTTTCAGCTCTCATATTCTTTGGTCATGGACAGTAGGGACCACACTGGGTAATTTCCAAGTTTCCAAAAGAGACTGATGTGGAAAACCAGTCCCAAGGCTGCCTTAGCTGTAAGTGAAGAAATTTTCCAGAATATCTGTACAGCATCAGCGCTGAAGCCTCTGTATTCTGTCACACCACTCCCGGTGTGTGTGTTACAAAGGCAATGGCTCAAAGAATCAGGAAATTCCTTTCCCTGAGCCATCCTGTTTATACAAACTGAGTCATCCCACTGGATAATCAGGCACCTGCCGTCTTCTCCACATGCCGTTTAAACGTAATTCAGGCAGCATCTAGGGTCTCGTTCCGGTATTTCTGGGGAGGAGGGTGAGTTGCAGGTCAAGTCTCTCCTTTTCTTTTGAAGCACACATTGCTTGTCATTGTCTGTGCTAGGAGCCCCTTTCCCCATGAAGACTTAAGAGAAAAGGCAAGAGTGTACTTGGATACCGTGCCTGGAAGGCTCCTGACGTAGAGGAGATGCCCAGTCAGTGCTCGAGAAATGCCTGTGTGAGTGAGTGAATGAATGAAGGCAGTATTTTAGGTTAAAATACTGAGAACTCTCTCTTTCCCATTTCTCTTCTTGCTCTGTCAACCAGGAAGCTCAGAGTGAACTTTGTTGCTCAACCACAGCCCAGTTGTGGGTCCTTAGAGTTTGCATATTTGTGTCTCCTTCCTTTCTCTGTTCTTTATTTCCTTTTTTCTAAAACACCGTAAACTTACTTATGTGTTCCTTTCATTGACTTTGCCCCAGCCCTTTGGGAAGAGGTAAGGGCAAACAAAGGTTCTCAGGGATTTGTTGCTTGGGAACTTCTCTTCAGCCTTGACTATTTTCATTGCTTTTCCACCTCACTGACTGCATTACCCCAGCCCAGATGGGAGGATGGATGGATGGATGGATGGATGGATGGATGGATGGATGGATGAGAGGAAGGACGCGTGGGTAACTGGCCCTCACATCCCATTTTGCAGATGGAAAAAGTAAACAGGAGTGAGTAAGCCAAGCCATTCATTTGTTCACTAAATAAACATTGGCTGGAAATTCACCAGGTGGTTCTCTGAAAATCAGAAACGAATCAGTAGAGCTCACAAACTCAATTCTCTCTACTTTTAAGAAACTGATGTAAGATTTTTGAGGTGCCACAAATGCAGGGCAGACAGGAGCGATGGCACAGAGAACATCAGGTTCAGCTGCAGTGTGCCCCCTGCAGAAGACACATGTACGAGAATGAAGACACTCTGGGGAGGGAAAACACCTGTACAGATTGGTGGGGATGCTGGTATCGATAAAAGTTCATTCTCTGACAGAAAGAGATCAGATCAGAGAAGATCCAATAAAGGAAACCTAAGATGCATGGGAGTGACTAGGCAGGGGGAAGGGGTGCTGTTGCCTTAGGGTTGAATATGTACATTTTGGTGCAGTGAAAGGACCTTGAACTTGGTTGGCGTCAGAAGCTATCTTTGTCTCCGAGCTTCATTGACTTCTGGGTGTGTGGCCCTGAGAAGATTACTTCACCTCTCTGAGGCTATTTTCTCACTTGTACAATGGAGATAATAATACTTGACACTGAAGATTACTTTATGAACCAGAGAGCATTCTGCCTGCACATGGTAGGTGTTTAGGAATTGTTGGTTGAAGCTTCATGACCTCTGAGGGTTTGGAGTTTTTCTCAGAAGAGATAGAAGAGGAGCAATGGGCACATTTCTTCCAGAAGACCGTAGTCTCCAGGCCTTTAAGCTCCCTGTGGCTGAGAACCATGTTCTGCCTTTTTCTGTGGCCATCAGCGGGGTTCATGTCTGAAGACTCCCACGACCCTAAGCTCTGTTCCCAAGGCAGCGAAGAGGGCTGCTTATGGACTGGTCTGTATCCTACTATCAACCTAAAATCAGCTGTTATAACTAGACTCTGAGTTCTTGAGTAGTGGGACTCTCAGAAAGTCATTCGTCCTCCCTCCTTCAGCTGAAGGAGTTAATATTTCACAATTCACGTGGGAGTGAGGAAAGGAGGGGACCCAGTCTCCCTTAATCACAAAGAAATGGAGAAAACGTGCCTTGCTGATCTGTCCTGGTGCTGTGATGACTTGTAGGCGGTAAACTCTTAATACTCAAGCCGTGGCTTCAAGGCTAGTCTTTCCTGTTATGACTTCCAGGGTTTCTGAATTGAATCTGATCCATTTTATAAACCCCAGGTGACCCTATGCAGATTGAAAGGGAATTCCACTTATTGTCTTTATTTCCTAAGTAGTCTGTGAATTTGGATGAGTGACTGGCAGGAAAGATGTTAATGACCAAACATCCAGCAAACCTTCAGATGCCTCTTTGACTTGTTCTTCAAGTGAAGCCCAGCGGTCGTGAGTCTCTGTAGCCTCCACGGGCCCGCCGGTGAGAGTGAGTTACTCCTGCCCTGGTACTCACTGCAGTCTGTTAATGCTGCCCTTAGAGGTCTAACTCCAACACACAGCCAGGATTTGCTCACATGTCCATCTTCTCCACCGCAACCTATGAGCCCTTGGAAGGATGACACAGTAATTATTCATCTTTGTTTCCTAGCAACGAGCACAGTGCTCAGTGTCTAGGATGTGCTCAATAAATGCTTGTTGGATGAATGAGTGAATGAATGAATAAGTGGTGAATGATGGACACTGAGAACCTTCTTATACTTCTGTAAAGACTGCTACTATTTTCCTGGGCAATAGAGGTCCATGCCAAGGAACCAGCTCACGGGCCTTCTTCTCGTTATCTCTTCCTGTTTACGTGGTCCATCAACACTTGCATTTCTTTTTACACCAGACACTCACTGCTGTGCACAGTGTCTTCCCTTGCCCTTAGGAGAAGGGGATCACTGGGCAAGGGCTGGAGATACAGGCTGATGAAATAAACAGCGATGACCTTCCCGTGGTGTTTTTACCTACGTGTTTATATTAATGGGCTGTTTCTAGCTGAATCTTTTCAGTAACCGTTTCTCCCGAAGAGAAACTCATGCCAACTTGTTCCTGAGTCCTTCCCTTGCGTTGCTTATTAGCGGTTCATGACAGGGGGGGGTTCTTAAGCCCCCAGCTTTTAATCCCCTTAAGCCAGGGGTCCCCAACCCCTGGGCCACGGACCGGCATCAGTCCGTGGCCTGTCAGGAACCGGGCCGCACAGCTGGACGTGGGCAGAGGGCAAGTGAGCGAAGCTTCATCTGTATTTGCAGCCGCTCCCCGTCGCTCGCATTACCGCCTGAGCTCCACCTCCTGTCAGATCAGCGGCAGCATTAGATTCTCATAGGAGTGCGAACCCTACTGTGAACTGCGCATGCGAGGGATCTAGGTGGCACGCTCCTTGTGAGAATCTAATGCCTGATGATCTGAGGTGGAGCTGAAGCGGTGATGCTAGCGCTGGGGAGCGGCTGCAAATGCAGATCATCATTAGCAGGGAGGTTTGACTGCACAGAGACCATAATAAATCAACTGCTTGCAGACTCATATCAAAACCCTATCAGTGAGTGGCAATTGAAAACAAGCTCAGGGCTCCCACTGATTCTGCATTATGGTGAGTTGTATAATTATTTCATTATATGTTACAATGTAATAATACTAGAAATAAAGTGCACAATAAAGGTAATGCACTTGAATCATTCCGAAACCATCCCTCCACCCCGTCCGTGGAAAAACCGTCTTCCAAGAAACCGGTCCCTGGTGCCGAAAAGGCTGGGGACTGCTGCCTTAAGCAGACTATATTATAAAATTTCTGAATTTACTAAATTATAGAAAGTTCCAAAAAAAAAAAGCTATAGTTATTTTCATTAGAATTAGACTTTCCTAACTGACTGGTTTTACAACCAACTTTCTTCGAACCCTTCTGTGGGCGTGACAGCGCTGGGAAGTGCCATGTGGATGTGTTAGAACCTAACGGCCCCCTCTCGCTCCCCTTCACTAAGCACAATGATTTCCATTCACACATTTTAGCCGTCTGCCTCTTTTCGTGTTTGTGTTTACAGCTGGTGACAATGAGTTTGTGTTTATGAAACAAGATAACCTCTAAACGTCTGCTATGGGACGGGCGCCTCACAAAATTGTGGGACCTTGGAAAAGAGTCAAAAATGTCCGTGGTTTCAAGGGGGTTGCCGTCCAGGGAGCAAGTCAAGTAAACAAGTAGAGGGACACATGCAAGGCATTATGCGAGTGAGGAGGGGAGGTGCCCGTGGCTCCCAGTTCTGCCTGGGGTAGGGGTGGGGAGCGGGGTAGGGGAGAGCCTTCATGGAGAAGGTTAAGTTTGAGTTGAACCTGATACATAAATGGTAATCCATCCAGCAGACAAGAAGAGAAGGAAATTGACAGATTGCCATGGTACGTACAAAGGCTCAGGAGTATGGGAAACTTGGTGAATTTGGGGAAGTCCAAATGGTTCTGAAGTGGTTGGAAAGCAGGCCGACTTGATCTACAAACACCCCAGCTCAGTATCAGCCCTGAGCACAGGGGGTGGGTAGGGAGCACATAGCGTCTTGAAAAATAAGTTAGGGTCAGATCACAAAGGGTCTTGAGTGCCACACCAAGGATCTGGACGTTATCGTGTGTGTGTGACGGGAAGGTAGATATATTTACTGAAGAATTTAAATAACTGAATAACAAATTGTGTTCCATCAAGAGCTTTTCCACCAATCCTGGCCAGTCCACTCTATCCCACCTGATATATTATTTTCTTCTTTAAGCAGATTGTCCTGGAATGTCCTTTCTGGATGCCATCTTGTTGAGTGTAATCCACTTCTCTTTGTTATTTTAGCCTAAGCCCAGGTAATCAAGGCCAGGATTTTAATTGCCTCTGGCATCAGGCAGCACAGGGCTGATAGTTGCGTATTTTAAAAGGAGCCTGGCTGGCTGGGGATTGAGAAGAGAAAACCCAGTGGGGTTTGTGCCTATGAGGGTTTCCAGTCTTCACGCTTTCAACTTGGTATTTCTGGGACACTTTACAGCAGGCTTTGTAAAGATTTAGTTGAAAATCAACTTATGAATTCCTCCCTAATTGGCTTGGCCAGGTTTAATCTGTTATTGGTCGAGCCAAGCTAGCTTGTATTATGCAGCCCAGTGAGGATTTCCGGCCTTGCTCTTAGCCTCTTGGAGGCTGGCTATTTTTAGAAGCCAGTCTTGGTGTTGGTGAAGGCTGGTATCATTGTGCCCTCTAAAGTGACCTCGGAAGGACGCCCATCTGATACAGCATTTAGACCTCTGACCAAAAAAAGCAAGTCTTGGAGTTGACATTTGTATGCCAGAGGTTTATGGTTTTGTGGGGGTTTTTCTCCCCAAGGTGAAACAAAGCTTCCTCTTTGTTTCTGCCTCTTTGGGTTGACTCCTGGAAATAGGCAGTGTACCCAGTCCAAGCAGGCAACACCTGCAGCAATGGGACATCTTCAGAGGGTGGTTTCCCTTGGCCCAGGATACCCTGTAGTAACATCAGAAGAGGCACAGGACTGTGGCCATCACTGGCTTTTGCTGAGTCCACGCTCTTGAGGTTGTCTGGTGCTGAACACACAGGCGTGCCTGGAAGAGGAAAGAGAAGAGACATGTTACGATGTTGGGATCACTTCTGGGCACTATTAGCGTCGAGTCACCACTGGAAATTATGTGGACAGAGAGGGACCCTGTGATGGAGAGTTTGTGAAGGTGAAGAAGCAAACCATCAGGGCAGCCTCAGAGGAGAGGGTTCAGATCTGCCTTTGGAATTCATGTGAAGGGAAGCTGAGGAAGTGGAGAGTCCTGTTTTTTCCTACGCTCCTGGAAGGACATTGGATTTCTGAGTGCCATTTGCATGAGTGTGGAGAGGGCATGCCGTATCTATTTGTAGTCACTCGGAGGTAACTTGCCCCTTCCCTGCCCCATCAGTCGCCTTGCTAAGTCCTCGTGGGGGCTTTGGAGGGTTTAAACAGCTCTGCCGGAGGAAGTCACTTATAAGAAGAACATTTGCTCTGTAGACCTGAGCTCATTAGAATCAAGAAGACCAACTTAGAACTCCAGAAATAAAGATATGTTCATCTGTATACTTAAATACAGACATGCATTTTACAGGTTTCACAAAACTAGTCTAACATCTGTTTTGCTTTCCTTGTTAATTCCATCCACCTCCACCCCCGATTGCCCTCACCCCACCCCTGACTCAGCAAAGCCTCCTTTAAGAGACATGATAGACCCTGCATTTTGAACTGGCTCCCAGAGCTTGTTTGGGAAGATTTCTTCTCCCCTTCGGCCAGCTAGCTAGCCAGGCGGTCATTCCAAGGACCCGGCCTTGCCAAATCTGTGCCTTCTGGTACGTCTTGTCACCAACTGGCAGCTGCTGGTCTCGTAGGGCCTGCCGAGAATCCACTGGGCGTCCAGGACCGTGGCTGTGATAGAGCTGGGTCAGCAGGAGCCTTAGCCCTCAACCTTGGGCCAAATCAAAAGCAGTTGTGCTGGGTGAAGTTCTACACGTGCTCTGTGTCTTGAACCTTCTGCTGTGGTTAGGCTTATCCCTCTGTGAATACTTTTTATTTTATTTTATTTCATTTCATTTCATTTCATTTCAGTAATTTAAGTTTGGATCCTGGTCTTTCATTCTTTACTTGGCTATCCTAGAATCTTGACGTTTGTCCAAGAGAATAAGAATTACAGCATCACAGCAAATCAGACCTGAAGGGAATTTAAACCGGTGTCTTCAACTTAAAGATGAGGATGCTGAAGCCCAGTGAAACAGAGAGAATTGCCCAGGGACCTAGGGCTGGTGAGAAACATATCCGGGGCTCGAAGTCAGGCCTCCTGACTCTCCCTCAGGGTTTGCACCTTAAACGTGTGTCTAAGGGGTCCATGTGCAGGATACATTGCAGCCATCTGCACTCCAATAAGAGTAACAGTACACATAACAGGTAACATTATTGGACAGTTATTAAGTGGCAGACATCGTTTTGAGCACTCTACGTATGCGATATCATTTACCATTTTGTCAACCTATTTGGTGGGTACTGTTACTATCCTCAGTTTATAACTGGAGTGACTCAGATGCGGAGAAGTTAAATAACTTGCCTTAATAGGAAGGGAAGTCCTATTAGACTGACCTTCCTGAGGCTCAGGTCTGACTTTGCATCAGCAAATCTGTACTGAGCCCCTACAAGGGTTGGAGCCCTGCCTTTCTAGCGGGAAATGAAGGCATGTGGGTAGATGGATCACAGCGGTGCACAGTGGCGGCTGTAACAGAGGGTGGGGAAGGAGTGGAGGGGATAACAGGCTTCACCAAGGAGATGACATTTGACTGTTCTTGGGGGCGCATAGGAGTTTGCTAGCTCCTTCCCTCGTGTGCCATCGAAGGGAAGGAGCTGACATGTCTGGGGAGAAATCCGGAGGGTGAGAAGCTCAGAGTCCGGGAAGGCAGAAGCATGATGGTTGTGGAGAGATTCTGGGAGGCGGGGCTAGAGAGGTAGCTTGGGTGCAGATGGTCCAGTCCCTGTGTCCCAAGATAAGGAATCTGGATTCTATCCAGTAAACAGAGGGGAGCCAGCTGAAATGCTTGTGAGTAGGTTAAGTGATGGGATCGGATTACTGGGCGCTTGGGGCTGAACAGATGTAGAAGTGTGGGCGGATTGGTCACAGGGAAACCAGGTAGGAGGTGGATGCAATTGTCCAGGTAGAAATGATGGGGGCCTGGACTCCCTACGCCGTCTGATCGGCACAGGCCGCCTCCACTCCTCTGCCCGCACTGCTTCTGGGGTTGGATGCAGTCTGTAATGCACTCTGCCTGCAGTGACAGGCCCATCCTTCAAGTCTAAGCTTAGGTGTCCTTCTGGAGACTCCCCTCAGTCCCCACGCGGAGCAGGCTTGAGCCCTCTCCTTGCGGTCTCCGCTTTGTCTGGTACATCCTCCCTTCTCTCTTGGCACATGTGAAGTCTCCTTGCACATCTTTGTACATTCCTCTCTCTTGAAGGCTCCTTGAAGGCGGGTCCTTGAAGGCGGGTCCAGACCTTTGAAGGTGGGTCCAGACCTTTGCCTCCTTAAAGACTTTGCACAGTGCCTGACGTTCAGGGAGCTCTCGGTACATGTGTGATGAATGAATCCACCTTCTAAATAAAGACAGCGACTGCGGATAGGGGAAGAAGAGGCCAACTTTGGGAGATGGTTTTGAAGTTACATCAGGGCTTGGCAAACAAATCCAGCCCACTTTATTTACTGCTTTTGTAAATAAAGTTTTATTGGAACCCAACCAAGCCCGCTGGTCTACGTTTGTCTACAGCTGCTCTCACTGCGCAATGGCAGAGTTAGCTCATTATGACAGGACAATACAAAAATAGTTACTATCTGCTCAGCCATAAAAAAGGATGAAATATCGCCACTGGCAGCAACATGGATGGACCTAGAGATGATCATACTAAGTGAAGTGAGTGAGACAGAGAAAGACAAACATCATATGATATCACTTACGTGTGGAATCTAACAAATAATACAAATGAACTTATTTATAAAACAGAAACAGACTCACAGACACAGAAAACAAACGTACGGTTACCAAAGGGGAAAGTGTTGGGGGGAGGGATAAATTAGGAGTTTGGGATCAGCAGATACAAACTACTATATATAACATAGATAGACAACGCAGTCCTACTCTATAGCACAGGGAACTCTATTCAATATCTTATAATAACTTATAATGGACACAACATAAAAAAAACCTATAATGGAAAAGAATCTGAAAAAAATACATATCTATATAAGAAGATATATATATGCATATATATATATATATATATATATATATGATTCAGTTTGAATCACTTTGCTGTACACCAGAAACTAACACAACATTGTAAATTAACTAAAGTTCAAATTAAAAATAAATATTCGCTCTCCGGACCTTTGCTGAAGAAGTTTGTTAACCTCTGAGTTCAATGACCAGGATGAGTGACTGGAGATAAAAGGTAATGGAAAGGAAGGGGTGGAGACTTTTCCTTTTCTCGTATCTTCTCAACTCAACAGAGCGTTGCACCTAAGTGATGGCACTGACTGCCAGGCCTGCGGGTGCTGAGAAAGAAATGCCCCACCTGTGGGGCAGGACGGAAAGGGAGCCTGAGCCCAAGGTGGACAAGAGACCCCGGTCAGAAAAGACAGGGGCCAGAGCTGCAAGGCAAGCATACATCTAAATCTTTCTGTCTCTTGTGCTCTTCTCTCTCTTAGTCATCCAGTTTGGTTTTGTCACCCTCTTTGTGGCCTCCTTTCCTCTGGCGCCGGTGTTCGCCCTCCTCAACAACGTCATTGAAGTGCGGCTTGATGCGAAGAAGTTCGTTAAGGAGCTGAGGCGGCCAGATGCTGTGCGAACCAAAGATATCGGTCTGTCCCCTGCGTCACTCAGAGGCGATGCAGCCCATCCCCGTCCCCTCCCTCCGACCCTCCCCCTGTCTCCCTGGCCGCCCCCCCCACACTATGTCGGGCATCCGGACGGCTAGAGCATCCCTTACCACCCCTTCGAGCCCCTCATCCTCATCTCCTCAGGTGCTGGAGGCCACGGTATCCCCCCTCCCCCCGCTGGCCCCCTGCTTTGCAGACAGGGGTGCACCTAAGCCTTTCCAGACAAGCCTATCCCTGGGGGGCCCGGCAGAGCTCCACTGGTAACTTGCCTGCAAGGCGGCACTCTGACTGCAGCCTTGTCATCCCTGGGCTGAGGGCGGGAGTGAGCCAGATGCCCTTTTTTTCCCTGTCTTACAGGGATTTGGTTTGACATCCTCTCGGGCATCGGCAAGTTCTCTGTTATCATCAACGTAAGTGCTTGCTTTCATGACACCCTCGCTCTGTGGGAAGGGCTTTCCCGGGGAGCTGAGGTCCTCAGGGCGGGAAACCTGTCCTGTTAACCTCCCAGCTTCTTCCATTTGGAGCTCTGGTTAAGACAGCGCCCACCCACTCCCCGCCCCCCGTTAATATCGCGTACACGCCTTCTAAGTCATCAGGCTGTTGCCAGAGGTGTGCAGCTCTGTCGTTCATTTCGCTGAGAGCAAGAAAGGCAGTTACCCACCAGAATGCGTGTACCTTGGCCTTAAGAGTCCAGATCAGATCTTTCCTCGGAGCCAAGAATCACGAGGAGAGAGTTGCACATATCTAGCCATCTCTTTCCTTTCTTTTTCTACCCCGGAGCTGAACGATACCTGGAGTATCGCCCAGGCTGCAGTTCCTAATTACCGTTTCTCCGAGCTGTCAATGTAAAGTCTTAATTATCCCTGGCGCTGCTTGGTTATGGTAGGACGTGGAAGAAGAGGGGTCCTCTCTGCTCTGACCTCCTTAACTGCCTTGCCAGGCGTGTCCACATTTCAGAGGAAATCCTGCTGGGCCCAAGCCAGCAGCTCCTTTGGCGTCTGCGTTCCATACGGATGGTGGCCAGGCAGGGCCTCCTCTTGCATCTCCCGAGACAATATCTGCCAGCTCAGCGCACATCAAGAAAGCCACAGCCCCCTTTCCCTTGGGAGAGAAACACTGATTCTGGCCGTGACCTGACTACTGACTAAAACACGTGAGATGGCACGAGGTGTGCAGAGAGGCAGTGGGGATCAGCCCATCACACGTGGGATGTTTGATGTAGGAAGTGCACGTCTCAAGGCTGAGAAATAAGGTGCAGTTTGATCAGTAGCTACTTTGGAGTTGTGTCTTCTAGAAAAGAGCCCCTGAGTACCAAGCGCTTTTCATCTACAGCAGAATGGCAGGACGTTTTACTTCCCTGGCCGTTCTAAGACTTCTTATCTGTAAGAAATGGGAGAGAATAAGAGTCTCACCAAATCGGATCAGTCTGGAAATTAAATGGGATGACGAAAGGACATATGGCCCGTGCTCCGTTAATTACAGCTGTGATTACTAGAAGTCCGTTACTCACTCTCAAATATAGTTATGGCCATGCACACTCATATATACATTTAGAAAACAGTACCTAAACCGCGTTTTTTAAAAGGGCTTTAATTGTTGGTGCCGAGGACAGTATAAACACCTGCCAAAAAGATTTAAGATTTTCTTTGCAGAAAGTCTCCCCTCATCCAAGCAGGCAGTCGTTCATTTGTCGTTTGGTTTGCTCCACAGACATTTATAGAGAACTTAGATACGCCAGGCGCTACGTCGGGTGTGTGCGTTTCATCCAGCAGGACCTACTCCTTCCCTCTCCGTGTCTCACTTTTTCTAAGCGAAATGGATGAAAGAGCGACTTCCATTGTATGATGGGCTAAAAAGCGCTGAGAGATGATGGTCAAACTGAGGTTCACCGTGGAACCAAGGACCATATCCTTGGTGTTCCTGGCTTTCTCGTGTCCCTCAGGGGCAGATGTATTCAATATATGGCCATTTGGTATCTTTGCCCGTCACACTTAAGTGGGCCTCTCACCACTATCAGTAATCTTCTCAGAAAATCTTCCACTCTGCTTTGGCATGGCCGATGCCAGCATCAATTCAGATATCTCAGAGCTGATTCATGCCCTCCCTCACCAAATGGTCCAAACTGGCTTAGCATCCTTTGCTTCGGTGGTTGTAATTCACTCTCTTGACAGCCACTGACTTGTGGGTTTCCTTACCTGTATCAAAGATGGAAAAGCCAGGTAAGTCAGTGTTGTGAGCTCAGGGACAAGGACTCGGTATCCGTCAGAGCAGCGCCTCTGGATGGAGAGCCCAGGAGGGGACAGTCTCTTAGGCAGATGGACCTGTGTCACCCGGATGGTGTCCACCCTGCCAGTTCCTCAGGTGCTTGTGGTTCTACCCCCAGGCTTTTGTCATCGCGGTCACCTCTGACTTCATCCCCCGCCTGGTGTATCAATACTCCTACAGTCACAACGGGACTCTGCACGGCTTTGTCAACCACACCCTCTCCTTTTTCAACGTCAGCCAGCTGAAGGAGGGAACGCAGCCCGAGAACTCACAGTTTGACCAGGAGGTTCAGTTCTGCAGGTAAAGTAATCGGGAGCAGGAGGGCAGCACAGGGCTGGAAGCGGCAGGTCCAAGTAATTATCTGGGTGACTTAGAATTATATCATTATTCTCCTTTGCTTCTGGCTCCTACCCCCAAACCCCAGATCCCTACAAGTCAATTGCAATGAATTGACCAATATTTATTGAGTGCCTTTTGCTAGACACCATGGAGCAGATTAAAAAAGTATATAGGCTCGTCCTTACCATCAAGGGAAGGTCTGGTTTATGGTCTGGTTGGGAAGAAAACAGAACTGATAGGACCCTGCTGGTTATTCAGTGATTGCGTCTAGTATGGACCATGAGCCTTACGAGTGTTCGAAGGAGAAGGAGAACAGTGAAGGCTGGAATGGAAAGGGTAGGCTTCTTGGAGGGGCCATGAGGAGTTGTAGGGCAAAACGAGAGAGTATCCTAGGTATGGAGTCAGCATGGGCCAGGTCATGGGGGTGGGGACGAATCTGGGGTGTTAAACACTTAGGGGCTAGTTTCTGGAGTTGGCAAGGAGAGCGCTTGGGAGATAATAATAGGGAATAATATAGGAAATACAATATAGAGAGCAACTCCTACGGTAGTATAAGCCAAAGCATTGTTGAATTTGGAAAGGTAAGATGAAGTAGATAATGGGGAATCTTGAAATCTTACAGGAATTTTAATGTGATGCAATAGGAAGTTACAGACTTTTTAGGGCCAGGGAATTATAGGCTCAAGTGTGGGCTTAGGAAAACTAATCCGGTCTCAGAGAGGAAGATGTGCTAGAATTGGGCTAACTCAAGGAGGGCAGCTGAGGTGCTACATCATTCAGACATGACCGGTGGTAGGCATGGACCAGAGAGGTGGAAGTAATTCAGAGGGAGGGAGAAGATGAGCTACTTAATGTCATACGGTACAAAGCTGGGTACCAGAGACACGAGAGAGAGTGTGAGTCAAGGATAACTCCAAAGTTTGGGCTGAAGCCAGAGGACTGGGAAATTGTGGGTCCATTGACAGGGGTGGGGAAGATGCCAAGAGAATCTAATTTGTAATAAGTTAGATGAATTTGATTCCAATCATGTTGCATTTAAAATGATGGTCGGAAATCTAAGGGGCAGTTTCCAGCTAACACCTAGAGGGAATAGCTGGAATTCCTGAGAGGACCAAGTTAGCGTCATGATTGTAATTTGTCAGCACAGGGATCATTGAAGCTGAGAAACAGAAAACTCTCCACTACTTACGAGAGAAGGACAAAGAAAGAGAAAAAGAGCAGAGGGGAATAAATTCTTTAGTTACCTTTTGTACCTTGGTTAAGTGATAGTCTCCATAAAGGACTTGATCCAAGATCACACCCCATATATGTAAACAGAACAATAACTGCAGCAAACCCCAAACCTAGAAAAAGGTATCAAAGGACACAAGTAGGGCTTTCTTGGACCATCCCCAATAGTGTCTGATGTAAAAGCCATTAGTGCTCCTTTGAAGAAGCAGTAGCAGTGCCCTGGTTGTGTTTGCAGCAGTGATGACCCTGGGCGTGTCTGTCATGCTTTCCCACCTGGGATGCCTTGGTACCCACGGTCAGACGTTTGTAAGATGGCTGCTTAGGTTCGGAGTCAGTCTGAACCACAAAAGGGAGAAAACGCACTGGTCTTCCCAACCCAGATGACCGAGTTAAACAACCTTCCCAATATGTGATTTAGATAGAAGGGTATTCTGGTCCCAGGAGCAATAACTTTAGGGTTTAACACTAGCCAACCAGAAAGGCTCAAAATCAGGGACCGGATCTAAGAATAGATAAGTCCATTTATTCACAGATACTGATTCATACAGCCTAGATGTTTCTAGCATTTTCGCATCTGGGACTGTAAAGAGTCTCACTCTTGGACTCGAGCCAGGAGCAGGCAGATTTGCTGCCACCCTGCATTGCCCAGGGGCCACCGCTGGCATGCCAGACTGTCTGTCCATGGTGCTGGATTTTGGTCTGCAGATCCGCTGTACAGTGGGGTCTGGACCAGCTGGTGGCCTTTTCCGGTAGCATCTAGATTTGCTCCAGCAGGGTACGTGAAGTCAGTCAACACCTTCACATTAAACGAACGGGCACTGAAAAGTGAGAAGGACAAAATCATTTTTGTAACTGGAAGGTACAGAAATCATCTTGTTGAAACTCTCATTCTACATAAAAAGAAACCAAGGCTTAGAAAGTTGAAGAGTTTTCCAAGATCACAGAGGCTTCTAGCAACAGATCGGACAGCAAGCAAGACTCACGTCTCTCCAGGAACACAAGCTTCAATGCCCACGTGCAGGCGGGAGCAGCACGAGTGTGACTTGTCATGTGGGGAAGCAAGGCTAACGCTGTTCCTTTAGTTGGTCTCGAAGCACAAGTCTATCCAGAGCACCAAGGGACTCTGACCTTGTCCTTGACCATCACATCTTCCAGTGACACTATGAATGTGCTTTCCAGATATATCAGTGGCTTACACTGGCTTAAACACAAAGGGACTTTAATGCCTCTCTATTGAAAGTCGAGGGTAGTTCTAGTTGGGTAGATTTGATTCAATCTGCCCAAACCAAATCTTTCTCCATCTTCCAACCCTACTGTAGTCAGTGATGACTGTAGTTTCAAGCACTGTATGAGTGCCAGCAGCTACAGGCCAGTATCATACTGTGTCCGAGTCCAGTGGGAAAAAAAGCCTATACTTCTTTCCCAACAATCTCAACAAAAGTCTTGCTGCAGCTTGTTGGCTGGGATTAGTACGCACTTCCTACCCAGAGCCGATCACTGTGGCCAGAAGAATGCGATGCTTTCCATGGTCTTTGGGGCCGTGGGGTTAGGGGTAGGAGGTGAAATGATCTCCATCTGAAGCACGTGATCTCAGACTAGGAGGTAGTTCCCTCCTCCTCTGAGATCTGAAGTCAAGATGAACGGATGCAACTCAGCCAAAACAACGGGTGCCCAGGAGACCAGGTGTTACTAGCACACATGGATCACATCGAGCTTTGCTGTATCTACCGTCAGAGTCACTGGACTTTCCAGCCAGCTGTAAAGCCCTGATAACTCTTCTCTCCATTGTTTCCAGGAAACAAGCTGGCCTGGGTGGGAGGAGCGGTGATGGGCAGCAGGGGGCTGTCAGGTGGTGACAGAGGTCCAGGGAGAACAGGGTGTCCCAGGTCGAGGGGCTAGATCGTGCTCAGTGGTCAGGGCTGGAATGAGAGGGGTGAGCTAAGAGAGATGAGGCGGGGAGAAAAACAGAAGCCAGACCAGGAAGAGCACGTCGGTCACGGCGGGTGTGTGGACTCACTTTAGGGCGCTGGGAGCCACTGGGAGCGGGGCAGGGGGGGATGGAAGGGACTTCTCACTGGTATCACCTCTGACTGCGCTGTGGAGACCAGTGGGTTACACTGAAAATAAAGAGCTAGCTGCCCTAGTCTGAAATGTAAGCAGGTGTCTGGAGAGCGGGGTCATCGGATCCTCTAGCTATGCCGTCTCAAGTGGGTATACTTTGGGGGCTACCTATCCGAGGTGGATGAGGATTGCTGATGAAAATCTCTACCTACCCCAGGTAGGTTCTACTCACCGCATGCCGTGTGGGCCTGTCTGGCTCGCCATAGTCTCCGGAGATTGATGAAATGGAGGCATAAACTACTGATGTCTCTGTAAGCCAGGATTTGTCAGCAGCTGTCAGAAATAGAAATGAAGGGGGTGGGGGATGGAAGGGGCCGGGGGAGGAGAGAGAGAGAGAGAGAGAGAGAGATTGATTATGAGAAACACAGACAACGCTAGAACTAGCCCCAAAGCCCACGTTTAGAACCACTCCCATGATGGGAAATGAAAAGTTTGTCCTGATTTTCTGGCAAATAGTGTTGGGAACTCGATGACCCTTCTTATTCTTAGCTCTCCGTGACCCCCGGAGATAAATGTGGTCAAATAAAACTGAGGTCTCCGGCTCCAGTCCGGCCTCGCCAGGGATAGAGGTATCTTAAAAATAGCAGTAAAATTTAGGGCAAGTCTCCGGCTGCCCATTTGAGATGCATTCCCAGCATTTTTGGAGCCACGTCTGCCTCAGCCATCTAACTGCCCCCGGCCGGGCTGCTCTGTAAACAGCCCCGTGACGTCAGTCTGCAGGCATGATTAGTGGTCATTTGACAGGGTCAAGGGGCCACTGTATCCTACAGGCTGGATGGTGACTCAGGCTCCTGGCTCAGCGGAGTGGAGCAGAGAGGTCAGTAGGGCGGGGCCCGGCCAGGGGTCTGAGAGCTCAAGGAGCCCACCTGGGCTTGGGCAACCCACTGGCTCTGTTTGGAGATGCTGAGCATCCCGAAACAGCATCCTTGGATGGCTTCTGCAGGTTTTTCTGCAGGACCCAAGTTCTTCCCTATCCCAAGGTCCTGGGAGTTCCCTTCCAGGGTTTGTCTGCCTCTCATCTGTTTCTGGCCGAGACGGAAGGGAGAGCCAGCTTTCTGTGGTGGTGCCTTTCCTGATCTTTATCAACCGCTGGATCAACCCAGGCCTGATTAGTTCGTAGTGGCCTGTGCTGTTTTCCCTTGTTCAAGGTCAATTACAGAAGACACTTTTAAGCGGCTCAGATGGTACGAAAATATCGTGTGCCGTTGTGTTCAGCACTAATATGACATTACTTTCCACTGGGACTATTAAATTTTTTTTTTTTTTTTTACATACCACTGTTTTGAGTTGAGAAATGCATTTACTAATTGATTTATAATGTCACTAAAACATCATTTAAAAAAAAAAGCCATTTCTGAATGTCAGTGACCAACCCCTCAGTGTGTTACGTTGGCACCCTTCCTGCCCGCAGTGATTCTGTACTGTGACGAATTGTGGCCAGTTTCACTGTCACTGGTCACCCCTGCAAGTGAGGATGGGAAGGGATGTCTGAGCCAGGAGTCTCTCTTCCCACTGTGCACCTCAGTTTCCCCATCTGTAAAAGTGGGGACTTGGAATAAATAATCTCCAAAGCTTCCTTTCTACTTAGTGTAAAAATACAATAGTGAATGACACATGTAATACAGTACTTTATTCCTGCAAAAGTTCTAAACATTACAGGCAACCTCTCCAACTCTGTCCCACCTCCACTCAGCCCTGCCCAGCCCTAGACATCTTCCCAGCGGTAGCCACGGCGACACGTTCATATGACTCTTTCTCAGACATTGTTCCATGGACTAACATAAAAATGAATTTATAGAACCTTTAAGAAGTTTCACGGACTCGTTTTATAATAATGAAATATATTTTGAGTTAATAGGAACGTTGTTTCTTTAGGTAGTGTATAAATTCAACTCAATGTGATTATTTCATAGGGTTAGAACAATCTAGGTAAAATATGAATGCAGTTTTAAAGCTGAGAAAATGTTGATTTTTGTACCACTTTTACTTATCGTATGTGAGTCTGCCTCACTTAATAGTATAACTTTGCTCCTGGAAGCTTAGTATAAAGATATATTGGAGTCAACCAAATGTTACCATTAATTGCATCCTTCTTTTGAAATCATGAACTTTTTATTATAAAAGTAATTCTACATAATGTATGTGTGTATATGCATATGTGTGTGTGTATATGTGTGTATATACATATAAAAGGAAAAGCCCCTCTTCTCAGCCCCCAGCCCAGTCATTCTCTCCCAGAAGAAACCGTTGCGTCCATTTCTGCCTCCAGCAATTACACTCACGTGTGCCGTCTTCTTTACTGCTCACTGTGTTTCCCTTTAACATTCAGTGCACACACACACGTACACACACGTGCGTGCGCTCATTTGCTCATGGTGGGCTGAGAGGGCTCTCGCGTGTGCACCTACTATACACTCGGCACGGTGATGCACGTTTTGTTGGCTCCGTGTGAATTAGAACACTGAGGTCCAGGGATGTGGAATAACTTTCTCGGGTTCCTACAATTAGTAAGTGGCCCAGCCACTCCAGTGCAGACATGCTTCTTAGACACTCTAGTCGTTTCTTTATTGGAAGACTCTCCTTATTACAAGACTACAGGGAACTCTCAAACTCAATGTTAAGGCTCAAAGAAAATAAAGGAAGACTGAAGGGATGAGGGTGAGATCTGGGAACCGTTCCTAAAATTATATCCCTGAGCTTCAATCCCAGCCAGCAGATGCAGGAAGTGAGCAGATGTGGGGTTCCCCCACTGCTTGGCCACCCAGGAGAGCCAAAGCTCTCAAAACCATGGGAAAGGGTATGCTTTGGAAAGCATTTGAGCTGATGGGAATGGAGCAGAAGCTCTCCTTCCCATCAGCCTGAGGCTTGCCTGCTTTGTGCCATTTACCTGGACCTAGAGCCTGAGAGAAGCCCCCTGCAGTTGGGCATTGGCTTTCTCTTATTGATTCATCTCAGCATCATGGGAAATTCGGAGCATCCGAGCTTGAGTGCTCAGAAATCCTCCTGGAAAGCCAGGGGAACTGGGAGCAGGGATGTGTACGCTCCATCGTCTTTGAACAGAAGACACGTATTTCTTAAGTCGCCTTCGGTTAAAGGAGAAAGAACAGCTCCCATTTATTGAGTCCTCTGATATGTCTGGTAGTGTGCTGAGTGGTCTTCGTTACAGCTTTGTGAGATGGAAAAGCCCACATTTTATGGACGAGGATCCCGGCCATCAGATCTTTAGGTAACTGTCTAGAGGACGGAGGACTGAAATAGTGGGGGTGGGATCAGGCCTTCACCTGCTGACTCCAAAGCCTGTGCTTTTGCCAATGTTGTTCTCTGCTCTAGGCTTGGAAGCGAAATAGACAGACAGCTGTCACCAGGCTGGCCACAGTTAAGTCCACTAGCCACCCTGTCTTTTCTGGACATTTCTAGTCTTAAAACTAATGATCTCTTTGTTTAATTAGTGTCTTCTGATTACTCAGAAACATTTGATACGCTTGACTTCTTAGGATGAATTTTTTTTTTTTAATTCTGAAATCTGAGCTTATATTGGAATGTAAATAAGCAATCATCTACCTGGTGGCAGAGGCTTACTGGAATCAGTGTTTTTCAAACTATGAATTCATCATTGAGTTAGGAAATCACTTTAGTGGGTCATGACCAGCAGTTGAAAGAGTAGGATAGGAGAGGATAGCAGAGGATAGCAGAGAACAGGAGAATATCAGTGCATAGCACACAGCAAGCATGAGTGTGTGTGTGTGATTTTTATTTCTGTGATACATATGTACGTGTGCACGAACGTAAAATACATTGCTTACTCCAGGTCACAGTTTTTTTAAAAAGTGAGCTTTGAAAAGAGAAATGTGAACAGATGTATAATTCATTAAATTGCGTGTTGCTGTTTTCTGGGCATAGCTTGCCCTGTAGTTACTGACAAAGCACCCTTAGTCCATTGGCACAAATGGATTGCAAGTCGAGCTTTCTGGACGTTTCTGTGTGTTAATCTTTCCCCAGATCCTTGATTACATGGATGTGCCTGCCAGATTCAGAACATGTTTTGGACACTCAGGGAGGGCAAAGTGACATTTCCAAAAGCTGTAGTGAGTTGGTAGCAGAAGTGGGACCAGAATTAGATTATTTATGGATTCTTTGCAGACTGGAAATAAAAAAGAGGGGTGAGCGATGGCTGTCATACTGAGGTCAGTGAGCAGCTGTTCCCTCATCGATGGAGCTAGAAAACAAGGGAAATGAATTTTGCAGCAGCAGCAGGGATTGGGCTAGACCTGGGGAGGGATTTCCTCACGGTGAAAAGTAGGGGAGGTGTGTATCACCCCTCCTCCAGAGGTCTTGAGAAAAGCAAGATAAATTCCCTTCTGCCATGGGGTTTTGGGGGGACAGCAGGAGGGTGGGCGAGCCTGAGTTTTTTTCCCCACCCGAATGTCCTTATTGCCTTGGCCACACCCTCCCTCTCTCCCATGAGCAGGCGTGGTCTGGAGCTGGCTGTGTTTCTGTCCTCAGCCGAGGATGGCGAGGATGAACCCCGTGGTGTTTAGCTGGGTTGCAGTTAGCTTTGCATTGCATCCGGATGTCAAACCAGGTCTGCAACAGCTGTGATCAGCTGTTGGGAGAGAGGAGCCGGGTGAGGAGGGGGCAGGTCCTGGCCCCTCACCCAACCCTAGTCCAGCACTTAGCACCCACCTCTCCGCTTGCCTCTTTCTGCGGCTGACTCTTCCACTGTGACTTCTTCTGCCTTTTCCCCTGCATCTCTTTTCATCTTCCTCTGTTTTTTTCTCTTCTCCCCTTATCTCTTCTTGGGCCATCGAAAGCCACTGTGCTTCTGTGAGGATCCTTTAGAGCAGCGGGTTCATTCAGCACAGAGGAAGGTTCAGAGAGCACCCACTGCGGAATCCCCTACCCCAAACAGCAGCTGGTAGTCAGGAGCTTTCCGACAATAGGAGAAAAGCCCAGATTCCGGCAGACTTGGATTCTCACCCTTGACTCCACCCCTTGCTGGCCAATCATTGAACTTCTCTGAGCCTCAGTTTCCTCCTGGGTTATACAGGGATAGCCATGCCTTCCTGAGGATCTTGTTGTGAAATGAGGAAACCTCCAGAAAAGCTCCTTGCTTGGGGGTGGACGCACACTGCACGTTCAGTCTATGCTCGTTTTCCTTCCGGGCCCCTCCTGAGACAGAGTTCCCTCCCCGCCTTCCTCAGCAGCCGTGCACCCCGCTTGGTGGCCTGATGCCACCCCACCTCTTGCTTCAGCCCGGGGCTTGTTCTGCTTTTACCGAGCATCGAAGATCTGTTGAATTCCATGGAGAAGACAGTTCCGTGAAGGGGCATAATTCTTCTGTACCAACTCTTGTTATTTTTCCAGGCTTAGAAAAAAAAGGGCGTCTGAGAAAATAAGCCGTTTTTAACATGAGTTATCCCAAGATGGGGGAAAAAGGCAACAGCTCGGACAAGCCCTAGACCTCTCCATGGTCTGAGCTCACGTCAGGCACTGACATTTTATTTCTTAAACCACATGGGCAGGTGATAAAGATGGTTAGTGAAAGAGGATACTGCCCAACCGTGAGTCTTACCACCGCCCTCCTCCCAAAATTCACTCAGCCTTCAGCTTGCTCTGAATCAGCCATCAAGCGAAGCCGGCCCCTCTCATGGCCGTGGTCCCAGAGCAGCCGGCTGGGGAGGACACCCTTGACCGTCTGCTGGCACCTGCGTCTTCACTGAGCCCCGGGCTGCGGAGCAGTGTACGCGGTGTCCGGGGGTCTCCCGCCTCTCAGAGCCCACAGGCTAGTGGGGCCAGGATGGCTTCATAGTCCTGGGTTCCTCTCATGATTGCTGGGCTCCTCTGGAAGGAGAATCCAGAGGAAGCTTCTGGGGATGTTGGAGAGAGCAAGAAAGCCACTTCTAGGCTGATGTTGGCTTTTGTGGACTTTGGTCCTTTTTTGGACGTTGTTGGCCGGGCCGTGGACTCCTCACCTCTGCCTCCTGGCCCCCCAAGTCTGAGAGCCAGGGGTCTGCCTGCTGCTTTGACCTTTGAGGTTGCACCAGAGAAGTAGCTCCTTCCCTCCGTCTCTTCCCAGTCGTCACATGACCTTTCTCTTTGGACAGGTTTAAGGATTACCGGGAGCCGCCCTGGGCCCCGAACCCATATGAGTTTTCCAAGCAGTACTGGTCCGTTCTGTCTGCCCGTCTGGCTTTTGTCATAATCTTCCAGGTGAGTTGTTCAGATAAGGCACAGCGGGTCAGGATCCGGGCTGCAGGGGTACAGATGGCCCTGTCTCTGGGTTTTCAGGGCTCTCTGTGACTCAGGGGCCTTCGCGTGCGGCAGGCAGCCCTGAGACCCTTCCCTGGGTGAGGGCTTTCATTAACGGATGGATTTGCAGAAGGAGGATAAAGTAGAGTAAGGTTACAAGACAAATGTGGAGTAAGGTGCAGGGTGGAGATTGATTCCCATTTAAACCCAAGACCAGAAAGTGGGGAACAGCATGGGAGACCAGAGCCTCACCTCGAAGGCAGACAGACCGTCCCGCCTGGTCTCCGCACCCAAGAAAGGCCTTGAGTTCTGACCCTTTCTTCCAGCTCTCGCCCCTCCTTTATTGTGTTGTTTCGGCCCCTGAGACACCTGGTGGGAAAGGCCCCCAGAGCCCCCCGGCGGCCCCGGGTGAATAGCAAACCTGAGCTGACGATTCCTAACTCCCACAATAGCTGAAGCTACAATTGCGTCGCCGAGATTCTCCAGGCTCGAGGCCCACCATTCCCACTGGGGTCCTGCCAGCCTTGGAGCAGGGCTGGGGCACCAGTCCAGGTCCCTTTCCCATCGCCACCCCTACCCCCAGGCTTTTGTATTCCCTGAAGGCAGGTCCCTGGAGGGCTCTAAGGTATCCTGCCCCCGGCCCCCAGCCCAGGAAGTGAAGAAGCCCCCCCCGCCCCACCCCCCGGAGGCTAGTCTTTCACTTGGAGAAGCAGGCGTTCTTCCTCTGGAGAGATGAGGCGATATGTGTGCCCGATCGTCACCTGTCCCTTGGCTGCCCCGCCTGCAGAAGCCCTCCTTACTTTACCACGTGTCACATGTCACTTTCACTCCCCGAGAGGGCTTGGTTTAAAAGGCCAGTGTCTGACTTGACCAAGCAGCTCCAGGTCACTTATGGCACCCGGCAGCCTCTGGGAGCAGCCCTTGGTTCCCAGGTCTTCCCTGGGCCCTGGGAGCATGCAGGGTTCAAGGTTGAGCTGGGGGTGGGTTCAGAGCGTGGAAGACAGATGGCAGGGCTCTTGATATCTCTTGGACTGTCACTGTCCTCCAGGTCTAAGGAGAGGGGGCGTGTGAGCATAAGATGGGCAGGCAGAGGAAACTACAGCTGGAGGGTGAGGGGCAGCGTGTGGAAGGCCTGGGAGCCGGAGCATACGAGGAGCCGCCCTTTAGCGGGCGGTGCCGGCACTGCAGCACGTCTTCACCCACTTAAATAGAAAACGCTCCCAGGAAGGGAGGGGAGGTGGCTTACTGGGGGGAAGGAAGGCACGCACAGATGTGCACAAAACCTCAGAACCGATGCAGGCCCTTTGAGGGAGGGCCCAGGCAGGCGGTGAGACCAGAACGTGGGGTTGGCTGAGGTCGGAAGTCAGTGCAGAAACCAAAGGTCCACCTCCGATATGGGGACGGAGGGACAGTTGGGAAGAAGAGAGGGGCGGTTGGTTCAGGGAGAGCCCTGCAGGGGCCGTTGGGCGTTGTGGCTGCTTTCTTGAAAGCTCTGGAGCCCGGATCCTGGAGGCAAGAACAGGACACATGGGGGCAGGGGGCGGAGGGGAAGAAGCCAGTTAACACTGTCTGGCCGTGCATGGCAGGGGGGCTCTGGGAGATGGGCGCGGTCCCTACTCCACTCTCACCCGGGGACCCCAAGGGGCAGTGACGCTCGTTGGCTGAGATCACCCGCTGGTCGGCTGAGGAGCCAGAGGAACCCAGAGGCCCCCTGCCTCCCTGGGTCTGGGGTCTGTGCCCTCGCCCCTGCCCACCCCGCCTGCCCCGGGGCGGTGGAGCCCTCCCGCCCCGCCTCTCCTCTCACCACGCCGCTTCTGGCCCTCAAAGAACCTGGTGATGTTCCTGAGCGTCCTTGTGGATTGGATGATCCCTGACATCCCCACCGACATCAGTGACCAGATCAAGAGTGAGAAGAGCCTATTTGTGGACTCCTTCCTGAAAGAGGAGCACGAGAAGCTCAGGCTGATGGAGCAGCCTGCCTGGAGGGGCCGGGGCCCCAGCCGTCGCAGCGGGAGGAGCCCGGCAGCCAGCCTAGTGCCCTCGGGCTGGAGCCAGCCGGGCAGCAGCGCGTCCTCGGGCTCCCAGCACACCAGCGTGTGAGCAGCCGAGACCAGCACGGTGTCGTGTCCGTCCTTGCGCAGGATCTGGCCTCAGGGGCCCTTGAGAAGGGCGTGTGTGTGTGTGTGGACAGATTATTAGCAACAGGAGGCAGAGGATGGGCGCAGGAGGGAAGAGAATGATGCTGCTTCTCAGAAACTTCAAGCTTGGGTTTCTTTTAGGTCCTCTTTTGAGCTGTATCCTTTGGGGGGTTGGTACCCGCTTTTGCATCCACTGGTGAAAGAATTGGGTCTCTCCAGCCCAGAGTCCCAGGCACCTCGAGCCCTGCCCTGTGCCCCCTCAGATACCGTCCCCGAATTTCGGTGCCCGCGGGCCATGAGAAGAACAGTCCGGGCCCTGTTTCAGCCCCATCATAAGTGATCACCACCCCCCTTCCCACCATCACCCTGAGAAAACCCTCTGCATCACTGTCACAGCCTCAGTGGATGCAGATTAAGTTCCGTGGCTGATTGCTGTGGCCTCTGGACCCAATGGTGAGGAGCAAAGGTCCAGACCTGGGCTTGTCTCCGGTTCATGTCATGGGGATGCTTTGAGCTAAATGCAACTGGCCATCATTTTATGCAGGTTCAGGTTTAAAATAATAAATTGAAACATTCTTTATAAAGATGCATCTCCTTGTCTTCGGTTCTCTCTCTCTTACTTCCTGCTGATATTTATGGAGCCCCTACTGGGTGCCAGGCATTGTTCTCAGACTAGAGAGACAGCGGAGGACACAAGACAAAATCCCGCTGCGTGGAGTTAGGTTCTGGGGACAGTTACATCAGACAGTGAGCTGATGAATGCACAGCATTTCAGACGATCATGAGAAATATGAAATAGGATAAGGGAGGCAGGAAATGTGAGGGCATGGGAGGAGGGGCTTGCCATTTTATACATGAATTAATGACAAACCCAGGATGGTTTGGAGATCACCTCTTGCAAAGCTTACGTCATTGATTGGTATGGTAGCGGCCTCCCGAGCTCTGCGGGGAGATCTTCTAGTTGGAAGCAAAGGCCAGACGTCATTTATCATCGCCTTTCACACACCTCCACCCACCTGCTGACCAGAACCAGTGCGCTGGCCCTTCCCTTGGGACCTGGCCCCAGTTCCCTGCAGGTCAGTCTGACTAGCGTACAACTTGGTCACAGTGGAAGCTGCCGGGAGGGCCACACCCCAGAGGAGGTGTCGGTTACTTTAAGGACACGCTGAAGTTTTAGGTTGGTTTTCTAGCTTTTGAGGTTCATGCCCACCATCTTTTCTCAACATTTTACCTCCTTGTCCAAATCCTTTATGCTTTAGGAGTATGCTCTCCCCAGAATAATACGTTACTCTCCCCCCACCTCTCCATCCATTTATAATCTACGGTATATGAATCCAGCAGCTTCTAAACTCTTATAGGAATCCGTCACGGATAATCTGGAAGAGAGGTGAAGGCTCCCCCCAGCCCCCTGTAACCTTACTCTCTTGCATTTCCTGTACCGCTGAAGGCTGTGCCTTTTCCTGCAGTGTGTGTTTTCTGAGATAACATTTCTTGCTAGTGAATGAGGTTGGCCTCGTCCATTCCTCTCCTGACAAGTACAGTTCTGCAGCTCCCAACAGCACGGCACAAATGAAGCGTATGGCTCAGTGTGGATGACTGAGTTTACCTTCCACGGATCCGTTCTACTCACCTTTTACAACCCCAGGCCCTGGGCAACCGTGTCTCGGATCTCCTAACCCCCTCAGCCCAGGTAAGCGACATCCAGATTTCCACTCCTGCCCCGACCCACGGGGGTATCCGCTCTGCTCAGCCACAGCAGAGGGCGCCAGAGAGCAGAGCCCACCCTTCAAGGCCGAGCCACGCGTTCTGGAAAACAAAGCAGAGGTTTCTTACACACGCAGCCCTGTTGCACATCTGGCTCCCCTCCTGCTCCCCTTCCTCCTCTGCCCTGTCCCCTGCACAGCAGCAGATGGCAGTGCCCGCAAAGCCACCTCCCTTCAGGACCAGCCGAGAAGACGTTCTGCCCGGGACTCTCACCCAGACACAGTGGATGCCACCGACCCTTCTGGCCTCCCCGGGGCTCCTGCAGTTTCATCTGCAGAAAGGAAGTGCAAGGCGAAAGCCAGATGGGAATTCCAAGAGACAGCTCCGCATACGAGTTCAGGAACCTTCATGTTTCATGAAGCTTCTTTCTCTCCCTTCCTAACAGAGGCCCGAGGCTTCCCAGCCAGGATGTCTTCCTCAGTTAGGGGGATGAAGCCACAGGCTGTAAGGGAAAGAGGCAGACTTTTGACGTGGATCCCACATCATAACCTGCTCCTTGTTTCCCCCCAGCACAGTGGACTCTGGCTGGCCTGTCTCGAGTTCCTCAGAGAGTATGTGTTATCTTCTATCGAGAACCACATCTGCCCGGTCTGAGTGAGGCTGCTTGTTGGGAAACAGGTGAGGCCCCTTAAATAGGCCTCGTCAACCCTATTCCCCGGGCCACCTTCCTGCGACGCTCTCGGGAGCTTTGCTGGGTGTCTCCCTTACCACCTTCAAACTTGGTTTTCTCAGCTGTCAACCCCAGACTTTAGTCCACCTGCCTTGTTTGTCTGTTTGTTTACTTATTTACTTATTTATTTATTTATGTATTTATTTATGTATTTATGTATGTATGTATTTATGTATGTATGTATGTATGTATGTATGTATGTATTTATTGATTGATTGATTGATTGATGGCTGTGCTGGGCCTTCGTTTCTGTGCGAGGACTTTCTCCAGTTGTGGCGAGCGGGGGCCATTCTTCATCACGGTTCACGGGCCTCTCACTGCCGCGGCCTCTCTTGTTGCGGAGCACAGGCTCCAGGCGCGCAGGCTCAGTCGTTGTGGCTCACGGGCCTAGTCGCTCCGCGGCATGTGGGATCTTCCCAGACCGGGGCTCGAACCCATGTCCCCTGCATTGGCAGGCAGATTCTCAACCACTGCGCCACCAGGGAAGCCCCACCTGCCTCTTTTGATTCTTTTCTTCTTGCTTCCATTTATTGCCCACTGTCTTTTCATGAGGCTGAGTTTTTCCATTTTATCTGTCTTCTCAGTGGCCCCTATCTCTTTTCAGAAACCCCTCGGAAGCTCCTCTCCACGTAGCTGGGCAACATATGTAGAGTACTTTTCCATATCATGATGTCAAAGGCAGGTGGTGTTATTAATATGGGCAGATCCTGGCTTTGTGGGTTCAGAAGCTTATACAATTTTAGGGACCCTCTTTAAGAAAAAAGTACCCCAGATTATGAAATAAAATTAGGTACAAAGGTGAATATTTATCTAGCATGAAGAGAGAAATCACAACAAAATATACATTTTAGGCTAACACCAGAAACACCCCAAAAGGGACTTCCCTGGGAGCCCAGTGGCTGAGGCTTCGCCTTCCAATGCAGGGGGTGCGGGTTCGATCCCTGGTCGGGAGCTAAGATCCCACATGCCTCGTGGCCAAAAAACCAAAATATAAAACAGAAGCAATATTGTAACAAATTCAATAAAGTCTTTAAAAAAATGGTCCACATCAAAGAATCTTTAAAAAAAAATTCTTAAAAAAAAAAAACAACACCACAAAAGCCATAACAAATAACTTCATTTTTTATTAATTAACCAACTCGCTCACCCTTATAATAATACTGCTCCCTCCACACCACTGGCTGCAGGCTCTTTAATTGCCTTTTCATTACCAATATTTCCAATAAGGAGAAGAGAAAGGAATCCAGTCTTTTCCTCTAGCAAGTTCGATCTACATTTACTTTCTATTTTGGATAGAAACTTAAAATTTTTCTTTCAGTTCTACAACTCACTGTTGGTCATTTCATGTGAATTTTAAGATTACGGTCAAATTTGGGAAAGCGTCTATCAAGTTTCTTTCATAGGTAAGCTCTAAGATTGAAAAAATGTTCCAGACATTTTGAAAGCAGTTCCACCTCTATTCTCTGTATATCCTTCTAGTGCTGGGCACCCTTGGAAGGGGCCTTGGAGCTAAAATTGCATTAGCTTGAATGTCAATGTGCCTCTCATCATTAGCCCTGTTTTGATAGCCACTGAAACTGAAGCCTGGAGTTCACACAGCTGTAAGGACTTCAGCACCAGGGTACATGCTTCTGTTTCTTGGATATCGTGACCCCTCGCTCAGAGGCCCACTGCCCCTGGGTGCTCTCCCGGTGGCCCACGGCGTAAGGCCAGTGACAGCGCCAGTACTAGTAATGATATAAGGACAATCACCACCCACAGAGCAATTACTAGGAGCTAGTTCTTCTGCTAAGAACTGAACGCTCTTCACAGTCTTTAATCCGCACAACCTCCTGCGAAGTGTGTTTAGTCCCCGTCTTACTAAAGAGCCCTACCACCAGCTTGGATTGCAAGCCCTCCTTTTCCTGTGAATGACCGGAGCGCCCACATGATGATTAATAAAGCTGGACCAAGAAGCCATCGGTGTCTCCTTCTTGAGGCCTCCTGCCCTGGGTTCCCCCAAGTTCTCCAGGGCCTACCCATCCCAAGGGGGCTTCCAGAGAACCCCTGAGGAGACAGCAGGGGGGTATTCCGTGCTCTTTGGCGAGTGTCACACGTGTGCTAGAGGGGTCATCTGCCACTGCACCTTGACGCCCTCGCTGACCTGACTTCTGACCCCAGCAAAGTTGTGTGTCCCACACTTGGGCTCCACGATTATCCCCCAGGGATCTCGGCCTCACCACACAAGTACCAAATTCAGCCCCTCCTTGGAACTCCCAGATCTTTGTATCAAGCCAGTTTCCCCAGCCTGGACCCTGCTTCCAGGTGGGGACCTCCCTTCTGAGGCCTGGTGGTCTCTCCCGTCACACTGACGCACTCTCATAGATACTGATTTGAGATTATGAGTTGGGGGTCTCCGAGTGTCGAGAAGAATCAGTCCACTCCCTTCCCTCCAGACCAAGCTGAATCTGAGTGTTTGCCTCTCAAGCTGCAGAAGCTTCCATGCTTACTCTGCTCTGGGCAATCCCTCATTTACCCAGAAGGCAAGCTCTGTGTCAACCTTGCCTGAGCCCAGCGCCTCTAACCTCACTGGGCAGAGCTGGCGAGAGCGGTGGGGCAAGGGGTGCTAACACCAACATACACAGAGGAACACGGGGCTCCAAGAATCTCTGTCTCCACTCAGCTAGGAGGAGGCAGCACCTGCCTCGCCCCCGAGCCTGTGCCTTCACCTCTCACTGGAGAAAAGGAAAAGGCACATTGCTGAGCTGTCTGTTTGGGTACAGCCTCATGGGGACAGTCTTTCATGTGATGCCGAGGAAACCTACTCTAATAGGAAATGCACCCCTTTTGGGAGCCAGACATGGGTTCCAGTGCCCACTGTCCTGCGGGGCAAGCCCAAAGCTTCTCTGGGTTGCTTTCCTTGTCTGGAGCATGGAAATGATGGCGACCCGGCCTCCTCCTCGGGGCTGTCCTGGATAAGCCACAGAGCACAGGACCAATGTCCTGGGGTGGTATTGTAATGAACAGATCCATTCCTGAGATGCGAGACTCATCACCGATGGCTCACAGAAGTGCAAGCCCAGTATAAGATCCATCAGTAAACACTCTCATTGCCAGAAGTGAACTGAAAGTCCAGGAGAGGCCCTTCCTAGAGCGGGAGGCACAGACGCCAGGAAGTGCAGTGTTTGCATGTTACTGGGATCATCCCTGCAGGGTACCCGGCACCACCTGTCAGCCTCCTTGACCTCAGCGTGTTTCTAAGCTCCATTTCAGGACTGGGTTGGAGGTAAATAGGCAATTGAGGCAGACCTCAGAGGCAATGTCACTGCCCAGATTCACTAAAGAATTATTGTCTTTCCCCCCCCCCCCCACTTCTGTTAACGTGCCTTGGCTTTTAAAACAAATGTCTTGCTTTGACGTCGAATAAGTGTGTAGTGGTTTTTAAAAAATATTGCACCAACTCCATTAGAAACATGTTAAGTGATGCCCAACTATAAGTTTCAGTCACAAGACCATGATTTTCAGAAAATGCATTAATCTCAACTAATTTTTCATGGTTTTTATGGTTTCCTTGAGTGGTTCCCTCTAAAAATCTACCAAAGAGAAGAGAGTTGATTGTGGGAGCAGGGGAGACTTCTGGATTCAAATGCTTCACCATCAAGACTGAAATCCCCTCAGAAGAAAACTGGCTTTTCTGCTGATCTTTGGATGATTTCTTCATGGCATCACAGCACATCTAGAATCCAAGATGGTGACACTGGTCATACCACTGCCTGTTAGGGATGCCGCGTACAGGCAATGATATTCCAGGATCACTAAATTAGGAAAGGCCAGAGGACGTCTAGAGAGCTGGCAACCAAGAACAGGCTTTCTGAAAAGTGCTTTCTACCTATACGTGAAGGTCTGCAGTCCCATATCTGTTTCCAGTAAGAGTGGAAATGAATCAGATGCGTATTGGAAATCACCAACTCAGCTGAGAATTTATGTTGAAAAGACATTATGTGGGATTTCTCTGTCCCTTATTGGTGGGATTTCTCTGTCCCTTATTGGTGGGATGTCATTTGGAAAGCAAAGGGTCAGAGAAAAGCGTGTCTCACTGGTAAAGAGTTTTTTTTAAAAACAGAAGCTATTTCTGTTTCTTTAAATGTCACCGTCTTTCAGCTCTGTTCGGTGTTCTGTAATGACCTATATGGGAATGGAGTCTAGAAGAGAGGGGATATATGTATATGTGTGACCGATTCACTTTGCTGTACAGCAGAAACTAACACAACATTGTAAATCAACTATACTCCAATAAAACAATTAAAAAAAGAGATTTGAAGTTGCTATTATAATATTCAAGATAGTTAAACTAGAGTGAGAGAGAGATCAGAAATTCTATGCAGAGTGTGTCAGGCAATGCACAACAGAAGGATTATCAAGTCACTAAAGTATTAAAACAACAGAGGCTGCATAGCCTCCCTGAATATCTAACTGGACCCCTTGAGGACGTGACCCCCACTGTTTGGACAGGATTGTTGCTCCAGGCTGGCCGTGGCTCCCAGCTGCCCAGCCCCGGCCCGACACTTCTCCTCGCCTTCTCCTTCATTGCCACTCCGCAGTGCCCTCTTCTCAGTTCTCACGCCCACGACTCCTCCCGCAAGCTTCCATCAGCCTGGCCCCTTGTCCCTGGGCATGCCCTTCTGTGATGCTTCTCAGGACAGAGAGGGAGACTCCTGGTCCACTGGGGTCATGCCCCCTGGGCTCAGGCTTAGAGATCTACCAGCTCCCTCCCAGTTCCCTCTTTTGTTCTTCTGCAAGGGGAACCACATATACATTGTGAGTCTGGGCTAGGAAGGGGTGTGGGGAGTGAGGGATGGACGTGTAGGCATGTAACGGCCGCTCATGGGGACCTGTTTCAGACCAGACACATCATCTTCGTTATTTGTGATCCTTACAATGACCTGTAACAATGAGCCCATTTCATGTATGAAAACTTGGTGCTTTAAGATATTCTCCAAGCTGCTCAAGGACACCTAGCAAATACATTCACGAGCCAAAGGTGAAACCTCGGTCTGTCCCGGAGGCCATGCTGTTTCCTCTATGCCAGCCTGCCATCCATCTTCCCCCCAGCCTTTCCCCCCGTTATTAAGTTATATAAATTCTCTACTTCTCCAGACTTATTCATTGTCATCTCTTCTGTATTCCCACGTTCCTTTCCTGGGCTTTTGCTACATCTGGATGCTCGTTTCTGGTTTGCCACCAGAAAACCCATGATCTTACCCTTGATCTCTGGTTCCTACTCAAGGCGACACACCTTGACTAGACAGCCTTTTCTTCCTGCTGTATTTCATGGATGCAGTCCTCTCTCCCACGCCCAGGTCCCCACTCTTCCATCACCAAACCCCTGCAGCTCTGCTTGAGACTGGCAGGCTTAATGTTCGAGCACCCACCCCACGGAAAGGTACGCACGCTCGCTCGTGAGCTTGACTTCCTTTAAGGGAAAGGGACACGCGTTACTAATCTTTAGGACCCAAATCCTAGCATAGTCCCTGCACACAGTCTGCACTCAGTAAATGTTGATCACTGCGAGGAAGGAAGGCAGGGATGGAGGGAAGGAGGGAAGAAGAAACATGGGGCTGGAGTACCCGCTGGGGTAGTGAGGAGGTGGGTCAGCAAGGAAGCTTTCATGAGAAAGCGACAGTGACCAGCCACGGCCCTCCCGTCTCCAGGCCCCACTGCTTCACTCTCCACAGCTTTAGCGCAGAGAATCAGAGCTGACCTGTCACTGACACACCAGCAAGGGCCAGGCCAGGGAAGAAAATATTAAAATAACTTTTTTTGGTTTGTTTTTTAACAAAAAAGAAACTAATATAAGTGACAGTAGCATTGCTATTTTCCAGAAAAATATCAAGGCCAAAGATATAAACAGACAACTGATAGAAAGAGACTAAAAACATATAAAGGAGCAAAGCTCACTTTTGCTGGTATTTGGTATTCCTGTGACATAATCAGCTTTATTAAAAAAAATATATATATGTATACTTGTTCTTTGCCCCCAGTTCCTGGAAAAAAAAAAAATTGAAGTGTAGTTGATTTACAATGTTGTGTTAGTTTCAGATATACAGCAAAGTGATTCAGTTATACATATATATATATTCTTTTTCAGATTCTTTTCCCTTATAGGTTATTACAAAATATTGAGTATAGTTCCCTGTGCTGTAATATTGAAATAACTTTGTACGCGATTATAAATAACCACTGCTCCCCCCAAGTTCCCCAAGTGTACTTTCAGGCCACCCCAGTACTTCCTCCAGGCCCCCTGGTCTTCACGGTGATCCTGGAAGTAAATAAAAGAGTTTTGCTTGTCACAGCAGGGCACCTGGGGACCCTGTAATCGATAGTCATGCAGGCTGTACCGCGTGGAAAACGTTGAAATATGTCTGCATAAAATCACCAATTCCTGAACGCCTAATCCTGGAAGTCTCATCAGTTCCTGCTTGCCTGCCATCCTACCCACCCAGAGATTCCCCTTCAGCAGCTTAGAATCCTTGGATTTGCTCAGAGCCTCTGAGTGGAGGTTGCCCTTTCTTGTCTCAAGGCTCTTAAGCCACAGCGGGCGGCCAACGTAAACAAACCCAACAGCAATTGGCTGAGTTCACGCCAAAGGAAACAAGCTGGGTAGCTGCCTACCCTTGCCTTGATTCCAGAGCATAAGCTAGATTCAAGATGGGAAAAGCTTTGGCGTCTGTCACATTGGCTTCTCTGTGGAAATCTCATCAAAAACTTTTGGACCTTCCAGATTTCCTGACAAGTCTGTAGCAAAGGCAAAGATGTGCATGTCTCCAGTTCCCTAGGTACCCCCCTCTTCCCTCTCCCCACCTCCCCCAATCCTAGTCTCTTCCTGAAGGAGAGGTGATTATCATTTCTAATCTGATCCCGAGGGAATATATTAATCACAGCCAACCCTTTTCCACATCCCCAAAGCCCTGGAGATCCTCTGCCTTTATTATGTTCTGGTGAATATACTCTGAGCCATTTTGGGGGCCTTTCCAGTTGGCTCAGAGTGTGGGGTCTAAGACCCATCTGCACTAAGGTAGCTTATGTTTTCTCAACAACATTACGATGGGCTTAAGCACCAAGAAGCCCATGTTCATGAACACCTGCTATCTTCTCCATGCGACACGTCTTTTCCAGGAGAGAGGAAACGGTGCTCACTATTTTCCCTGCCTACATTTAATTCAAGTCCATCCCCTCTCTTCCTCCTGCTGAGAAAGGACTCCAAGATGCAAAAGTGTACCAAACTCTGGTCCCGATGGTGGTGACATGACTCAGAGACACACTGATAATCCCTGTGGCTTGCGGGTCCCTCCGGAGGTCACCTCACTCATCCCACTGCCTCCAGGCCAGGAACCATATCAAACTCATCCAAGACTGTATGCCAAAGACCAAATGGGCAAATGAGCCCGGGGCCTGGAATCAGTCAGTCGGAGATGAAAGGAAACCATGTTCCGGGAAAAAGAGAATGGCAACTGGGGCAGTCATGCAGACCAGCCTTCCGATGCCATATTGCCCATGGCCAGAGGTGGCCGGCCACAGGCCAGTATCTTTGCAGCCTAGGTCACCATTGATTGGTGTACGGAACACGCAAGAGGGGGCAATGGACTAATTAAGGAGGAATTAAATGCGGAATTTATCTAATTCAAAGTTGCTTTTAGGGAGTGGAACTGCACAGCCACTGGGAAGGATGCCCCAGTGGCCTGGGGTGGCTTTGGTGGGAATTCTGAGGAGTGGGTTCCCGGGGGTGGGGAGCAGCCCCACAGCTTCAATCTTTTCTCACCCGAGGCCTCTGTGCTTGAGGTTCCTTTGCCTGAGGTTCTCATATCATTAGTTCCCTCTCTTTGAGTCTCTGCTCAAATATTACTTCCTTGGAGAGGCCTTCCCTCACCATCTTCCAGGGGTGCCTCTGGACTTGGTGGGGGCACACCCATGTGGTGTGGTCTGCTGTTGGGAGGACAGACCCAGGAAAGGACACACCCAGCTCTGGGAATGGCCTTGGGCCACTTGGTCAGAAAACTCTGGGGTCCCAACATCTGCAAGGTGGTCTAGAAGGGGGTGCTCCTCACTGAATGGGGAGGGGCGAGGCTGGGAGACCACGGAGCAGACCCAAGTCTCCTCCTGACGGGTGGAGAGGATGGCACTGCTTCTCTCCTCAAGGCCACAGAGCTGCAAGATGGCCTCTGCTCCAGCCATCACTTCATTCTAGGGAAAAAAGAGGGAGGGGAGGTAACAAAGACCCAGCAAAATAGCCTCCCTGTATCTGCAGTGTGCACGTCGCTGCCTGGGACTTACTCACATGCCACCCTATTGGAAGGGGAGCCTGGGAGATGGGGTTTTCTTTTGCTGGCACATTGCCCACCTCCCACCAGAGTCAGGGTTCCAGTGGTCATGGAAAAGAGGAAGGTATTTCTGCACCGGTGATTAGTACTGTCTGCCCCGTCCTTCCACATGCTCCTCCTGGGCCTTTGAATAAGGAAGGAGAAGGTCTAGCTTGAAGCTGAGAGTGACCCATGGACCCTCATCCAGGTCTTCCACCCTCCCTCTCTCCTTCCCTTCCTCTCCCCTCTCCTCCATTTCTATGGGGTGAGGTCGGGAGGGTATGGCTGAGGATAGCTCTATGTTGACATCATCCCAATTTCGTGACTGCAGAAGGAAGCGGGAGTCATTTTCCTGGCGTTTATACATGAAAACCAGGGGAAAACTCCGGTTGGGTGACAAGCCTATCCCTGGGCCACTCACTGCCAGTCATCACAGGCATGATTTTCTATATTAGTCAAGTCTGGTTACAGAGGGATTCAGTCTGGCCCGCAGGAAGCTGGCATGTTTTCCCCAAGCTTTGCCATTTCTTCCAGGTGGCCTGAGGGTCCTCACGTAAGCTTGGTTCCTGGTGGCCGTTCCTGACAGCCCCAAGTTCCACAGGCAGAGGTGCAGCACGGCCCTCTGCAACCCCAGCCCATGACCCCACGTGCTCAGAAATGAGATGTGTCTCATCTAGAAAATGAAGAGGTGGTTCCAGATTGACTTTTCAGGTGCCTTCTGACATTCACAATCTGTGGATTCAGGATGCTGAAATCTTGGGGAGAGCAGATTACAATAATCCCAGGTATTAGTTTGGAATATGCTTCGTATAAAGCCCCTTGCTGGCAAGCCTGATCACTGCATCCTGGAAGCTGCCCTCCAGACTTCTCTGGGTCCAATGGTGGCAGAAAGTCATCATCTGCATTTTATAGATGAGGTGCAGAGACTTACTTCGTTCTACTAGGTGGGAAGTTGGCCCCCTAGACCAGCACGTCCAGTGTTTTCTCCTCTCCAGCACGTGGGCTCATGCTCTTAGCGAGGTGGCTACAGCATCCAGCAAAGGGCTCTTGCTGACTAGCTAAGATCCTCTCCCCAACCTCAGAGACCACCCATCCTGGGGTCAACTGGTTTCCTCTGACACTTAAGATTGGGTGTAGCATGAGGGCTCTTTCCTCAGATCTCTCCCATTTATACACACACACACACGCACAAGCTCATGCCGTGGGGATCATAAATCCCTTCTTCCCAATGTTCTCTCTGCTCAGATGTTCTTCCCTGGGTTGTACTTGTGATGACAAGAGGGAGATAAAGGGAGTGGGATGGAGGTAAAATTACCTTCTAATCTTGTTGTCTGTGCTGCCTGAATGTGTCAGAAGAGTTCCACTTTTGTTGAGTTCCCTGCTGATGCAGGCATGTAGGGGGTCATTGATCCAGGGGATATTTTTTCATGAGTGTTAGAATCTCATCTTGCTAATCTATTAGTTGACAAGTCTGCACTGAGCATCTGCTCTGTGCGTGGTTTGGAACAAAGTGTTAAGGGGGTACAGAGGCATGAAGGTACTGGAATTTAGATGGGCAATTAGACAGATGCATTTGAGAAGGCAACATTATCAGGGAGCAACACCAAGTGCTAGATTTGTGAACAAGAAAAATCTTGGTGGGCAAGGAAAGGTTAGCTGTTGAGGTGCCATTTGAACTGAGCCAAGGAGGGTGACTGGATTTTCTACAGATGGAAAAGTGGTGGGAAGTTTCCAGTTGCCCATCCAGCTAGCTGGGCCGGGTCGGGCAGTAACTGTGGAGGCAGAGAGGGAGCTGTCGATAGACAATGAATAAGATATGAATTAGGGCTTGGTGCTTTGTAAAACTCTAGAAATCTCTGAGAAAGGGCTATGAATCAATCAACCAATCAACCGGCATTTACAGAGTTCCCACCATGTGCTAGTTGCTGGTGGTTCAGAAATGTGTAAGATGTGGTCTGGGCCCTGATATGAAAAATAGAATAATTGGAGAGGACATTTGGCATAATGAAGTGAATCTGGATAAATCAAATGGGAAGCCGTGAGTCTTGGTGTAGAAATGTCTGTGGTAGACCAAGCCATGCTCCCCCCACCCCACCACCCCACTTGCAGTCAGGTGTGGCTAAATAACAAATTTTCCTTAGTGGATTAATGTGAGTGACTCCAGGTCAAGGTTTTAAAAGGAGGGTGTGCCTTCTCCACTTGGATGTAGAGCCACAAGTAGAAGGAGGCTGAATCCCTGAGTTGGAGTCCTGCTGTCACTAGGAGCGCCTTCACTGGACTGTTACGAGACTCAGAGATATGCTTCTGTTGTGTCCAGCTACTGAAGTCTTAGGGTTGATTTATTAGAGCAGCTAGTACTTTCTTAGCTCTTTTCATTACGCATCCCCTGCAAGGAGATCAGATAATCCCTTCGCAGCATTTTCTGGGACCCTGTTCTAGGGCTGAGGACACACAAATGGGCTTACATGACAAGTGTGTGGAGAGTCGGAGCTTAGGTTGAAATGACTGCATCTGTCTCTCAGGGCGTTCTGACTCTTCCCTGCTCCCTCCCATGTGCCCGGTGGGGGGTGGGGGGGTGGGTGGGACACATGCTCCTGCCCATCTCTTCCCCCTTAGCACTCAGAATAACCCAGACAGATCACGTGTTCCTCCTCCTGTTTCCCACAGACCTGCTCATTGGGAGAGTCCGGTCGATTACAGAAGGAGAGTCTCTAATCTTTTATTTTCTGCCAGTTGACTATTAGAAGATCCTTGATTATGTGTAAATTTACTACCGGGTCATGAATACATTGAATACAGTTTCATAATTTAAGATACTACTTGCACTGTGCAGCTTTCCGAAACGCTTTGCGCCATTTCCAAAAAAAGGCGTAATGAGTGAATGATGATGATTAATTATTACTAATTATTCATAATTAATGAACCGGAAGTAGACCACAAGGAGAAGGGAAATAAGGGATGTGAGTGAGTGAGTAGAGCGTGAGTATGCTCAGGCTTGAGGACCTTCCCTACCCCACAGGCAGAGGGTCTGCGGGGCCAGCCTTGGTGGAATGGGGCAGCGTGTCTCTGGTACCCTTTCCCTTCCCCATCCCAAGCATCCCTCTGGACCATCCCTGGTCCAGCTGCTCCCCACTGCCCCCCGAAGCCCATAATATCCTATTCCTGGTCCCAGGTAAGCATGCTGACGATGGTAACTGTGCCAGGCTTAAATTATTTCTCTTCTCAAGATGAGAAAAGTTGTGTATAAAAGGGCCTTGTGAATTCTGAAAAATACTTAAGGCTCGAAAGAAGGAATTACTGTATAATTCAACAGTGTAATTTAACACAACATAAAATGGTGTAACCACTTTAGAAAATTGTGTGCTGTTGGTTCAAAAGCTAAAGTACACATTCCCTAGGGGTCACTCCTAAGAGTCTACTCCTCAGAATATACCCAACGGATATGCATATATTTGTGCAACAAAAGGCAGTTAAAAGAGCACTCATACCAGCAAGATTCATAAGAACAATGAACTGGAAACAAGCTTCGTGTCCATCAACAGTACGTGGATAAATAAACTGTGGTAAATTCACCAATGGAATACTATACAGCAAAGAAAAATACAAACTCTGATACATGCAACAACAGGAATGAATCTCTTGGATGTGACACTGAGCAAAACAAGCCAGACATTCTAGATATTTACAGTATAATTCCATTTACAAGATCAAAGATGGCAAAAAAAAAAAGTATTTTTATGAAAAACAAGAGTACTGGCTATTTTTGGTGGTCAGTGATTGGAAGAGCAGGAAGGATGCTTCTGAGGGCATGAAGGTGTATTCTCGGGGCCCAGAATGTTCTATGCCCCTGACTTGGGGGGTGGTTTCATGTGCTTCAGATTTATGTACCTTACTGTGTGTATATTGTATGCACTATAATTTTTCAATGTTAAGATAAAAGAAAGCTTTGATAGTAGGGTTGCAGTCACTGTGGCAGGGGGCGGCTGAGGTGTCTTAGGGCTGGGGGTCACCAGTGGAGCAGAAGACACTGGTCTGCACATTGAGCTCTGGGCCCACGGAGCAGCCGGGGGCTCCATCATCCTAGTCTGCAAGGAGCTTTGGGCACCACGTGAGAAGTTCTGTGCTTTACCCTCCGTTCCTTCTGTGTGAGAACTCACCACATCTCCAAAGGAACCAGATGTGTGAAGACTTGGACCACCCCATCCTGGACAGGGTAGCTGTGCTGTTTGCCTGATGTCTTCTCCTGGTCCATTCACTCTCCCACTTTGTGGAGTAACTATTTTATTTTCTCTTTTCTCCCCTCAAACCTTCAGTGGCTACTCCCTCATCCTCACCCTCCTTCACTGAGAAGGTAGGAGCCATTGGAGGACAACCTCTACCCCACTCCTGCCCCACATCCTCCAGCCCCGGGCCTCCAGCACTCTCCCAGCTGGTCACACCCTTTCATACCAGACCCCACCCTCTCTTCTGCTCAAGTGGTCAGCCAGCCCCTCCTGCATTGCTGGTTTTCCCCTCTTGGGTCATTCCCATCAGCACACAGGCAAGGTGTAATACCTCCTATCTTACAATAAAAATATAAAACGTCCTCCCTCCAATATTGTCCCATTTATCTGCTCCTCTTTAGAGCAAAATCCCTCCAAAGATTTGTAAGTCTTAATTATCTCCACTGGGAAGAATTTTCTCCTTTCTCTCTTGAACTCTCAGCATCTGGCCCTTATCCCCACTACTTGTCAAGGTCACTCCATCCAATGATGGCCCTCAGTCTTCACCTTAGTTGATAACCAGTAGCATCGGTCGTTTCCCCCTCCTCCTCCTTGATGTATGTTCTTTATCTGGGTGCAGGGCAACCCTTTCTCTTGATTTTCCCCCTTCTTCACTGATGACTCTTGCTTCAACTCCTTTCTGCCACTTTTTTTTTTTCGGTTTGGTTTTATTGTTTACATACACCCCCCCAGGCTTATTCCTTGGATCTTTTCATTTCTCTCCCTCCCCTTACTCCATTATTTCTCATCCAGTGTCAGGGTTTTAAATACAAACTCCAAACATTTATCTCTAACTGCCCACTGGGCGTGATATGAATATCTAATTTTGTCTCAAATTTAGTATCTCCCAAACCAAATTCCTCTTGCTGGATTCCCATCACAGTATATAGTGAACCTGCTCTACAATTGCTTAGGTGAAAAGCCTTTCCTTGTCTCAACCCTCGAGTGCCTTTCTCAGTCCAAAGAGTCTGTCTTTTATCCAAGTGCCGGGCGAAGACTGAAAGGCCACCCACAGCCTTTCTCATCTCTGCTGATGGAAATTCCATCTTCGCAGTTGCTCAGATCAAGAACTTTGGCCTCGTCCTTACCTCCTCTCTTTCTTTCATGATCCACATTTGCACCATCAGCAAATACTGTCAGCTCTACTTGCCAGAACCTGCTCGCTTCTTGCCAGCTCTGCCACTTCTAAACCGCTGTCACCTCTGCAGGATTATGACAACAGCCTCCCAGACTCCCTGCTTTAGTGCATTCTCCCCCTCGCAGCTGGATCAGGCATTTAAACCTGGAAACTGTCCATGCCTTTCCTCTGCTCAGAACTTCCAAGGGGCCTCCCTTCTCGTTCGAAGTGAAGAACAAAGTCCTTACCACCCGATCTGGAACCTGCTTCCTCTCTGACTTTGTCTGCTGCACAGGGTGATACTCAGAATGTTAAACAGCACAAAAGATACCACGTGGGCACTGACTAACCTGAACAGGTGCCCACCACAGGGCTGGAAGAAGGACCAGAAGGTGTCCTGCTCTGCCAACCCCCATAGCGGCTGGATATGGGCATTCCAAGGGGGAGGGCTTTGTAACTAAGGTCGTGGTGGGTGGTATTTAAGAGTTTGGAAAAGTGGCCATTTAACCAACCAGTTTGGAAGGTTTTCAATATTTGAATGATCAGGACTCCTATATATAGGTGCACGTTGGCTGAATATCAGCTTTGCTGCTCCTATTTTCTTCTCTTCGCTCTGCTCCTGCCCCGCTGGCCTCATTCCTGCCATGTGCCAAACATCTGTGTGTGGGATGCTCTTCTCCACGTGTCTCTCCCCTCAGTCCTGCAGACCTCTGCTCAAATTTCATCTTCTCAGAGAAGTCCCAGCCCCTCCATCTCCCTGGTCAGTATCGTTCTCCAGAGTTTTCTCAACAACCTGATCTGCCCTCTATCTACTTGCTTATTTTTTATTTTCTGTCTTCTGCACTGGAATGTGGATTTCTGGAGGGAAGGAGCTTTGTCTTTCTGCTGCAGCTCTAGTGCCTGCTCCATAGGAGGTACTCAATAAATTGTTGAAGAATGAATAAATGATCACTCTGTCATTAAATAAAACTAATCATTAGTACCAACTGTCCCTCTTGCTAGGTAGGCTAAAGCTCGGAACAAGGAAGAACTTCTTGAGAGTTGGAGCTACCCACAGGTGGCATGAGCAGTTTCAAAGAGATGATGTGCTTACAGTTTTGGGAATCTGTGCATTAAGTTGGGAAATCGGGCTCCACCCATCTGGGCTTCAAGTGATGCAGCTTAAACTCTCAGGGCCTCTGTGGCCACATCTGCAAGATGGGGTAATAACCCCTGTCAAAGGGTTGTGGTGACAGGGTGTGCTAAGTCCATATTATAATGTTACACACGTATTAGATGTATACAGTTGGTTCCTTTCCTCTTCCTTCTCCAATCCTTGCAGGGGTGTGGTGGTCCTCGGGTGGACATATAGCTTCAAGGATGCAAGGGTAGGTGGGGGAAGTGGAGTCAGGCAGGGGCTGGAGACGGGGGTGGGAGCAGGGGTTGGTATCGTTGCCCCTGCTGGGATGGCTCCCAGGCCTGCTGAGTTGGAGGACACAGAGCCTTCTGTGATGATCTGGGAGAAGTGACAAGCACGAACCCAGATCACGCACATTCAAAGCCCAGTCTGGTTCCCTGGCACAACAACCCAGCAGGCAACAGCTTGCCTCCTTGAGTCAAACGCTGAGTAACTGGGTCGTTTAGGTCTGAACTGATAGGGCGGGATGGGATCCCAAACACTACATCTTTTCTTTGAATTCAGGTGGACTGTCTCCAAACAAAGGGTTCTTATCCAAGATTCCATGACTCCCAAGGTATGTTTGGATAGAACTCACCCAAGAACTTGGATGGGAGAAATACTTCTTTCTTTTGCTAACCTCTGACTGAATTGGAGCACATCCCTCTATGTTGAGTCCAGGCAACGATCCACATTACTGTTAGTGGTACTGGTGACTATGTCACCCACAGAATTCACAGTTTCATGTCACACTCTAGTTGTCGCAACTGTCACAAAATATCAACATACTCATCATTACTTTGAAACAATGATAGCTTTTAGAACTGTTATTTAATGCATTACTAAAGACATCGTTTATCATATTTTTATTTATTTATTTATTTAGTTTTGGCCGTGTTGGGTCTTCGTTTCCGTGCGAGGGCTTTCTCCAGTTGCGGCGAGCCGGGGGCCACTCTTCATCGCGGTGCGCGGGCCTCTCACTGTCGCGGCCTCTCTTGTTGCGGAGCACAGGCTCCAGACGCGCAGGCTCAGTAGTTGTGGCTCACGGGCCCAGTTGCTCCGCGGCATGTGGGATCTTCCCGGACCAGGGCTCGAACCCGTGTCCCCTGCATTGGCAGGCGGATTCTCAACCACTGCACCACCAGGGAAACCCTGTTTATCATATTTTTTCATCATATCTTCGTAACTGTGTTTCAATCTCTTTGGTTTCGTTTGTAGTCCTTTGTGTTTCACTATATTCTTTGTTTTGTAAAAGGTTTACTCTGAGAAGTGTCTATGGATTTCAAGACACTGCCAGAATGATCTATAGCTCAGAACCCTTCTCTAAACCATCTGGAAGAGACAGATGTATGTTGTGCTGTGTTGTGTGTGTGGGTGTCCATGTACCACATTCACACATAGATGTGTTTGTGTCCCTGACTCAGAATCAACCTTCAATCTAATTTCAGAACTTTGATCCTTTCCTTCTGACACAAAAACAGGTTGCCCTGACAGCAGTCCTGGAGAAGAGCTACCTGGTCTTCCCCTCACCACGATGAAGCCACCTGGAGCCATCTCCTCTTGCAGGTGATTGGCTGGGTCAATGGACCCCTTATTCCTGAGCCCCATTTCCCTGCCATCATCCATCCACCCAGGACCCCACTGGCACTGATGATCTTCCTGAGCTGTCTCCTCTTTCCCCATCTGTTATTCACAGAATAACAGAAGGTTTCACAGAAGGTCTGAACTTCTTTTTAGGTCCAAAAACTTCATTCTACTAAGATAAACAGAACACAGTACCCTTAGCTGAGAATTAGTGAATTGTCAGGTCCCCATATAAAGAGGTGGGGGCTTCAGGAGAGCCCAGGAAACTGCTGACGTCAGCATCCCGGTCCTCTGTTTCCACCCCTACTTCTCCAGTGACATTGGCAAGACTCCTTGGTCTGACACTACCGGAGGAGTCGCCTTTGCTCTTTCTTCATTTTAATGAGATAGATTAGGTCAGTGGAGATAGGAAAGAAAGATGGCAGAGTGGGATGTTCAGAATTGACCAAGAACACCCCTAATTTGGAGCTACTGAAGGCCAAGAAGTTCCCTCCCCTGTCTCTGTCTTGAGTGGCTTGACTCTAGAGGCAGGAACAAAGAAATAAAAATACAGACGTGCAATGAGCAGATACTTTCCTTGGCCCTGAGGATGCAACAATGAATAAGAGGATGACTCTCCTCAAACTCTGGAGAGGAAGATGAAATGTAACGAATGAAAAGAGAACAACATAAAGGAGTATATTAATGATAACCTTTTAAGTTGCAAATGACAGAAACCTAATTCAAACTAGTTCAAGGAAAAAGTCATTTTTTGGCTTATTCATTAACTTAACTAGTGTGTTAGCTTTCCCTAGATTTTGTTGCAGTAACAACCAAAATCTCAGCGTCTTATATTTACGAAGGTTTGTTTCTTACCCATGTTATATGTCCTCCAGTAGGGTAAGAAGGACCCAGACTTTATTACTGGACCAGATTGAGAGAGCAGTCTTTTTCTTGGTCTTGTGAAAGAGGAACAAAGCAATAGTGAAACCAGGGAAGTCTTCTTCAAGCTTCTGCTCAATAGCAGCATGTATCACTTGAGCTTGCATTGGTCAAATACCACAATGGTCAAAATAGTCACATGGTCAAACCTGGTATCCATGGTCGGGGGACATATCCTCCTCCTACAGGACAGAGCCTCATGGAGGGACCTGTCAGAAAGGGCCCAGCCCCAAAGGGCAACAATATTTTAGAGAACACTATTGCCTACCACAATGAACATGTGTCGAGCATCTATTTTGTGCCAGGCACAGTTTTAGGTGCTGTGTATACAGCAGTGAAAAATACAAACAAGGCCCCTGCTTTCATGAAGTTAACTAAATTCTTCATGGTGGTGGGGGTTGTGAAATGATGTAAAAAGAGACCGATAAACAAATAAGCAGAAGAATCAGATCATGGTAAGAATCATGAAGAAAATAAAGCAGTTTGATGAGATACAGGGCTTGGTGGGCTACTTTGGCTTGAGCTGTCAGAGAAGGTGATATTTCATATCAGATCTAAATGAAAGGAAAGACTTAGTCATGTGAAGACCCTTAGGTCTTTCCTCAAATTCTGGGGGGCTGGGGAGAGAGAGTTTGACCCTCTCCCTCCTAGCTCACGTAACAATTCCTGCAAAGGACTCTGAGTGGCCAGACGTGGGTCACATGCTCATCCCCAAACAAACTGGTCAGAGTAAGAATGCAGTCTTATTGGTCAGCATGGGTTGTATGTTTACCCCTCTGAGGGTCCCCCTAGATTGACAGCCCATCAAAATCACATGGAGTGGGGTGAGGAGCAAATCACAATAAGGAAGGAACTTGGGGCAGGAAAAAAAAACCCAGGTGTCTCCTCCAGGGCACTGTGACAAATGCTGGTTGGTCAGTCACAGATAAAATGACTGTGATTCCAGACCAGGAGACCTGGATGCCAGCCACTGCTCTGACAGGAATTAGCATGGACCCTGGTCTCAGTTTCCTTACATGGAAAGCCTTGCATTAGACACTTAGTTCTCGACTAATCACGACTGTGATTTTGAAGTACTCCCTCCTACCCTGATTCCATTAGGATGTTTTGGTTACATGTTACAACCTTGACTCAAAAATTTTAAGCAATGAAGGCATTTATTTCCCATGTGAGAAGTCACAGCAGGGCCAGCTCTGTCGGTCAGGTACATAAACTATTATTTCATTCATACACGTTTGAAAGCATGAAGAATTGAATGATTTACTGTGTAGGGACACATAGATATGTGAAAACAAGGAAAAGTGAAGAAATATTAGACAACATTTTAGATTACCTTTGGGGGTTAAGGGAGCATAATGGATCAGGGTGACTAATGTTCTACTGTTTGAGCTGAGTAGTGGCTTCATGAGTGTATTTATTTTTTTTGACACCATTTTCTTTGTGTTAGAAATATCCTTTGTATATACTCCAAATATGAAAATAAAGGTACGGAAATATACATCTCAAGCAAATATATATCAAAAACATAGCTAGGGTGTCAGTTTTTTTCAGACAAAATGGATTTTGAGGTGAACTTCAGCCAAAGGAACAAAGAGAGATTATATTCTATATCAGTAAAATGAAAACAAAAAGATAATACAATGATCACTAACATATATGCACCTAATAATAAAGCATTGAAATATATAAGTTAAGAAACTGAGATATAACTATTGAATAGATAAATCATTTATTGTAGTTGGTAATTTTTTTTTTTGTACCTTTAATTATTATTTATTTTTATTTATTTATTTATTTATTTTTTGGCTGTGTTGGGTCTTCGTTTCTGTGCGAGGGCTTCCTCTAGCTGTGGCAAGCGGGGGCCACTCTTCATCGCGGTGCGCGGGCCTCTCACTATCGTGGCCTCTCTTGTTGCGGAGCACAGGCTCCAGACGCGCAGGCTCAGTAGTTGTGGCTCACGGGCCTAGTTGCTCCGCGGCATGTGGGATCTTCCCAGACCAGGGCTCGAACCCGTGTCCCCTGCATGAGCAGGCAGATTCTCAACCACTGTGCCACCAGGGAAGCCCTGTAGTTGGTAATTTTAACACATTCTTCCATGTAACTAACCAATCGAACTGACAAAAAAATTTAAAAAAGAGAAAGATATGGTAGATTTTAATTATACAACTATGCAATTAATAAACCTGAGCTTATACATATGTATTTCACACCTAATAAATACAGAATTCGTATCTTTTCAAGAACACTTGGAACATTCACAAAAGTCAATATTAAACTTGAGTGACAAAGGAAGCCTCAATAAATTCCAAAGAACCCACATTGCACAAACTACAGTCTGACCAGAATGCTGTAAAATTAGGACTCGATAACAAAAGGATAGTTTTTTAAAATCCTATATGCTTGGAAACTAAAAAGCACACTACCAATAACTCTGGTGAAAGAGGAAATCACAGAGAAAATTATGAAGTACTTAAAACCAAACAAAACGAAAGTACCATATGTCAAAGTATGTGGGACACAATTTCTTTGAGAGAAATTTATAGCTTTAAATACATTTATCACAAAGCAAGAAAGAACAGAAACAAATGAACTAAGCTTTCAACTCAAGAAGTTAGAAAAAGAGCAATTGTGTAAACCCAAAGAACTGAGAAGGAAATAGAACATTAAAATGAGGGCAGAAATCAACAAAACAATGAACTAAAAAAAGTAGAAAAATTAACCAAACTAAAAGCTGGTTTTGTGAAAAACTTATTATGTTTCCGAAAAGACATCAAAATTTTAAGAAAGGAGACAAGGGAATTCCCTGGCAGTCCAACGCCAATTCCCTTGGTGCTTTTCCTGCCAGGCGGGGGTTCGATCCCTAGTTGGGGAACTAAGATTCCGCAAGGCACACGGCACGGCCAAAAAAAAAAAAAAAAAAAAGAGAAAGAAAGGAGACAAGAAAGATACAAATTTTAAAACAGAGAACGAATGAAAAAATAACTTTAGACACAACTGAGATTTTAAAGCAATAAAAGAACTACCATGAAAGATTTCAGAAAAATATTTGAAAACGTAGGTATAATGAATGAAATTCTGAAAAAAGCAAAACCAGCAGAAGAAAAAAATCAGAAAAATTGAATGAATCGATTGTTCTTTTAAATGTTTAAATACCTAATGTTCCCCACCAAATTCATACATGTGCCAACAAAGCCCCAAACTCAAAAAGTTTTATAGGAGAGTGCTATTAAGCTCTGAAGCTATATATAAAATCAGTTATGCATACTATTTCAGAAAAGAGAGAGAAAAAAAAAAACTGTTCAACTTTTTATGAGGCTGCTATAACCTTGATTACAAAGCCAGCAAATGACGATTCAAGAGACTCATTTCATTTCTGGACATATATATGACTATTCAAACAAAGAAAAAGAAGTGTTTGTTAACTGGATCCAACTGTGTATTTAAAAGAATACATCATGATCAAAGTGAATATTTTCAAGAAGGAGTAACAATATAAAAATTCTTTCAAAGTAATTCACTGAAATAAAGGACTAAAGGAGAATAAAATGATATGATTATCCAGATAAACGCAGAAAGGGCATTAAATAAATCTCAACGCCTTTTTAGAAAAATAGTAAAAATAGTAATAATTCTCACAAAACCAGGAATAGAAGTCTTTTTATTTGATTAAGAATAGATACCAAATTCTCACAGTGAACATTATTCCCAAGAAAGAAATTTAAGACTTCTTCTGTTTAAGCTGTGGTTCAGTATAAGAAATGCTCCTTATGACCACTTCTCTTTAATGTAGTACTGGAATACTGGCAGTACAATAAGACAAGGAAAATAAACATTAGAAATAGTGATAGAAAAAGAAGAGATAAATTATATTATTGGCAGATGGTAGAATTATCCACATAGAGAAATCAGTAGAACTATCAGCCTACCTATCAGAACTAACATGAATTCACCAACACTGACAGATGTAAGATCGATTTATAAAAATCAGTAGCATTACATTATTCCTGCACAAACATTTTATATTATATATATTTTTACATATTAGAAGTATGTAAAAATAAACGACTTTATCAAAATTGCAGCAAAAACTAGAATTAGCTTTAAGAAAAGATTCATAAGATCTTTATGTAGATAAGTTAAAAACTCAAATAATAAGAAAGCATTGAAATAAATGAAGAAATGTATTTTATTCATGAATGATCAACCTAACTTTGTAAATATGTCAATTCTCTCTAAAATAATCTATAAATTTACTGCAATCCCAGTTTAAATGTCATAAGGATTTTTTGAGGAACATAAGCTTATTCCAAATGTGTATCAAATAATATAGACCCACAAATAGCTAATTAAATTTTGTGTAAGAAAAATAACTCAGGAGAGTCATTTTACTCAATAGGAAAATATGAAAATACTACAAACCCACAGTAATGTAATAATAAAAGAAATATAGTTTTGGTTCAGAGATAGGCAAAGAGACCAACACAATAGAATTCAATTCTAAAAAAGCCTGATCACATCCATATTGTATATTCTTGTCCTAAATATATAGGTATGAATCACCACAAAATCTTTAAAAAAGCAATAACATTGGAGAAAAATAAAATCGTATGCCTATCTCACCAAGAGTAAATGTGAACTTTTGAAAGATTAATGATATATATTTGAAAAGTAAAATTATAACACCATAAAAGAAATAGATAATATATTTATTCTTTTATTTTTTAAATTTTTAATTAATGTTATTGGCGTATAGATGCAGACTTGCTTTACAATGTTGTGATAATATATTTGTAGTTTTGGGGTGGGGAAGGATATATTAAATAACACTTCCAAAGCACAAACTACAAGGAAATAAGAAAAGGCAAATTTGACTTTGTCAGAATTTTTGTTTAATCAAAGGGATCACTGTCAAAGATAATAAAACCAGTAACAGACTGGGAGAAGATATTTGAAACAGTAAGAAAATACACATGGGATTAGTATCTAGGTTGTTCAAAAAACACAAATCAGCAACAAAAACATGGGTGTCCAGTGGAATAATGGGAAAAAGATATGAATAAGCAATCCACAACAGGGAAAACCCAAATGGCCAACAAGTATATAAAGAGATGTTAAACCTCAGTAGAAGTGGTAGTACTAGTAGCCACAGCAGCAAGTAATACTATTACTAGTAGTAATAGTAGTAGAAGTAATTACTAAACAAATATGCACCACACCTCATTAGTTCATTTACTCCTCATAATAACCCCATGAGGTAATTATATTATTACCTCCATTTCAAATGCAAAAACAGGCGCAGAGAAGTGTCTTACCCAAGGTCATATAGCTAGTAAGTGGTGGAGTGAAGATCTGAACCCACAATCTCAACTACCACAAAACCCAAAACTTTGCTTTCATCACATTGTCAAGGATGCTGGTGGGAACCAGGGAACAGAAAGCTTTGACACTTCATGCACTGCTGGCAGGAGGGTAGACCGGGGCAGAGGTTCTGGACAGAAATCTGGGGATAGTGAGCACAAAGTATGCTTTTACCTAATGACTCAAGCCCTGGTCACAGGAGGACGTGAACAGAGTTGGATGGAGACCAGGTCTACATCCCCAGGGGCCTGGACCAGTGAAAAGGGTGGGGCATCATGGAACACCAGGCCGTGGCAGTCAGAACCAAGACTTGGAAGGACATACAGCATTCCAGGCAGATCTTAAAAACAATTTTAAGTTATAAAAAAAAAATAAGAAGAAACAAAGTCCACAGTACACTGCCATTTATATAGATTATACATACACACTTACACAATGTATTTAAAATGTATACGTTCCTATTCAAGGATTTATACCTAACACAGCAGCGGTGAGTCAGAGGACTGGGGCTCAAGGATGAAAAGGAGCAAGATTAATAAAACAAAGCCAAGGAGAGTTTTGCATGTGCATGGCTTGCCACGGTCCGAGGAGGATGATTTACGTTGCATCCCCCATCTCCCAGGCAAGTCCTCGTTTCCAGATGCTGCCTGCCCCCAAAGCGCCAGTCTTATGGGTTCTGCCTGGTTACTGTGGCCAGAACTCAGATTTGCCTCTGTGAGACCATGGCTTCCCTCTGCTGTGTACTTCCTGGAACATGGAGCTTTGGCCAATTCCAAGGTCTCATGCCCCGAGGCCGGCATCTGGTGCTCAAAGGCCGGTACAGATACGGAACTCGGTTCCAGCCAGTGTGATGCTTCAGGAGAGCCTGGGTCCTCCTCCCAAGGCCCACCCTACTCCATCCCACTCAGTGCTGAGCTCAGCAGCGCCTCCTACCAGAATGCCTGCCCTGTCACTGCTGCCAGGCTCAGGGGACCACAGTATCCCGACCCAGAACCTCCTTTACCCTTTGCCTCCCCAATACGAAGGGAGACCCCCTTCCTGCTCCTTGCCCTGGGTGACACTTCTCCCAGACAGCCCAACCCTGCTCCCATCCCCTGTGCACCCAAGGCACCCTGTGCCTTGGGCCTTGATGGTGTCAGGGTCAGACCTCCAGGGGGACCCCAGTGTCCTTTCCCTGTGCTGCAGTTGTGTGGGCTTTCAGCATTCGCGTTTCTTTCTAATGAGGTCATCTCCCATGTATGCATTTAGTATTCCCTGCTAGAAGGATGGTTCTCGAGGGACAAGGCTGTCCCACCCCACAGTTTCCCAGAAGGGTGTAATGTGGGCCTTGGTATAATGTTAGTTCTGCTCTTCTTCTGTAGCAGATGCACTGGCTCTGAGTCAGGCCTACCTTGGTGTCACACCAAGCCCACCTGACAGGGACGTAGTAGGACCTGATTAGGAAAACCAACACAGCAAAGCGGGTAGAAATAACAACCCCTGCAAGGGACCTTACCGCTTACAAAAGCCCTTTCACATACACTATTGCTTTTTTTTTTTTTTAACATCTTTATTGACGTATAACTGCTTTACAATGGTGCATTAGTTTCTGCTTTATAACAAAGTGAAGGGAATAAAGACACTTTCGCTTTTAACTGTTAAACCTCCAGGAAGCCCAGGCCTCCAAAGACACAGAGCTGTGGGTGCTGAGGCAGGGTGGAGGTCTCATCTCCTTGCATCCACCTTCAGGATTCTTCCAGATGAGCCGAGGCCACCTGACTGCTGCCTTTTTCTCATCCGTGGGATCCCAGTGGAGTTGGGCCCAGGCCTCCAGCCAGTCCTGCCTGGCAGAAATAAGACTTTTTCAGGGCCACCTCACCAGGGCGGAGGAAGTGACCAGCTTCAACAGTGCTTTCCCCAAATGGCCTTTCTCCTAATCAACCACAGGAACTCCCCCTTGGGCTGCAGGAGATGCTGACCCCAACACCCAAGTGCTCAGGGCCACACGGAAGCAGCTTCAGCTGTAAATACCCCAGGCTAGGTTTAGACATCACTAAAGGCTGGGTAGCAGCAGGAAGCCGGTCTGGGCCCTGACTCCATCCTGGTCTCGCTGGCTCTCTCCTCGCACACACAGGACAGAATGAACACGTCTCCTGTGGCTTCTGCCTCGATGGCCCATCCCGTGTCCCCCAACTAGTGCCTCTCTATCCTTTGGGACATAGCAGGACTGGCGGGTGAGCTCTTGATGGAAATCGGGGTACCTGCCTTCTCGGCCCCATCATCCCTCCCTCCTATCAGTTCAATGAGTGACAGTAGGAAGCCCAGCTCTGGGGCAGGGCCGGGTCCTAGTAAACAGCTGTATTAGTTTCCTGTGGCTTCTGTAACAAATCACCACAAACTCGGTAGCTTCAAACAACAGAAATTTTTATTCTCTCACAGTGCTGGGGTCCGGAAGTCTGAAGCCGGTGTCACGGGGCCCAAATCCGGAGGCTCCAGGGGAGGATCTGTCCGTGGCTCTTCCGGGGTCTGGTGATCCGCGGCTGCGTCACTCCCGTCCTCAAGGTCAGCATCTTCCCATCTGCTCGTCTTCACGTGGCCTTCTCTGCGTGTCGACAAGTCTCCCTCTGCCTTCCTCTTATGAGGGTACATGTGATTGCATTTAGGACCCTTCCAGATAATCCAGAAGAAATTCCCCGTCTCAAAATCCTTCCTTTGATCACATCTGCAAAGACCGCCCCCCCGCCCCCGTATAAGGTAATATGCATCGGTTCCAGATACTAGGATGTGGGCATCTTTTACGGGTGTGGAGGGGAATTTTCAGCCTTGTACAACCACTAACTCCTCATGTTGGTTGAGAGGTTTGCTTCCCCTCTCTGGCCTCAGTTTCCCCATTTGTGAAGCGTAGGGCCTGGGTCACGTGGCCTCTGGGGCTCTTCGTTCACCTCCCCCCTTAAGCCTGTCCCCTGGGTGGCCTTTCCCTGGTCCCCCTGCCTCTCCCCGTGGCCCCGGAGGCCACGTCTGCGGGTGAGGGCACCTCCTCCTCCCCAGCAGGGCTGAGTTTCAATGGCCCGAGGTGTTGGGCGGCGACTGAAAGCCCTGAGCAGCCCTTGCTCTCACCTGGCTCCTGTCAGACCTGTCAGCTGCCCCGCAAAGACACCTGCCGCCAAGCTCAGGAGCTTGGCTCAAGGCGGCCGCCCGGCCCAGGGAAGTGAGAAGGAGACAAGGGCAGGGGTGGGAGGGCACACGGGCAGGACCCTTTCCCCTCACCCCCGCGCCTAAGGCAGCTTTGCTTGGGGGCCTCAGTCAAGTCCCTCTAGGCAGCCTGGGTCCCCCCAGGAGCACTGAGAGGGGGCCGAAACCCTCCCCCGCCGGCCCCTCTCCGCCACCCCAGCTGCACGGCTCCCCGTCGTAAGTGCATGACCTCACGTCTGGCGGCCTGGCATTCTGGAGCCTGTCCAAGGAGCCCAGGCAGGTGGTACCCCAAGGCCTCAGCTTGGAGCAGCTGCCACCCCGGGCAGCGCTGTCAGCCCTGCCTGTGCTCTGGGATTTTAAAGCTGGCTGCACGCTCTGGACACGGCTCCCTCTCTGCTCCTGTGATGTCGCTTAGGGTCTCCTGTGCCGTGAGGTGACCGTGCATCAACTCCCGCCAGCATCCCTGGGCCTCTTTTCTCCTCCCACCCTGGATCCCGGAACCCTTGGCACCATCAGCCGTTATCTAATCCCAGCGCCGTGTCTGGAGTGCACACTCCTTCCAACTTACTCCTCAAAACAAACCCAATAGGTGTGCGTTACTCCTGCCACTTTTACAGGTGAGGAATAGAGGCTCAGGTAAGTCATGGATTGGCCTGCGGTCACCAGCTTGTCACGTGGCAGCCTGGGATCTGAAAGTCACTTGGCCTCTCCCCCGCCTCCTCCTCTGAGCCGGTCCACACGTGGTCCTGCCTCAACCTGACATGCCTGCCTCACCCTCTTTGCCAGACACGTCCTTCTCCACCTTTCAAGCCTTGCTCACCTCTCACAAGCATCTCATGACCGCTCTTTCCCGGCAGCCTCCTTACACCCGGGCTCTTTCCAACCTGCACCAGTCGTCACTGTCAAGTCCCCGCCGACACGGGTGAACGGTGGAGTCCTGGCCAGGTCTTGGCCTTGGCCTTCTGATCTGCAGGGGCCGGACAAATCTGTCGTCCTCTCGTCCTCACCACTGCCCTGACCTCCTTCAACCCCCTCCGGGCCTACCCACCGAGCCTGCTGGAGAGCGAATGGAGAGGCAGGGGCCACCTCTGCCCTCCCCCACCCTCCCAGGCCTCGCTGTCACCAGCACCACCCTGGGTCTGGAAGGCTGGGGGGTCCCTGGAGCACCTGTGTGGTCCTTGCCTCCCACACCGATGCCAGTCTGGGGGCACACCCCGTGGACCGGTTTCCGCCCAGCCGCCCTCTCTTGGCAAAGAGCACGGGCTTGGTGATCACGCAGACTGGGGTTTAAACAGCAGGTCTGCCAGCCAGCAGCCCTGTTCCACAACTTCTCTGTGCCGCGGTTTCCTCGCCTGTAAGTGGGCATCACGTGGCTTTGGGGCATCGTAAGGAGTGAAGGGGCCTATAGCACCGCAGCTCACAAGGTAGGACTGGCTAAGGCTGCCTCCTCTTACAGCCTCCCCTCCCCTCCTGCCCCAGACCTAGAGCCTGCTGCATATCAGCCCTTGTCCCTGGGTCCAGCTGCTGCCCAAGGCTCTGAGTAGAACTCCCGGGACTGCTGACCCCCCTGGTACTGCCTGCTGTCGGACCCTGTCCAACCCCCTCTCTCCGGGATGAAGCCCAACTACCCTGTGCCTCGGGCCTCGTGCTTCTTGTCCTGCTGCCTCTGCAGGATCCAGTCCCATCCTGGCTTCGGGCCAGTGGCCTTCCACGCCACGCCCCCAACATCCACGTCCACTCCCTGGGCCTCTGCTTATCCCTTTGCCCCATCTCCTGTTGGCGCCTCCTACCCCAGATCTTACAGTCTCCCCTCGGCTGGGCGGCCGCTCCTCGTGTAAAGGTGCAGCCCCTGGGGACCCCTTGCTTGTCTACAAGACAGCAATCTGAGGAAGACGTTACAGCTGCACACAGGTGCCTTGTAAGCTCTTTCCAGGCCACCATGGAATTCTCAGCTGGTGGAGAGGGTGCATGCAATGTTTCGGGTGTTGATATTAGGACAACTTTTTGATTCATTATGATTGGATTTTTACAGGGTTAGATGAGAAATTATGGCATCTCAAGCATGCAAACAGTCAAGACAGTGCAACCATTCCCATGGGGGTAGCAGTAAAAACAAGTCAGGACTCAGAACCGGCTTAAAAGAGAAAATCCAGGTCTTTACAGCTACCACAGCTGTCCGTACGCCATCTATCCCTGAGCTGGAAAAACTCTCTCCCTCTCTGCCCTTCTATGAAATTCTGCTCCAAACCTACAGTCTCTAGAGCTTAAACCCACAGGGTAGGAGGGAGCTGGAGCCGGCCTGGGAGGATGCAGGTGACCACTTAGACTCCTGGCTCCTAAGCATGGCTTCTCCTAGAAATCACTGCAGGTGCCTGGAAAAATACAGATTCTAGGGTTGTGCTCCAAGCCCACGGACTCAGAACCTCTAGGGGCAAAAGCCCAGGAAACTGGATTTTTCCAAGCTTCCAGGTTTTTCTCCTGAACACCCAGACGGTGAAACCGCTGGTCTGGCCCGATGCCCTCATCTCCAGGTGAGGAAACGAGGGGTAGGGTGGCTGGATCAGGGTCAGAGCCAAGCACAGCAGGACGGGATAGACCCCCAGAGGGGGCCCCGGCTGTCCCAAGATCCCATCCCTGTTGCCCTGCATCCAGCCTGCCCTGCGCTTTCTCACAGTTGTGTCTGTGGCCACCAGTGCTGGGGCCCTGAGGTCAAATTGCAGCTCTAAATATGTTTCATCTGTAAACTGGGAGCAGCAATGCAGTTTCTACTTTCCTCTGATTCTGCCCAGATGGCCTGGTACTGGGCTCTGCCCAGGGAATCCAACTACAGGATCTTCCCGACTAATTTTGCCTCTGGGAGAACTGGCCATCGGAAATAGTCCTCTGTGCCATTCCAGTTTTTAGAACATTTTAGAGGTGTCTACATTCTCCCATATTTCTGAACTCTGCTGTAGAATACACATCCCTCTTGGGACAGGTCACTCAAGCTGATAAAACCTTGAATCGTCAAGGCGCCTTTTCTCTTCTGCAAAGTGTAAAGCACTTTATTGAGTATCATAGCCCCTGCTTTGCCTGCAAGGACATTGAGAGACAACGGGGGACACAGATTTAAAATATCTCGGCAAAACAGGAGAAAGTTGGTATTCGAATCCTTAATTCCTTACTTCTGGACGGTAATATTCCATCCAACAAGGACAATTCACATGACATCCTAAAGTAAGGAAAATATTTTCTGCATCTGATTTCATAGTAAAGAAGACAATATGGCCCCATAGCTTTTATGTAGTTTTCTGTTTGGAGGATGCAACAAGCACCAGCCCTCCCACTCCAAGTAAACAATGAACAAGTTTCATAGTTTACAAAGTACTTTCAGATGCATTATTCTCTCTCTCAGCCCTCAAAATCCTGCGAGATAGGCACTGTCCAATCACCATCAGACTCTGTGCAGACAAGGAAACTGAGGCTGGGTTTAAGGGGCTAGAGGTCCTTTCTTCCCACCGCTTTTCCTCTGAAGGCAGAGCCGGCCCTCCTGGGGTCAGACCTGCCACGTTGGTCCTATGTGGTCTCCTCAGGACCCTGCTCACCCCCTCCCTGATCTGTAGGTCCCTTGCTCTGCTGCCAGCAGCGGTTACTTTCATTTCAGCTGTAGTATTGGCTCAAGTTTGGGGAATGCCTACTGTACCTTGTTCAGTTTACACACATTGCCCTATTTTCCTCATACAGAAACTTTGCTTTTTTGAATGAATCCACTGAGACCGAGAGAACACTCCGTAGCTTTTCCATTTGTTCCTATAGATATTTTCTCCACCCTTCTTCACCCTGCTCTGGGCTGCAAGGCTGCACCCCATGAACCCACATGGATGACACCAATGGGCTCCCTTGCCCACTGCCATGCAGACGGTTCCAGCCCATGCAGAACTCCTGCAGGAGATGTGAGGTCAGGATGCTCCCTCCCAGCCCCTCCCTGTGGAGTCCCAGCCCCTGTCAATCAGCCCTCTCCACGTCATACTTGCTGTCTGCAGCTTCCAGTAAACAGCCCCGAGCCTTCAGGCCAAGCGGTGGTCATGGCAGTAACCTGCAAAGCCATATTGGAGTCCGAGGCAACAGGAGAACTGGGTGCCCCTGTATGCCTGTTTTTATATTGTTTTTACTGGCTACATTTTCTAGAACTTTAGCTGAAAAAATATTGAAAAATTGAGAAGTGGGTATATAAAAAAAACTCACATTATTTTAAATTTAAATATTTTATTTATACTCCAGCTGAAGGTATTATAATTTTATTTCTGGCTCTAAAGGAAGCAAATTTATCATTAGTACTTTCAAAATCTATTTCTTTGCTTATCTTATTTTCAGTTGAGCGTTGTGAGAACAAATGAGGGAAATAACTTTGAAAATATGTTTGAGGAATGTAAATCTTTATCAAGAGATATGAGTATACTTTCTGAATTTAAAAAGAAATGAAAGAAAAAGGAAATTAGAAACATATGAATCATGGACAAGAGTATTAATTAGAATGAGACCAGTACATATCAAATAGAAATTAAGATTTTAGACGTCCGAATTTCGTATTTGAAATGGAGATATAAAAATTAAACAAAGTACCTTTGGATTTTGAATTTTTAACTGTAAAAAGTTGTTTTCCATTAATAGATCTGATATACAAAAAGAAGCCACTGACTTAGCTCTTAAATATATTGATGTAGAGATTTCATCTGACATAGTTAAAACTAACACACAATATCAATCATTTACAATGTAAAATCAGTATTGTATCTGCGTCTTCTAAAATTAATTCATACATTTTGCTTAGTGCAATCTTGTCCAAATCTAGACATAGCCTTCAGAATTTTTTTGTAAACAATACCAGTAGTGTTGTCTTGCAAAAGAAGTTTTGGTGAGCTGAAGTTAATAAAAAATTATTTAAGATAGTCACTTGGTCAAGAGATATTGTCAAATGTGGCAATTCTCTCAACTGAAACTGACATAAATCAACACGTGGCTTCTAAAAACATTACTGATGAGTTTGCTTCCATTTTAAGCCAGGAAAATAAAATTATAATACAGTCTGGTTTTGATGTAAAGAAAACATTTAAACTTAAAATAGTGTTGTGAGTTTTATACACGTACTTTTAATTTTCAATATCTTAAAAACTTGTATGTTCTGGAAAAAAAATTAACCATTAAAACTGCACAGAAACATGTATATATAGGGACACACCCTTTCCCCTTTTATTTAAGATTTCCCCAAAATCTTAAATAAAAATAGGCATTGCAGGAGCCTATTTTTATTTAAGATTTTGATATTTTGTTCACCATGGATTTTTGTTAATTTTAATTTGAAAATATTGCTTTGAAGTATTTTTTTAAAATCTTGATGTGGCATTTAAAAAAAAATGTATTTATTTAATTTATTTATTTTTGGCTGCATTGGGTCTTCGTTGCTGTGCACGGGCTTTCTCTAGTTGCGGCGAGCAGGGGCTACTCTTTGTTGCAGTGCTTCTTATTGAGGTGGCTTCTCTTGTTGCAGAGCACGGGCTCTAGAGCGCAGGCTCAGTAGTTGTGGCACGTGGGCTCTAGAGCGCAGGCTCAGTAGTTGTGGCACACAGGCTTAGTTGCTCCGCGGCATGTGGGATCTTCCCAGACCAGGGATCAAACCCATGTCCCCTGCACTGGCAGGCGGATTCTTAACCACTGCGCCACCAGGGAAGCCCGACATCCCCTTAGATTTTGCATCGAAGTCCCGCCTTCCCTGGGTCAGGGGGCCCTCCTGTCCCTGGTCCCCAGGGCTGCACTGCCACCTGTGCCGACACTTTTGTAAAGATTCCCTTAATACACTTCATCTCAAATCACCCCATTTGACTGTCTCTGCTTCCTGCTGGAGTCCTGACTAATACAACAAGGCCACAGAACTTGCCCAAGGTCACACAGCCAGCAAGTAGCAAAATCCAGGTTCAAATCCAATTCTCCAAGACTGCCCGCTCCTCTGTGCTGTGGGGCTTCCCTGACGAGAACAAAGATTTGCAAAAAGTAAGACCCTTCAGGAGGCAGCTGGCCTGCGGAGGCCCCTGTGCTTTCTTCTCCTGGCTGGAAGCGCAGCCTGAGCCGGGGCAGGACGCCCCTGGGTGGGCACCTGCTGGCTGTCCTCCCCAAAGCCCAAGAGTGGGGACCCAGCTCCACCTGGGCGTCCCTGGGCCTTGAGCAGGCAGACTTCAGGAGACACTGCGATGCTGGGTTTTTGTTTTCTTTTCCAAGTCCTCCTCTAATTGAGAAGGACCCCGTGCAGTTATCAGCCCAGAGGCCTCGGTGACTGCACCCGGCCTGTGCCAAGGACAGACACCCTTGTTATGATGACATCAAGCACGCCCAGGAAGGCATTAACAACTGTCCGTCTGTGCCTGACCAGAAGGTGTTGAGTGTGTGGCCTTGGGGCTCCCGAGGGCTGGCCGTGCTCCTAGGAACCAGCGACCCAGGGGCACAGAGGCTGTCCCACCAGGGGAGGGGACAGGCTGGGCAGAGGGGGGTGCTGGGAAGGAGTACCACCCTCTCGTGTTACAGGAATTGATAGCATAAATGCAGGGTTCTGCCTCTGACATGATCCCCAGAGCGACTTTCTCTGGCCACGATCCCCAGACAGAATTTGCCTCCTCAGGGTTGACCTTTTGGTGAGATGGCAAAGACCAAGGCTGACTTAACTTTTCTAGACCTCAGTTTCCTCATTGGTAAAATGGAAGTAACGATAGTACCTCTTTGGTTGGGACTGGGGAAGGCATGATTTGAAAAAGGAAAAACAGGTGCTTGTTTGTTTTTTTAATAGAGAAGTAATGGGACTGAATTCACGCCTTCTGAATTCCAACTCATGTTTGAGCTCTGCTACAGACTTGCCCATTCTCTTAATGATTATTTTACAAAATGAAGCATTTTTTTCATTTTCTTTCTTTTTTAAATTAATTTTTATTGGAGTATAGTTGATTTACAATGTTGTGTTAGTTTCTGCTGTACAGCAAAGTGAATCAGTTATACATATACATGTATCCACTCTTTTTTAGATTCTATTCCCATATAGGTCATCACAGAGTATTGAGTAGAGTTCCCTGTGCTATACAGTAGGTTCTTATTAGTTATCTAAAAATGAAACACTTTGAACTATTAGGGGAATTATTGTGAACACATAGGCATTTGTTCCACAAATGTCTATTTCACAGTTGGGAAGAATAAGGTACTGTCCCAAGTTCTAGGAATCTGGGGACACCCAGGACAACCGAGACCTCTGCACTCAGGCAGCTCATATTCAGCAACAGATGAGCAAAGAAATAAATGCTTAATATAATAGAAGGTGGTGGTAAGCAGGTGGTAAGAGAGCAAAGGATGCTGTGGAAGAGAAGGGGCGGTGGTGATGGTGGTTTCAGCTCTTGTGATCAAGGAAGTTCTTTTCTAATAGGTAGGATTTGAGTAGAGATTGAAAAGTCACAAAAAATGGTCTGTGAGAAGATCTGAGTCAGGAGGCTCACAGGCAGAGCAAACAGCAAGTGCAAAGGCCCTGAGGTAGGGAGGTTTGGCAGATTAAGGAAAAGCAATACTGCCCATGTGACCAGAGCAGTGTACCAAGGGGCCAAGGGATGGGGGGGTGTGGTTAGAAAGGTGGTCAGAGCCAGGTCATCTGGGGCCCGGGAGGCTCTGATGAGAAGTCTAAACTTTATTGTAAGTGGGTTGGGAAGCCATTAGAGGGTTTGGGGCTGAGGATTAACATAATCGGACTTACGTTTCATGAGGATCTTTCTGCCCACTGGTTAGAAAAGTATGTAGGGGAGAAGGATGGAATTAGGAAAACCAGTTATGAGATTTTTGCAAAAAATCCAGGTGAGAGGTATGGGGTGGCTTGTGTGAGGACGGAGGTAATGGTAGTGGTGAGAACTGGTTGGATTCTGTATATGTCATGGGGGTAGAGTTACAGCATTTATAATAGATACAGTATAAAAAAGGAATAATAGAGCTTATATATAAATATATATAACTTTATTTTTACATGATATGCCTGTATTTTTGGCCTGAGCAATTAGGTAAACAGAGGAATCATTTACAGATGTGGGAGATCGGTTTGGGGACATGGCTGCAGATCAAGTTTGCCTTTGAATAGTAACGGTATTTGCAAAGAGAAGTGCAATTTGAGTAACATGTGGAAAACTATAAACCCCTAAGTAATGTAAATATCTTTCTCATTGAGATTTCTAATCGTTGATCATTGATTTTGGCTCTATCTCCAAACTTTTAGAAGGGATAACTAAATCCGAACCTAATGATGAAGGAGCACAAGCTCCTAGGGGTTTTCTGTACCTCTGGGATCATGAATTAGTGAGTTCTTGAGGGCAGGGGCTCTACCTAGTTTATAGTTTATAATAGACTTCTGACCAATGTTGATTGAACAGACCAGGGAAATGGAGTAATTGCACAAGAAAACAGGGTCAGCTGGACATGCCTTGGCCTGCTTAATTCCAGAGACCTCATGGAGGCCTCTACCAGAGCATCCTGGCAAATCTGCGCCCCCGGAAGGGTCCCTTCCCAAGCATAAAAGAGATCATTCCTGCCTCCGATTTCCCCTTTGCCCACTAATGCCTGCTGCTAAAACTGAGATGGGATGTCTGTTCATCGACCTGGTGTGTATAATCTGTATTGCAATTCAAAAGACTGATTCTTTAGATGTGGTACATATATACAATGGAATACTACTCAGCCACAGAAAAGAACAAAATAATGCCATTTGCAGCAACATGGATGGACTTAGAGATTATCACACTAAGTGAAGTAAGTCAGACAGAGAAAGACAAATACCATATGATATCCCTTACATGTGGAATCTAAAATATGACACAAATGAACCTATCTACAAAACAGAAACAGACACACAGGCATAGAGAACAGATTTCTGGTTGCCAAAGTGGTGGGGGGTTGGGGAGGGATGGAGTGGGAGTTTGGGGTTAGTAGATGCAAACTATTACATACAGAATGGATAAACAAGGTCTTACTGTATAGCACAAGGAACTATATTCAACATCCTGGAATAAACCATAATGGAAAAAAATATGAAAAAGAATATATATATGTGTATAACTGAGTCACTTTGCTGTACAGCAGAAATTAACATAGCATTGTTGATCAACTATACTTCCATTAAAAAAATAAATTAAAAAAGAAACAACAAAAGGCTGATTCTTTGGGCAACAATGTCAGATACTGGTTTTTAAGAGACCAATGCTAGCTGGTTTTTAAGAGACCCTGAAAAATAAAATTACATCATGTAGGCACTTGCACGTGTGCCTTGATGCATACTTACAGGAGGGAGGTTGTATTTTTAAGAAATAATTAAGCAGTGCAGAATTAGGAAGGGCAGGTCATGGGCAAGGGTGCTCCAGGGTGCAAAATAAGGGAGGGCTGGGATGCCACGGGGGAAGACGCAGGGAGTTTCATCAGTCAGCTACTGCTGCATAACAAGCAACCCAGAAACAACCACTTAGCATCCCTCACAAGTTTGTGGGGCGATGCACTGTTCTGCTGGTCTGATCCAGGCTTGACTGATCTTGGCTGAGCTGTCGGTTCACTCGTGTGTCTGGTGCTCGGCTGGCTGTTGGCTGATCTAGAATGGCCTTGGCTGGCCCACTCACACTGTGCCGTGTGTCCCATCCTCCAACAGGCTAGCCTAAGGCTACCTTCATGGCGGTGACAGGGACCTAAGAAGGAGAAAGGATTGTACAAGGCCTTTTGTAACCCGGGCTCCAGATTCACACATTGATACTTCGAGAGCATCCTTTTGACCAAAGGCACCACCAAACCAGTCCAAATTTAAGGAGTAGGAGGCTAGGCTCCACCTCTTGAAGTAGGTGTGTGAATTTACAGTACACTGCAAAGGACTTGGATACAGGATTGGGTGAACTGGGGCTGTTTTTGCAGTCAATCTACCTTGGGCGGTAACTCTGCTTTTCCTCACTTGTCAAAGAGGGTCCTCATGGTGTGTTGTAGCAGCAGGGGACGGACTAGCCCCAGGGAGCAAGCAGGGGCCTGGACACCAGGAAGAAGGCCCTCTGCTTCCTGTAATTCCTGAGGATGCTGTGTCCTGGGGCTTCTCCTCCCTTTGTGGATGTTCCCTGGGCGTGGGCATCAGCAACTCACAGCCCTCTGGATGGACCCTGGACACCAGCCAGCAGCATCTCCTCGCTTTACAGAAAACTGAGGCCCAGAGAAGGGAAGTGACTTGATCAAGGTCACACAGCTACTGTTCCCTGCAGGGGAATCTAGAGATCTTTGGAGGGATGGGAAGTCTCTTCTTTTGGACTTTTAAAATGTAAAATGACACCCCCTTCCAAAGTGAGGAACGAAGTCACACTTACTAGGTTGTAGGAAAACATTTTAGAAATGAGACACGGATTTCAGGACTGCATAGGGTATGGATGTGATTTACAAAGGGAGAGAAAACTAAGGTCACGGATCCTGGGAGGCCATCCCAGTGTCTCCGAGCTGCCTGCCTGGCAGGAACCCTAATGGCATCTGATCTCAAAGTACTTATTTTTCAGCAGGTTATACTTGAAGGAAAAAAAATGGCATTATTTTTCTTTCCTGATTCGGGTCCCTTCCTTAAGGCCCCATTCCATTCCACTCCACCATGTTACATTTTCTCCATGTCTTCATCAAAGAAAATGCACACCCCAGGTCTTCAACACCATTCATTTGTTCGACATAATAAAACGTATTTATTGAATGCCTGCGATGTGCTGGATAGTCTTCGAGGTGCTGGTAATAATGCAGCCAAAAGAGCAGACACAGTCCCTGTTCCCAAAGTGCCTGCATTGTCACCGGCAGAAAGATATCAGAAGGGGGAACAGCGGGACGGTGGCAGTGACACTGGGTGGTCAGGGAAGCCCCCTGGGGGAGGGGACCATGAAAGTTGCAGTCTGAAAGACAAGAAGGAGATGGCTCCGTGGAAACCCGAGGAGAGGGATTCCAGGTGGACAGACCAGCCAGCGAGAGCCTCCCTATCAAACCCAGGAGGGGAAGTTTCCATCCGCATCTCAGCCTAACCTGTCACCTCTAACACGGAGCAGGTTTTGCTCTCCAAACAAAGAGGTGTTTTTGTTTTTTTTTTTAACTTTGTCCTATATGAAAACAGACTGTCAGAGTTGGCTCCGAAACCATTTGCTAGGCTGATGGGGATTAAACAGAAGGCCCCGGTGTCCTAATGGCCGTGAGTGGAGCCAGCGCCCTGGTGTGTGGGGCAAGAAAGGGTTGGGACCTGGGACCGCATCTAATTTCCCCTCCACCCCAGTAACAAGATCTCAGCTACTTGACGAGCGGTCCCTCTCCCCACCCCATCGTCCCTGCCCCCTGGAATTCTTGGGCAGAACAGCTGCGCTGGGGTCTCAGTTTTCAATGAAACCATAAAATACTCCTGTGGGTCCTTAAGAGGATGGCATTTATGACTGGGCTGGGCCAGCTTCCCTGCTCAGACTCCCCCTCCCCAATTCCCAGGCTCACCAGATGCCCACATGCCCCCCAGCCTGCTCTTAAGCCTCTGGGAACGGCAGCATGGGTGCCTCAGAAAGTCCCAGCCCAGAGCATGCTGGCGGAGGAAAATGACAGGCGGATCCAGCGAACAGGAGGACCTTTGCCCAGAAGCACAAGAAGCCATCCAGCAGGGCACCCGCTTTTGTCCTGCACCCCAACTAGAGCACCCACCGCTTCCCCCAGGCACACAGCTGCCTTGGGGAGACTCTCTGCTCCCGGCTTTGAGGACAGGAAAGCCCCCACTGGCTCTGAGAGGGGCAGCGGGTGTGACCCACATTCCTCTCACCCTCCCTGCCCCTGCCCTGGGCTCTTCTTTTAACGGAGCCTTCAACCTTGGCCAGGGCTGATTTACCACCAGGAAGCTAAGAAGCTTCAAATCCCCTCACTTGCTCCAGCCCCTTCCAAAGGCTGGGAGGGGCCGCAGCAAATTATTCACGTGTTACAGGGTTTCAAAAACCTTGTAAAAGTAAGATTAAAATTATTCTGATATTAAGAAACAAATAGTAACAAAAAATTTCAGATCACACTAAAGTATTAATTCGTTAAGAGGAAGAAATAAATTTCCAATAGAAATGATACATTTCCTGTAGAAGTGATGAGTAGGACCTTAGATTGTTACATAATCCAATTAAAGGAAAGGAATTAATGATATGTTCATATTGGAAAAAGGATTTTCCTTCTTTTGCTGATTCAACATCAACTGCTATCACTGATAAAGATAACATAATCTTACAGTAGGAACAATGATGGCAGACTGGTTAATGAGCATTTAAGATTAATCACCACGTTAAAAAAAAAATAGAGACATCCTGACATTTTTCAGCTGCTATGTGGAAGAACCTTAAGAGAGGTTTTCCTAAATTTGGTAACAATTCTGAAAATGTACTGTTATTACCAAGGATACAACCTGAAAAGAACTTTCCTGAAATATTAGTATTAAAAAACAAATTTTGATCAGTCACGTTACAGGAGAAGCTCAATTCTCTTTCTCTCTCTCTATAGAAAATAATATTATAAAACTATTGTCAGATATGAAGAATATGCAGACAAAAACAGGGGAAATAAAGTATTATAGACGTACTGCCAGGCAGTTAATGAAACTCTTAGTATTCGGTTTTCTATATTTTGTGATTTTTTAATTGCACCTGTGAGATTTTAACATTTATAATTTGCTGTGATTTATTTTTCTTCTTTAAGTACCTGTATTCATTTGCTAGGGCTGCCATAACAAAGGGCTTGACCTGGGGGCTTAATTTAGGGAATGTATTGTTTTACAATCCTGGAGGCTAGAAGCCCAAGATCAAGGTGTCGGCTGGGTTGGTTTCTTCTAAGGGCCATGAGGGAAGGATCTATTGCAAGCTTTTCTCCTTGGCTTGTAGATGGCTGCTTTCCCCCCATGTCTTTAAATGGTTCATTCTCTCTCTCTCTCTCTCTCTCTCTCTCTCTCCCCCCTAACTTCCTCTTCTTATAAGGGTACCAGTCAGATTGGATTAGGGCCCACCCTAATAACCTCATTTTAACTAAATCACCTCTTTAAAGACCCTATGTCCAAATACAGTCTCATTCTGAAGTACAGGGGGTTAGGACTTCAACACTTGAATTACAGGAGGGGGCGCAGTTCAGTCCAGAACAGTAATCCCATCTTGTGTTATTTATTCAGGGGAATCCACATATTTTTATAAAGTTGTTTGTTTGTTTGTTTGTTTGTTTGTTTATTTATTTATTTACTTATTTATTTATGGCTGTGTTGGGTCCTCGTTTCTGTGCGAGGGCTTTTCTCTAGTTGCGGCGAGCGGGGGCCACCCTTCATCGCGGTGCGCGGGCCTCTCACTGTCACGGCCTCTCTTGTTGCGGAGCACAGGCTCCAGACGCGCAGGCTCAGTAACTGTGGCTCACGGACCCAGCTGCTCCGCGGCACGTGGGATCCTCCCAGACCAGGGCTCGAACCCGCGTCCCCTGCATTGGCAGGCGGATTCTCAACCGCTGCGCCACCAGGGAAGCCCTATAAAGTTTTCAGCGCCAGAAGAATCTGGATCCAGACACATGGGTATCTCTTTTGTTCTTAGAATCACCTCTTCTGAAGTTCCTAACCTCTTGCGTACGAGAAGTCTTTGCAGTTCAACGGATATTGTTGAGGACCTCCTGCGTACCGAACACTGCTCACACTGTGACCTCAGCAAGGATGGCCACGCCCTGCTTCCCCAACGCCCAGCTGTGCTGAGTGCTGGGAGGGGAAGCGCCAGGTGCTCTGGAGCCCAGAGCAGGAGCAGGGGAAGCGCCAGGTGCTCTGGAGCCCAGAGCAGGAGCAGGGGAAGTGCCAGGTGCTCTGGAGCCCAGAGCATGAGCAGAGTCGGCTTCACAGGAGCGGGACCTGGGCGGTGACACCGGGCCCTGCATGCAGGAGGGCTCTGCGCTTGGGGTTTAATGTTTGCTGTCACCATCTTGAAATTCTTAATTATTTGCCTTTTGCATGGGTCCCTGCAAATTCTGCAGCCAATCCTGGGGCGGGAAATTTATGCAGCTTCTGGTTACAGCCAGGTTAGCTCTGGAAGTCTGGTTAGGGTTTTCCCTTGCAAAAAAGTAGCACCCTAGGAAGGAGAATCAGCGTGTGCCGAGACGTGGGCAAGAGCCAGGGAGCGCTGCGTGTGTAATCTAGAATTCTCCCTCCTCGTGAGTCGGAGGAAACGAGCTCTGTGTGGAGAGCGTCCTGGTTTGAGCGCCTGCGTTCACTCTCCCCAGGGTTCAGCATCTTCATCTGCCAAAGGGGGAAATTCACAAATCCAAGAGTCCAGACGTCACACACACGCCTCCTCTTCTTTTCTGGCATCACTTTCGAGTCAGAGCAGGGAGAGATCCTGTGTGGGATGAAGGCTGTGGTCAGGGAAGGATCCAGAAGGGCAGGGGAGCAGAAGTGCCACGCCAGGGCGTGGAGGTGAGCAGGTCTGAGAAATAGGAATTCAATCAGTGGGGCCGTTCTCAGTGTTCCTGAGAGAGGGACATGGCCAGAAAAGGGGCTGGGCGACACTGTCAATGACCCCAAGTACCCAGCCAGAGGGCTTGGGACTCTGAACAGTGGGGGCTCCTGGAAGCATCTGGGTGGGACCTGACGAAAGTGGCATCTGATGAAAATTCGTGTCTGGGAGAAATCCCACACAGCTCCTTTCACGGTTGGATCACAGAGAGGAAAGCCAGCTCTGCTGAGGGCTCCTTAGGGTGGGGTGAGACCCTGTCTCGTCTGCCCCTCAGCGCAGGACACACCATGCAGAGGAATCCAGGGGGCAGCCAGGAGCCTCATGGTCCCAAGGCCACCAGAGCTGAGCTCTGCCTTCTTCCCCCTGCCCTCCGGAGGAATCGCAGCCCGGCTGCCCTGGGGTGAGAAGGGAAGCCGAGGTTGCCAGCCCGGCACAGGGCCTGTGGGTTCCAGAGGCTGAGCGAGGTTGCACAGCCCACCCCAAGGGGGCTGACTCCACTGTGCTGACACTCACACTGACACACGCGAAGCAGGGTTATGTCAAAAGTTCAGGAGGAAGGATGACAGGATGGGGAGGAGAGGGAGCAATGCGGACAGCGTGACTATCCCGGGACTGAGACCCAGCGTCTGGACTTCCAGCTGCAGGAAACCAGGAAGGGTAGTGACTAGAGCTGGCCCTCCCACCCGGCCAAGGGGACCAGGGAGTGGGCAGAGTGATGCGGAGTGATGGGTCAGGCCCAGATGAGGGATGGAGTGGCCCCACTGTGTCCCGAGTCTCTCATCTACCTTCTCCAAACCTGGCTCTCAGCCTGCCAGGATGCCCCCACCCCATGTCTTCCCCTTCACTGTGACTCCAAGCAAGTCCATCCTCCAGAGAAGACGTAACAGAGCATCCTCGGATCTGCAGTGGGACCACCGCAGGGCTGCTCCCACTCCAGGCAGGCCTGGGTCTGCACAGATGCAACGGGGCAGCCAGTGCAGGGGGTCCAGGGGAGGAGGGCACCAAGGGGTGGAGAGACGAAGCTTGGCGTCCTTCCTGACAGATGAGGCACATCTGTTGAAGGCCCTTCTCCTGATTAACTCCCACAGGACACAGGTGCTCCTCTTCTGTGCTCCCACAGGTGCTCCTCTTCTGTGCTCCCACAGGTGCTCCTCTTCTGTAGGACTAGGTCCAAGCTGCCATGGCTTGGCCCTTGATGTCCTCAATCTTTATATCCCAACAACACAAACCTATTAGTTGGCTTGAGGCAAAGAGCCCTTTATCTGTGCCCTAATGACAAGCTGTCATGGAAGCTGTTGGAACCCTGATCACATTGCATCACGGCTGTACGTGTCCATCTCTCCAGGGGGCTGCGCTGCATCTCTGTCCCCAGGCGGGGGTCCAACATGGAGCTGGTGCTGGGGAGGAGGGAAGGGACATGGTCCATCTGAGGCTGCGCAGTGGGACCAAGGCTCCAGGGTTCACACCCGCAGCTCCTGACGGGCATGCTGGGCTCTGCTTTTCTGCTCTCCATCTGTCTCGCCTCTTGCTAAACGGAAAGCACCAGGCTGGGGCAGTGCCTCGCCAGCAGCTGGAGCAGGTCCGAGCCCAGTGGAGCCGCTGTCTGCTGGAGCATGGGCAGAGGAAGGGGGGATGCAGCAAAGGAAGCCCTGGGACATCAGGACTCCCCCGCTTCACGACCTCCTTACCCCTCCCATTGGACTGCGCTTTCAGAGCCTAGGGTATTTTTATAAGGGCTTTAGAAAGCTTCCAGATTTGGTCTGCACTTAAAAATCAAAAGTGCTAGAAGACTGACTTAGACTGCAGCGTGAGGGATTTGGGCAAGAAAAAGAGACTCTTCCCTCAAATGAGGGTGGTAATGAGCAGCCAGGCGTGTGCGTCTGTGTGTTGGGGCCAGCTGGCTTGGTCCCGTCTCTCCGGGGGTTGGGACGGGGGAGCCAGTGTCAGGGGAGCTTCCGGGATGCCACGTGGGCCGCCAAGTGCCTTTCGTGTGTGTTTGCCTTCCATCCTGACGACACCCAGTGAGGTGGGCAGAGCAGGTGTCGGGCTCAAAGGTGTTATTAAAATACCAAACAACTGCTGTGCCAGTTACTAATAACTGGGGTCCCAAGCCCCCGAGGGATCTCCCACTACCCATTCCGTTCCCTGGGGGTCTGCAGGAACTCTCTATTCTCAGACTCTCAAAGAAGGCCCAGCGGATGCCCCCACGACCCTGCTCTAGCCGACCGCTCTCCACTGGTCCACGCTGCCTGTTCCAGCTACAGACATTTTCACTATCACCCTGAGAGGTAGTTCCTATCATCAGTGTCATTTTATAGGAAACTGGAGACTGAATGAAATCAGGAAACTTGCCCACATGATGACGGGTCACATGATTATGAAGGCAAGGCGGAGTAAAGGAGGATGCTCTGGACTGGATGACAGAAGATCTGGTTCTCATCCCCATTCTGCCCTACGTATTAGCTGTGTGTCGTTGGCGGGCTTGCCTAACCTCTCTGAATCTAGCTGGCTTTAGGAGGTTGGGGTGGGAAGCGGTTCTAATGGTCTTTTTGGAGCTTCTCAGAGACCACTCCGCTTGCCTCTCCTTCCATACTATCTCAAAGCTGGCCCCCCTTCCACATCTGTAAGGTAGGCTGGGTCTGCTCCCACGACACTGTGTAACTGATTAGGAATGTTTTTAGACCCACTTTTCAGGAAGCAAAACTGAGGGTTGTGGAGTACAAATGACTCAACTATAGTCCCAAGAAAAATCACTGTGATGGGATCTCAGGGTTAGTTTTCTTGAAGCACGTCTTAGATAAAAAAAAAGTTCTCTTAGAGTACCAGAACCAGAAACCTAGCCTTGGGTTGGGCAAACCTCCCCACCTACCCTGGTAGGTGCCAGAGGCACAGGAATTCAGGGGGAGTGGCCCCGACCATGCTGCCCCCCTTCCCCCGGCCTTTCAGATCTGCAGGGCACCAGGGCAGCAGGAGGGAGGGACCCAGTCTTGTTTCTCTGGAATGAAACAGGTTTGACAGGGAGAAAAGTCCCTCTGAGGGCAGGGAGGCTGGTGAAGCAGCACTGCAACATGCTGGCCTCTTAGGGGAGAAGGGGGCCTGAGGTCCCGAGAGAAAGCTTCACCCTAAGAAACACAGGGATGGTTCATGGACCGGGCCCTGTTTGTGCTTCTATTGCCAAGGCTTGACTTATGATTTTTTTGTTAAAGATCCTTTGCTTTAATTAGGGCCGTTCATTGCTCAGGGTATGTATGAACATGTGTTTGACTTCCCTTAGGCATACTGACATTTCACATCTTGAATTTCACAGCAGCAAGCGTTTTAATCATGAAAATATATAGTGTCTCACCTCCCCCATCGCCCTGCCTCCCCACTGCCTGTCTACCCCACGTTCCTTCTCTATCCTTTTCACTGTTTTCCATCAATGTCTTCTGAGTGGTTAGCGTTCCCTGAAATTATTTTATATGCAGATTTGCTTATTTCTTTCTAATTTTTTTTCTGTTACACCCTCTAGACAAGAAGCTCTGTTAAGGTGTGAGCCTCACCTGCCGGTTTGTCACTATACTGATCCATGTCTAGGAGGAGAGTGGGCACTTAGTAGGTCTCTATCGACATTGGTTGAATGAACGTGAGCTTGAATGGATGGACAAATGCTCAACCAGTACGTGGTGTTCTGTATCTAAGAGGCGTAAACACAACCCTGACTCCCGGCCTTGTGTTTTGTTTCCTTTTACTCGTGTGTAAAAGCTGTTTTCTTCCAATTCGAGTCCTCCCCCCAACAATTCATCAGTGTAATAATGGTGCCTCGAATGTTTGCACTGAAAAGGACGTTACGATTCTATATTGTTGAGCTTCTTGTCTCCCAGAAATACTCATCCACCTCATCATACCCATCTACGTAACTAAAGAGCAATGCAGCCTTCCATCCTGATCCATTCTCCCTTAGGTTGACCCAAACCCTTCCTGTTGTAGCTCCAGTTTATTAAGGGGATTCATTCATCTGTTTGTATAACAGATATTGACTGCCTACTGAGAGCTTAGCACCCAGCATCTGGGATATGATTCTGACAAAACCACCATGATAGCTCCCTAGGGAGATCAAAGCCAAATGGGGTGACATATCAAACAAGGACTTACACCAATACCTAGACACCTGTCATTTCAGTTGTGTCATGTGATATAAATGCTGTACGCCAGGACGACATAAAAGGATGGGGAAGGCTAGACTCTAATGAACTCAGGAGGAGATGTCAGGAAAGGCCCACCCGCCCCCCCCCCCACCCCACGGAAAAGGGATGGATGAACTGAGGTCTGGATTTATAAACTGAGGACTTTGTAAACTGAGCAGGAGGCAGCCAGACAAAGGGAGCGGAGGACAGACGACCAGCGCCCAAGCAGAGGGAACGGCATGTCTGGAAGCCCCGGAGCAGAATGGGGCTTGGCTCCTTCCAGGATTCTCCTAAGAGAGAAGGATCTTTTATTTTCCTGATTGACCAATAAGCTTTCAAGGAGCCCAGCCAACAACGGGCAAAGGTCCTAGCCCGGAAGATAGAACCACGCTGGGTCCTTTTGGGCCAGAATCTTCAGAGTTTGGCTTCCCAACATCTGATTTTTTCCTTTAAAATGTAACCTGACATGTCTCCAACAGCCCCATCCTAGAGCTGACCACTGAGCCACACCGCCATGGAGTGATGTTGGCGATGCATGTTGTTTCCATCTTCCGTGTCATCTCCAGTGGAGGTCTGACCCCAGATCCCTAGAGGAGTCCGGATTCCACAACCCGATTTGCTTCCACTAAGCTTAGGCTCGACCCATTTGTAAATGGAGAGGCTCACCTGTGCTGGATTATTTCGAGATGCGTAAGAGATGGTCTTTGATAATTTCAAGCACGCGTCCGTCTTGACCGTGAGTTGTCTATTGGATATCTCTACCTTAATATCCCATGGGTACCTCAAACTCCTTCCCTATCATTCCTGTCTTCAAACCCACTCATCTTGCAGTCTTCTTGACTTTGATCTAGAATCATCATGCCTCCAGAGCACCCTTCTTATGTCTTCCCTTCTCATCTTCCACATCCAACTGGTTACCAAATCCAGTTGATGCCATCTGAAAAGTGCTCCTCTCATCCCAAGCTTCCCCCTGCCCCCTCTGCCTTGTCCTAGTCTGGATCCTCCCTTGTATAATTTATTGCTGATCTTCCAGCTCTCTCTCCATCAATCTGCCTCCAGCCCGTCCGTCAGTTATTCTACCACCAAAATCATCTTCTTAAAAAATCAAGGAAAAAACTCTTGTTGATTCCTCATTACGTAATAAACTAGTGATTCTCAAAGTGCACAAAAGCATCTCCTGGGAACTTGTTAGAAATGCAAAATCTCAGGCCCCACCCAGACCTAATCAGTCAGAGGCTCAGGTGATGGACCCTTCAGGTGATTCTGATGCTAAAGTCGAGGGTCCTCAAGCAATCAAATCTAAACTTTACAGCCTTTCACACGTGGCCTTGAATTATTTGGTCCCAGCTTCCCTCTCCAGCTTCCTACAGTCATAAAATTCTCCTTACCCCAAACCTTTTACTTTTCTCTACATGTGTTAGACCCCTTCACCACCCTGCACTTTTGAAGGCTGTTCCTCCATCTGGAATATCTTTCCCCTCGATCTTCCCTGTCAAACTCCTGCTCATCCCTAAGAGCCAGCTCAGAGTTGCCTCCTCAGGGAAGCCTTCCCTGACTGTTCCCAGCAACATTTAGTTGCTCATTTTGTGGGTTCCTGGAACCCTTTTGCTGACAATCTAGTTACATCTGTTTTATCTGTAGATTTGGCTTCACCATAGGGAGTGGATTTCTATCAGATAATTAGAGCTGGTATAAAATAGCACCAACTCCTTGTGAGCAGGTGCTTATGGAGAGGACGTGAACGTTATCAAGGGTACTCTCAGCGCCTATACCTGAAGGTCGCATCTTTTCTACTCACTGTTCTTCCAGGAGGGATGGCATCTCTCGTGCTGAGCCCATACAGTCGAGCTGGGCGCCAGACACCTAATAGGCATTCAGTGGATTAAAGAATGTACTGAATAGATAAAAGATGGATCTCTGATTGTAAGGGAGGATGAAAAGTTCCGTCCAAATTTGAAATTCCTGTCTTCTATCCTTTTGCAAAAGCCCCCAAAGGATATTACAGCCATGTTTATATTTATGTTTCAGGGCAAAGCGACAATCACCAATCCAGCTAGTACAGCAGTTGATAAGTTACTGGGTGGGGGATGGATGGTTTGGGGGGTTTGGGTGGGAGACCCGCTCCTCTTTCCCACCTGCTGAAGGTCCCTGCTGCAGGGAGCCTCCGTGCTGGCGAGTCTGGCATCTCCCCCAGGTAGACCAATTGCTATGAGTCCCTGCTGTGTTGACCCCTTAATTGTTCCTTGTGCCACATGCCTGCCACCCTCCTCACTCCCCCACCTCACTGAAATTCAGGTCAAGGTCCCCTGAGGCACTCAGCACCCTCCCCATTGCTGTCTTCCTCAAAGAGTGCAGAGCATGTGCTTCCAGACCACCCAGACCTCCCGGGCTCCCATCTGGACACATCCCCTTACCAGCTGTACCACCTTGGGTAAGTTACTTAACTTTCCTTGACCAGTGTCCTCAACGGCACAAAAGAGTTAAAACTACTGGGGTGTACACAGAGCCTTACAGGGAAGAAGCAGCCAGTACATGATAACCATTACTATGATTATTTATTCTTCAGTCTGACCTTACCTTTCCACCCCTAACCCCAGCACCAGTTTCCAGCACTTTCCTACCCAATCAGAAGGCCCACACCTTCAGCCCCTTCTGTTTTGGCTGCTGGAATCTGCCTGATGCCTTTTCTGCCTGTAAATCCTCAACCCCGACCAGCCTGTTTTCCAGCCCCAAGAGTGTTCGTGTTCCATATGCTCCCCAGCTGGCTACCAGCTCAGTCTCCTAAAGGTTAAACTCGTGTTCTAGAACATTCTTTTCAAGCATGACCTTTCCTTAAAAAAAGGCAATACATCAATGGTTGGGAAATCAAAGCAGCTACACACACACACACACACACACACACACACACATGCACGCACGACTACGTGCAAGCACGCTCATGGGCGTCCACCCGCCTCCCTACAACTCCATGTGAAAAGCCATTTAACTCATTAAGCTGTGCTTCACCATTTCCCAATAAACTTCTCTGTTTTCTTGCCACAGAGGTTTCTGTCACAGCACACGCAATGTCATTACTGACCCCTGCACCAATTCAACTCAGCCAAACTCCTCAGCGGTAGCCCGCCTCTAGAAAATTCTCTCGATATGTTGGGGCCTTCGCCTCTCCACCTCGTGGGCCTTCCCCACCCCTGGCCCCCACCTCAGCCCATCTGTGCTCATCTTGTCGGCCTTTCGTACCAAATACAGGATGGAAGGAAACAAACCCGCGGTCCTTCAGAGGGCTTGCGTCCTCGCCGTGGCTCTGCTCGTCCGAGCCGGGCCACCCTCCATCTGGAACCAAACAAAAGCCCCGGGGGTCCCGGTCAACCCAGAGGCGCTTGCCTTTCAGCCTGTGGTGAAACACGTGTGCTTCGTGAGCAGTCCTCCGGCCTGCTGTAACTTGAGAAGCGAGTGCAAGGAATTTGGGAGGTCTCCTTAGATCTGGGGCTGGGAATCTGGAGGACGAGGGTTAGGCTGAAGAAGGTTCCAGGTCAGAGAATCAGTCCTCGGGGGCTGCGGCTCCTCCTGGGTTTGTGGAAAAAGAGCAAGGCCAGGCCTCACGGGGCAGCGGGCATGGCTTTACACGGCCGGGGCCATCCGAGTTCGAAGCCTGGGGGATGCGTCTTCCTGGTGAAGTCAGACAAATCTCCAGGTAGCTGGGAGGTGACGACACGAATTTCATTCCTGCACACATGTTCGGAGGTGATAACATACATGCGTATGGTTTCTCCAAGCCCTGGTGGAGGGTTTCCACGCTGACTAAATGAACTAAAAAGCAGACATACACACGCAGACATGCTCATGCATGGATGGGGGAGGCAAAAACACCCAAGATCTTCAAAAATGCCAAACCCTAAATACCAACCTGGAGAAAGCGTTGTTGGACGTGAGAGACAGACAGACAGACAGACCTATAATACAAGAACAAAGCTGTCCCATAAATTTGCAAGAAGGAACAAACCCCACAGCCACCCATCCACACACTCTTCAGAAAATCACGTGTGTTGCTGGTAGGTCTGCTGAGCAGGGTTCAAGAGATCTGTGGAAGGGAAGTGGGTGAACTGGGGACTGCCTCCCATGGGGTAGCTGATTAAGACTCTTTAATTAGGATCAATCCCCCGCTGTGAAGTTGGGAAATTCCTACCGGAATTCCAGAGTGAAGGCTCCTGAAAATTTCCCCAAACCTAACCACCAGAGGTAACCCTAAAGGGGCTTCTGATGGGCCAGGAACTGGATATTTTCATTACATTGCAAAATGATCTTATGAAGTAGGCACTATCCTCATTTCATAGACAAGGAAACAAAGGCTCAGAGAGGTTAAGTAACTTGGTCAAGTTCACACAGCATGTAGAGGGGGGCGTCCTTATGAAAGGGCAGAGAGAAGCCCCCACCAATGGCCAACAGGGCTTCTGACCGTGGCATCCATCCAGGAAGAGAGGAATGGCAGCCTGGATACTGCCCCTTTCTGCGGTAGGAGCTCGGGAGGCTGAAATGCCCACTTTGGGACAGGTGAGTTAGCCAAGGTCAGGCCGCCACTGGCAACAAAGTCGGGCCAGAACCTGCCTTCCCTCCAGCCAGGCTCCTCACCCTGCAACACACGTCTCTGTTTAGCGAAGCTCCAGCAAGAAGCCAGGCAACAAGGGAAGATGACAGAGAGCAAGTACATCTCCAGGAGCCAGACGCCTGCCCTCCAAGGCCCTCCTGTCTCAGAGATGAGTTGAACTGCCAATCATCTCAATGGCAAACGTGTGCATGAGATGCAAAAGGCCTCCTGTGGACCTTGCGGAAGGCTCTGCCCTGGCCCGTGAGTCCAACACGTTGGCTTTGGCAGACCTTGGATGCCCTCTTATGCCAGTATAGCTGCTGAAAGGGAACTGTGCTTCCCAGCACGCGGACGGAAACAGAGCTGCCCCACAGCCTGAAGCCCGGAGCTCCTTTCAGGCCTGTTTTCATCATCCCCGGGCTCAGCTCTCCCCTGAGCTGCACTTACCCCGGAAGCAAGCTGCTCCAGACTCGCTCTCGACATGTAGGCAAACTCCTTCCATTCCAGGTGGGGTCCAGGACTCAGCCCTGCTGTTTAGGAACTATGCCTTCCCAGGCTGGACTCCGGGGTCTCCGTCACCCAAGCCTGTCTCCCCAGACCTTCCAGAGAGGCCTTAAACCCATTTGGAGTAGAAGTTCCAGAAGAGGAACATAAGGGCTCCTTAACTCCAACCTGAGAACCGGGCTTGGGTCAATCATAAGACTCCCAGTATCCTATTGGTGGGTTTACTGTGTTCTTGACATGGGCTCATGAAGCGGGAGCTTCCAAAGGTTTCCACACAGAGAACGAAGCTTTCCATTTCCCTAGGCCTGTGTGGTTCATTCTGAAACGCGCGGCTGCAGGAAGGGGATGGGAAGGTACTAGAGATGAGGAGACAGGACAGCGTCAGCACTCAGACAGGGATTTTCACCCTCCCTCTGCCACTTACCTGCTCAGTGGCCGCGGGCAGGTTAAATCCTCAACCCTCAGTTTCGCCACCTGTAAACCGAAGATGACAATGGCTACCTCAAAGGATTTGTGACAACTTACGGTGGGTGGCAGCATTTGAAAGTGGCCAGCACGTGGTGGGTACGTGGTAAATTCCTCATTTCCTGCCCTCGTGTTCTGGGCATCCAGAATCGAGCGTGATCTGACGATGCTTGTCACCAAAGCCTGTTTCAAAAGGGTCATGTCCCATAAGGGACACAGACGCTGTTAGGCATGTGTGTCCTTTACGGGAGGCCAGATCTCGGGGCACAGGCTGCTCCAGATATTGAGGGCACACACGGGCCTTGGATGCAGGCAGGGCAATCCAGAGAAGCGAACAGACAGGGTTTCAGGGCAGTAATGCAGGGTCCATAGCGGTATGGTGGGTACCTCGCGTCTCCAACCAGATGGGAGATGGGAGTCCTTAGGCTCCAGACCCTGGAGGGTGAACTGCTTCCCAGGGGGAAAAGCACTTGGAGGGCATCACTAGTGTCTGCCTTGGCAGGACAGGTGTGGCCATCACCAAGTGACCCCTCGGCTGTTGTGGACCCCTCCTGGAATCAGTAGGCACCCGGAAATTTCCCTCCAGTTGGGGTTTTTACATCTAAGGGGATGAATCAACCAAAAATGATACAGAGCTCATGTATAGTAGACTCTAAAAAAGCTGAACTCACAGAAGCAAAGAGTAGAACTCTGGTTGCCAGGCGCTGGGGGTGGGGGAAGAGGAGATGCTGGTCAAGAGTACGAATTTCAAATTTTAAGAGGAACAGGTTTGGGGGAGCTAACGTACAGCATGGGGGCTATAGACAACAATACTGTACTGTACACTTGATAGTTGCCATGAGGGTAGCTTCTAAACGTTCTCACAATAACAACAATGGCACTTGTGTGAGGTGAGGGATGTGCTAACTAACCTTATTGCGGTAAACATTTCGCAATATATACGTGTGTCAAATCATCACGCTGTACACCTTGAACTTATGCAATGTTATATGTCAATTATATCTTAATAAAGCTGGGTGGCAGGAGAACAACAAAAAAAACCCACCAAAAACCAAAAATGATACAGAGGAACACAATACCTAAGTAAGGAGAGGGAGGGAAGGGATAAGGAACTTCCATTCTTGAATATCTACCCTCTGTTGGGACGCCTACTGCAGTAATATAGCTGAATCATGGCAACCTGTGGGGTAGGCAAGACCCATACCCACATCTGAATCTCTGACTCCAGGAAACCTGGGCTCAGGGAGCCTTCAAAACCCTGCCCACAGTCACAGGGGGTAGCTGGAATTTGAACCTAGGTCTGACTCCAAAGCACCAGCCTTTTCCAGTTCCCCCTGCCGCACCAAGAGGGACCAGCAGAGGAAAAGGAGGCGGGGCTCCAAGAGAATCTCTTAGGAGCACATTTCTCTTCTGTGTGCAGATGACTCAGGATCCGTTTCTGCTTCTGGGTAACCATACAATTATTTCTGTTACAAATAGTTAAAAAATGTTTCCTATGTGCCTCAGAAAACCACTTCCAAAAAGCAAACAAAAACCGAAGCCAAAAAAAAAAAAAAAAAAAAAAAAATTCAACCCTTAACAATCTCAAACCCCCAAACAACAAATGTGCTGAAAAGAAACTTCCAAAACGAAAATTGCCAGCTTCATTGTTATTGTTTCGGGACTGTAACATTGGAGCAAATCATAACTCTAATTGGCAAAACTGACAGCAGAGAAAGGCGAGTAGGTTGTGGGCAGCGAGCTTGTTGGCCAGAATTAAGGGTGCAGCTCCAAACTGCCAAACATCACTGCAACGGAGGTGGTAACAGTTCTTTAAATTAATGAATCAACCATGAGGCATCCCCGGAAGGAGGGATTTAACTGTGTCTACACACAACTCTGACATCAGCCGATTTTAACAAGTTTACTAGAACGACAGTCATGGCCTTGACAATACTGAATGCAAAATACTGGTGTACACAGATTTTACAGGGCGGTGGATCCCGAGAGCCGGGTTACAAGGATCAGGTTTAACAGATGGGAGAGGCCTGAGGGAAGGCAAGCACACGGATTTTATTGAGAAAAAAAGCTTATATACTGTAGGGTTGCTGAAGTTTAATAAATAAAGGTCAACTTATAATATATAAAAACAATATAAACATTTATATGCTACATGCATATTGTATAATTTAAAGTAATAATTTATATACGGGGAGAGATGCCAATTTATGTTCTTCCGATTTTTCTCGACAAGGCACACACACAGGATGTGTCTATCCGTATCCACCGCCAGCCGACCAGTTTGTTGTTTTCTGACGTCAGTGCCCGGACGTAGGTTTGGGAGGTTTTGCATTGAGAGTTCCAATGTTTATCGTCAATGCCTCTGCAACCGTTCTTGACAGGCCTGGCCTCTTTACACCTCGTCTCATAAAAATATTGTTTGACGGGAGAGTTGCCGGTTTTGATCTCCCCCAGCACCGTGACCTGGTGTCCCCGAATGTCGATGGCCGATGACTTGTCGGTCACCCACAAGCTCTCGCTGTCACACACGGAGTACTCCCCTCGGTGACTCTTGTGCTCCGCATACCTCTTCCTCCGCGCCGTTCTGTTGGTGGCCGCGGGGTTGCCCACGTAATCCTCCATGAGGTACAGGGGAGGGGGCTCCATGGGGGTGCTGTCACTCAGCAGGACCCGGGGGGAGTTGTAGCGTCTCTGATGCCGCAGCAGTTCGGGGCCCATGGCGGTCATGGGCTGGAATTCCGGCTTGGCGGGCTCCCGGGGGGCCTCTGCTTTGGGCAGGGTGCTCTGGTAGTTTTCCTTAACGTCCACCATGTGCTTGGAGAGCTTGTTTTTTAAAATATCTGCCTGGATCAGCTTAATAATCAGGGAATTGAGCGAGTCTTCCGGCAAACTCCTTTGATCCATGCTGTTACCTTGGATGCCACGGAGATAAGCGAGAAATATCACATAAAACAAGATGGACATCACCTTGTTCACCTGTAAGATCTGAAAAGGAAACATAGGTGTTAACAGAAGGTGGTGGCCGCTGGGTCCGTGCCATCCTGAACCAGAGGCTGAGGATCCCTGTGAGGCAAGAGAGAGAGCAGGGTACCACCATCCTAGGGGAGCCTCAAAACGCCCCTGTACTGGCCAGAGACAGAGGCTGTCTATTTCTCTCCCCTTCCCCTGGGAAATACTGCCTTTTACCAGCCCTCCTTTCTCTCCTAGATGTCCAAGTGCCTTCACCTCAACAATCTTTCCTCCAGCATCATGGCTGTGTGAGAGGGAAAGAGGTGTGTCTGCGTGTGTAAGAGAGAGAGGGCAAAATCATCTTTTTCACAAGGAAACCAAGAACATCGCTGGAAGGACTACAGCCTAGAAGAGTCAGGTCTTTCCCGAAGACCCGGGTCACAAAGAGGCAGGTGCGCTTGACTCCAGTCTTTCAACCTCCATCTCCTTCCTGGACAGATGGCACCTGTCACCTTTGCACCTGACGTCTACCATCTGCAGCCTTCTTCTGTGTGTGGATGACGTCCTGCCACTTCTTTATTTTATTTATTTATTAAAAAAGTTTTTTCCTGGCTGTACCATGCAGCCTGTGGAATCCTAGTTCCCCAACCAGAGATGGAACCCATGCCCCCTGCAGTGGAATCACTGGAAGCGTGGAGTCTTAACCACTGGACCGCCAGGGAAGTCTCCTACCACTTCTTTAAAGGTCCCTTGAGCCTGAAAAGATCACATCCCGCTCCACCTCGGCAAAATACGAAGAAATGGAACCTGAAAATTATAAATGCGTACGTACATTTTTAATTAAAAAAGTATCAGTGGCAGTGGCTTTGCAATTGTCTCAAGAATCATAGTTCTCTTGCCCCCTTCACTGCAGCCCCTGAGATCTCTCAAAGGAACAGATACCCCAAGGTTGGGCCAAGCCCAAGGTTGGGTTGGGCCAGTTGCTTCTATATCCATAGCATCAGAGATGGCTCGTTCTTGGCCAGCCTGGCAGAGCTGTTCTCCTGCCCTTGTAAATGACCATGTGGGCTGCGACCTATGCTGTGAGAGGGCCTGAGTGTCAGGTGCTCTGCCGACCTCTCCAATGGACATCCTTGCCAAGGTGCCCACCTGATCCCCAGAGACCCTCTTCACAAGACGGCAGCCCCCCCCCCCCAAAGCACCACCTGTAGAAGATGGAGACACAGCCCAAATTAATGGGCTACATTTGCCCTGAAGTGCAAGATTCCCTGTTAATTTTTCATGTTTGACTTTTTAAGTTTCCACTATGAAATGTTCCTTTTAATGGTTCTGTTTCTAATTCTGCTGTCTCCTTGTTTCAGTGGCATCTGAACCCATCAACGCTCTCATTCTGTTGCCATAGTAGAACCTCGACTTGGGGTTTCTGCTGAGTCCTTGTGGAATTAGAGGGCCGATCTTGACGTACCTTCATTGCTGGTCTCTCCCTCACTAGAGCACAGCCCTGATTTTCCGAGGGTTGGCACGGGAAGGAGATTTTTTCTGGTGGGGAGGGCTGGCTGCACTAATGACCCCTCCCGTGCCCCGTGCTTCACACCACTAGCCTCGAGGTGCTCATTCTGTAATCACCATTGAAGCCACCTTACTGTCCCCAGGCCTCTCTCGTTTCCTCTTTAAAGCTCTAAGCATGGAAAATAAAATCCTTCCCTTGGTTCACCTTTGGTATTTCGAGAAACCCAGGGGGAGAAGAGAAGGGAAATAAACAAATGTGGCACAAGACATAGAAAATCGGCCCTGATTGTAATTATTGTATTATCCTGGGAAAATGGTTCCCACAGGATAACTGATCTCCCCCCCAACTCTGCATAAGAGTGACATCCCCTTCAATCTTGCAGGCCCAACAAAATCAAGGTTGAACACAAAAAGTGTGGTGTACATGCAACTAGAATTACACCCCCTTCTCCCTTCCAAAATAGAATACAGCTGCAATAAAATAATTTGGGATGGAGAGGCTATCGAAAAACAATTTATGAAACCCCCCAAAAGCCCAGCCACTATCAACTAAGAATAAGCAGGCTACCTGCTCACAGGGAAATCAATCAAGTGTGGTGAGTGGAGGGAGGTCCCAGGTCCAGTAAGAGTCACGCCTAGATTAGTAAGGTCATTGCAAGGGTGAGTTGGTAGGAAGAACGTTGATGGATTGGCCTGCTATATGGGAGGTGGCCTGTATTATGGAACCAAAAGATGTAAGAAAGAGAAGGGTATTTAATCCAACTTCTTCATTTTATAGATGAGGAAAACCCAGACTGCAGTTTAAAGCAGAGGAGAGGCACACAAGGGCAGAGAGGGGGACTCCGCACTCTGGGCCCAGCATTCCTTTTCATCACGTCATGATCGGGCTCCCACGCCCCACCCCTCAGCCCTACTCACTGTTCACGAGCCGCTTGAATAAGCTTTACGGCCCATGTGACCCTTCACCTTGCACACGTTCACAGCCTCCTCTCCTGCTGAAATTTTGCTCATTCTTCAGTGCCTGGTTCAGAAGCTAACTTTTCCGCGATGCTCCCCTGATAGCGGCAGCCCGGCCTCCTTTGCGTCTCCGTGGCATGGTGGCAGGTGTCACAGCCCTCATGGCATGACGTGGTTTACTCCCTAGACTCTCTCCTCCAAGGCCAGGAGCTCCTTCCTCCCTGTTTGTGTCTGCCTCTCCCCTGAGTCCACACCACAGTGAATACAAAGTGGGTGCAGTGAGTCAGAGATGGACCGAGGGTGGCCGGAACGCCTGCCCTCCACGCACAGAACTGGCTACCTAGTCTGCAGGGCCTAGGGCAAACATTTCTCACAGGCAGGATGGCGGCAGGAGGCGTGACCACGTTTGAGGCAATGCTCGGAGCCCCCAGGTGCATGCTCCATGGTCCCATGGGACCTCACTTAGAAAACCCACAGTCAGAAATAAAATTCTTCCGAATTTCAAGATGGTAACCACAGAGCGTTACACCTTGAGTTTGAGGTCCCTTCTCTGAGCGCCAGACTCTGTGTGATGCCCCAGCTGCAGGAACTAAGACAGTTCGTCTTGGTGAAATTGTTTGAAAGTAAGGGCGGAAAGTTATCGTTGGTCAAAAGGGACGTGCAAAGCCCACAGGGTGCAGTGTGCAGGGCCATGGACGGGAGCTGTGACTTTAGTGCAACCCGGCAGGGAGGGCCCGGGGTTGTGGACAATGGGAAAGGCTCCTGAGACCGCCTTCCTTGCTCCCCTGGGCGGTGGGGGATTGGGGGAGAGGTCAGGATCGTCAGAGAGGAAGACTTCATCACTGATATTGCAAAGAATCGCCAAAGCACAGTGCTCAGATCGTACAAAGCAGACTGACTTGTAGTTGATTTATTATTGTTTTTCAGTTCTCTACAGAGAATTGTAGAGGCTGGACTGTTCCTACCATCCCATCTACCTGTGGGAGCCCCAAGGCAAACCCCAGTATCCCCTCGGGTCCCAAGCACACAAATTCAGCACAGAGACATCAGGCCAGCACTGCTGGTGGTGGGGTGGGACAAAGGAACAAAATGAATTATATAAAAATTCCCAAACGCCCCTTAGCATGGGTCCTACCCATTTCTGGATCTGAATGGTTGCTTACCATCAAGTCCAAAAACTCGTCATGATACTTTGGAATAAGTCCTGGGAGTAAATCATCTGCAGGCTGGTAAGTGTTTCTAGATATTTGCAAGGCTGTGTTAAAACAGGCTTCCTGCGGACTCCACTTTGATAATCTGCTTTCAGGTTTTTTGCAGAGAGCAAGCCCAAGAATGTCGCTAATAAAATTCGCCCAAACACAGATGTTGGAGTTGGAAGGGGCCATAGAGAACCACCTCGTTTTTACCATTAGGGACACTGAGACCCGGAGCAGTGTAAAGCGAGCTGGGTAAGGTCTGACTGCTACATGACACAGAGAGGGACAGGGGACCCTTGGTGATTAAGCGTAACAGAGATCGCATGGCCGGTGCATAATCAAGGTCATGGTCAGGGGTGAAAAGTGACATCATTAGGAAAGCACTTAGCACCGTGCCTGGCACGTAGTGATCCACTGGACAGGTTAGATGAACATGAACCTCAGTTATCTGCGGCAGCAGAAGACACCGCACGCCTGCCCTCCATGCACACACACCGGGTAGCAGAGGACTAATTCCCTGGAGTGGGGAGTGGAAGAGGAAAGGCAGTACCAGGAAGGCGCATCAGTGAATGTTTCAATTTAGAGAGACCTCTATGCTCCTTCGCTAGTGGTGACTGCAGTTTATAGAGACCCCCGTTTAAGCAATGATCCTACTGAGTTATCACTGTCTGAATGGCTCCCCCTGGATGACTAGGCCACGTCTTTCTCATCCCCCCGCCTCTGACGTCCGGCACAGGGCTGCACTGTTGTCAAGTCTCCAGGTCCATTTACTGAATGAGCACCTACTACAAGCAAGACCTACACAGCTTCCTGGCCTGGGATTCTGTCTGGGTTTCTGCCAAGCCTGGTTTGGAAGCCAATCAACTCTGCCTTCTTCTCCCAAAGAAAATACAGGCCTGGCTCTGAAGCAGGCCAGGATCCCCAGGCTCCTCTCGGCTATAATTGGAAAAAGACCTGTTAAAGACCTCCGTTAGACCCCTTCCTGCACTCTCCCCAGTGCCCGTTTTCCCCGCTCAGAGTTTTCCAAGATCCTGACCAGCTTGCAGATGCTATTTTGCTCGCTTAGAAATGCTTTCCCACATATGGTGTTTTCCCAGTCCCTGGAGCAACATTCCTACAAGGTTTCACCATCCCTCAAAATACTCAAAAGAGAGCAATTTCTGATTCCTCCTTTTTGGCTCAGTGTACAATACACACAGAGGGTTTGGGGTCTGGAAGGAGCAGCTGAAATGGAAGAGAAGCCGGTGAGGACGGTGGTACAGGGTCTGAGGCCCCAACAACCAGGGTCAGTCCTGCCACACACGGGGGATGGGGGCCATCACCGCTGAGTTCCAAGTCACCTCTCTAGGACTAGCTCCCTAGCACGTGCGAGCCACCGCCTGGCCATGAACCCCCAGCCCTTGCTTGTTGCACGTGTACCGAGTGAATTTTGTAGCCTGGGCAGAGCGGGGTCACCAAGCACAAAGATGTTCTTGCCGGGAACTGACATACATTGCATCTTTCATCTTGATAACAACCCCTCGGAGGTAGGTACTTACATTTCCCATTTCAGATGGGGAAACCAAGGCATGGGGAGGTTTAATAACTAGTTAACAAGCAGCAGAGCCCAGACGGGTTGGCCGTCTGCCTCTGGAGCAGATGCCCTGTGCTGTCTGTCTGTCCCTGCTCTCACACAGTCCAGAGGAAACTCAGCTTCCAAGCCTGGAGCCAGGACAGCTCCACCCGGCAGGCCGCGCATCCCCCCGAGAAGCCTCTAGGCAGCTCTCGGCAGTTTCCGGGGGCTTGAGGCCACCACCCCTGTTTCCTCCTCTCAGATTCCCCATGAAAGGAAACACAATTCAGTTTCCTCCCGTCCTTCCTGGGCCTGATGCCCTCCAAGGTCAGGCCCCTGCAGGTGCCTGTCCCACGCGTTGCTTCATACAGAGCACAGAATGTACCACCTCAGACCCTGGGTTTGGCCCCAGTGCTGCAAAATGGGGTGAATAGCACAGAAGGCATAAAGGCTCTGTTCTAGCTTTCCTAGGGGAGGAGGTGTGAGAACAAAGGTGGAAGCACTTTTTTACTTGCCAAGTGTTGAATATGCAAATTCTAGAGATTTCATTATGTCCAGGGTAGCCACCACCCCCGGAGGCAAGTGCACTTTCTGGCGGGGGTGACCGAGGACACTGGCCAATTGTAGCCATAACGACCTAATTCTCTGGAGAATTTCTGCAGCGATGACCTGGTCTCTGATGAATGCTAAGATGTCCAAAGACCACATCCTGCCAGATAACCCTAATATCTCCTTCAGGGAGTGGAAAGAGAGAGAGGTGGGGAGGCGATAGATTTAAAGCAGAATGACCAAAAGGAAAGGAATGTGGTGGAAACATTAAACTAAGGCCATATAAAAGGACTGGCCAGGCTTGTTCTCCTGTCTTAATTGCAAAATTAATTCAAATTGGCTTTGTTCTGAACACGGGTCCTGAGGCCTCAAAATGAGTCAGTCGGGGCCACATGAAGATGGTCTGACCCCTGACAAGGCTGGGAGCCGGGAGAGACACGTCCCGGTGGAGCCTCTGCTGGGGACTCGTCTGGCTTTGGTTAATCTCTTTAATAATGATCCGGAAGCAGGAGAGAGGAAAAAGTGGCAGGTTAATTGGAACGCACGGATGACGCTTGAAGGAAAGGCGCTACAAACACCGATGAGGACAAACCAATTATTGCCCAGCCCCCGTGTGGGCGGGCCGCCTGGAAGAAGCAGGATGAGATTAGACTGGAAACACGTAGGTTAACTCACTAGGGGCAAGGTGGATCCAAAACCAACAAGGGAGGGAAACGCTTGTGAAAGGATGGAGGGAAGGAGAGACTTGGGGTGGCTGGAAGGTGCGGATTAGAAATGAAGTCACAAGAACTGGACTGTGTGGGGGTACATGGCGCTCCTCCCCCGACGGCCCTGCATGCATCCCTCAAACCCACCTCGCTCACTCTTATTGCACCTCTGAGGGTGGCCACTCTTCCCTGTCTTAGGGAGAACAAGAACACATACATTGAGCTTTAGAGAGGGTAAGAAATCGAGCCGAGATCAGAGAACTAGTCAACGACTGTCGTCAAAGATGCTGGTGAGCATGGTCTAAATCCTCCCCCCACCCCCCGCAACCAAAAAGGATCACCTCTCCGCTGTATTTGGTGAGACCTCATTTGAGATCCCTGATCCCTGGGCAGGTCTGCATCACATAGAGTCCATACAGGTGACAGCAGAGGCAGGGAGATGGATTCCTTCCCTGTTCTCTAAAAGCCCCTCATTCTGCAGAGTTCCTCTTAGTGAAACTTACTCAACTCAGGGTTCTGAAACCGACTGACACAGACAACGCTTGGCCCAAGATCTGAAATAGGACAAGGTCCTCAGTTTTCAGGGGATGCTGGCTTCCCAGTGGAAACAAGACAACCTATCAACAAGGAAGGTGTGTTCTAGGGTGAAAAGAAATGAAATAGAGACCTCAGAAGGGTGACTCACCTCCCTCAGAAAGGAACTGCTGAAACTGGTTCCTCTTGGAGGTCAGAAAATGAAGAAGACAAGAGACCCCTGAAAAGACAAGGAGCCGGTCTCCCAAAAGCAAGCTAAACACCCTGAGCTGGAAGTAAAAAGTTGGGAGTTTCTTTTTCACAGCTGTTGGCAGAGGAATTTTACATTGTTCAAAGCATCCACTCATCGGGCCCCAAGGTAGTGAGAGACAGAAGATATGGCACATGTCAAAACAATGTGCACCACAGCTCCGAGAAGAAGGCAGTACAGTTATTCCCCAGGCCAGGGAACCCTCTGGCTTGGCCCCATCTTGGCAGAGAGATCTGAAAGGAGCTTGGTATGCCTACACAAGCCCCAGGAAACCCAGGTTTACTTTATCCTTTACATCCTACCAACTCTCATTTCATGGCCAGAGGCTGGGCAAGGAACAATCTGCAGAGAAAATCTGAGTCAATCCAGCTACCGGCCATAACTGTGTTTATCTAGGAAATTCCGTTTTCTTTGTTCTGGGCACTAATGCTCATTCACCACTGTGCTTGAAGATGCACATGCATGGGTTTGTGGTGGGCTTGTGTGTGCATGCGTACACACACACACACCTCACACACACTGTAGCCTCCCCAAATGAGGATGGGTTACAGTCGAGTTATTTCCAAATTACTGTATCATTTAATATTCTGAGACATCTTGATTTTGGTTTCATTTTCTGCATCTGGGTTAACTCCATTTTTCCAAGTGTGGAAACACACAAGGGAAGGTTGCTTCCATTACACAGCCAGTTGCGGGTACGGCTGGCGTTCAACTCTTAGCGTCAGAGAATAACCTCCCCAAGCAAATGAAACTTCTTGTCCTAGAGGTACTCCTCGTGTTTGAGTTGGGTTGATGTGTCAAGCATATGTATTACCTGTAAAGTGCTACCCAGCTGTAAGCTAATTGTAACAGAAGGCTGCTGACCGTCAATCTTTAATAATTATGATAAATAATGATGAGGATGATCAATTATCTACTTTGTCTACCCAGCCAAGGATGGGTCTCAAAATGGCAGAATAAGGAAGCTGGCTTTACCTTGAGAGCTGGGAGCGAAGGGAAATCCCAAATCAGGACTCTCATTCACTCTCCAGATGCCTCTTCCAAACCAAGACCACAGCTGCCTTGGCAATGCCTGGATGTGTGACTGCACCCGCCAGGGCAGCGGCAGCGAGGCCGGGGTCACCCCAAACCACCCTGGTTTGGCCTCACGAGGACTTGGCCGCAGTGAGTGCGGTCAGATGGCAGCCTTTCTCCTGCAGGCTTGGCGATGGGGCCTGTGTCTCCCGCTCACGCCTCCCCCAGCCCACAGCCAGCCTTCTTCCACGAGGATGAGGGACTGGCAGATGGTCCATGGCTGCCTTTGGTCTGGACGCCCTCTCCAGGAAACCACGCTGTCTGGGGACTCGGAGGGCCAAAGCCTCCTTCCACGGCTCACCCAGCCACCGTCCTTCACCTGAATCCCCTGCCAGACCAGGAAAGCAAGGCAGGAGAGGTGTCTGCACGGGAGATTTCCTGAGCCTCTTTGCTCCCCCTTGCAAAGGGAGGCTGGAATAGACACACAGGAAGAAAATTCATCTTCCACCCGAACCCAAGTGTGTGGAAGGCACTTCATAAACACTATGATCCAATCCCAAACCATCTACCTACTCTCGCTCTGGGCAGCTGGGCAAGACTAGAAACCAACCCAGAGTTTGTCCTCTGAATTCTGGCACCGACACTGTGGACCCAAAGCTGTCATTCTTCACGGACACAGTCATCATAACCGCTTGTAATAGCAGCTAGTATTTACTGAGCCGCACCATATGCTGAGGACTTCTCCAGACTTTACGCGGATCGTTTCAATTAATCTTCATGGATACGATTATCATGCCCACTTGTCAGCTCAGGAAACTGAGGCTCAGAGGGATTAAGTCATTTTGTCCGAGATCACGCATCAGTTGAGAGGTGGAGGCAGGATGCAGACCCCTGTGTGACCCCCAGGTTGTACTTTTAGCCAGTACCGCAGACCACCTCCCAACTCTTTCCAGAGAGTTGAAGGCACCTGCCACTTGCTTGCAGGGAGTGCGGCACCAAGCCCCGCATTGATACATTAATGCTTCTTTCCTTGTTCTGAGAAAAAGATCTCCAAGACAGGTGCTCTGAAGTGCAAAGGGAACATTCACCGTCCAAGGCTGGGCATCGCCAATTCACAGTGGCTGAGAAGCATATCTAGGCAACACGGGGCTGACGGGCCCACTTATCTGTGCTTTAGTTTCCCCAAGTGTCACACATTCCTTTCCTCTGTCTTTATTGGATGGTAAAGAAGACCAAGAACCCAGGGATTCTTTCTGAAATTTGCTGGAGTTTTGAAGGCGAGACAGATTTCTGATCACTTGGTTTTCATAGATTTTTAGCGTATTGACAAGGAGAAATAAAATAATGCGGACTCTCAGCATGTCTCCCACTTTGATTTATGAATGAAAAGCATCTCTGTCACTGATCAGCTTTGTGGCTAAGGGAGAATCACTGCTCATCCTGGGGTCTCAATTCCTAACGGGCTTTCTCCCTAGGGCTGATGCTGGTATTTTGGGCAGGAGAGTTAGTTCTTCATTATTCAGTTTTGTCTCCCACACAGGAAGCTCTGCCCCCAACCTACTAAATGTCAATCATGTCCCCAGTCATGGTGACGACCAAAAAAAGGCACTCACACTTTTCCAAATACCATCTGGGGAGGCCTTATCCCTCCTGGTTAAGAATCACATAACATAATGCTGGTGGACTAAAGTGGTTCTCAGCCGTTTTTGACCCTTTTTAGAATGTGATAAAAACTAAAGAAAGTTTTCCCTAAAAAAATGCATGTGCACATAGCGGAAAAGTTTGCAAAAAAATTCGAGGCAGTTCACCAGCTCCCCAAAGCCTAACCCAGAGACCCATAGATTCTCGGTGAAGAACTCTTGAATTAAACAGTTTTTCACAGCTTCTTTCCAGCTTTAATATCCTGTGCTTCTATGACCCTCTGCTAACCCTGAGCCATTTCTTCACCAGACAAATGATCCTCAATACTGGTCTCGTTTTCTGGTCCTTCCTACTTTTCTGTGTCCTTTTGAAGCTACAGAGCCAGGCACTGGCATCCTAATCTACTAGAATTCTCATATAATGGGAAGGTTACAGCAGGAAAGTGGCCTGCCCCAAATGCAACAATCAATTAATGGAAAAGCCAGAACCAGAAGCCAGCTCTCCAGAGGCCCAGAGCTGTGCTGCCCATCTGGAACCAACACAGAACCATAAATATAAGGACACCCGGAGGGAAACCTGCCCACAAGGTTGCAGAAGGGCTTCTCTGGGAGGTGCAGCGGAATCAGGACCAGCACAGCATGTGGAACGCTACACTGTGAGAGGGCTGGAGCCCTCGCAGCCTGACTCAGCTCAAGAGGTAGCCCATGAGGCAGAACCCTTCCCTTCCTTTTACAAACATTTTTGTGGCATCAGCACCATTGTCTAGTGACATCTGCACTCCTCAAGAGCTTTGGAACGGCATGCCTTTTCTCTTCCATCTCTGGTTCTGCCACCACTCTGGATGACTTCACCTCCAACCTGATGGCTTTTCCATCCCTTTGGTTTCCCTGTTCCTCAGTGTACTCAAGACCAATGCTCTCCCTTGTCTTTGGAAACCTTGCTGTTTCTGAAGAGCTTCTCTGTGTTCCAGCCGACTGGCGTTATGACTGTGAGCGTGGCTGCACGCTGTCTCAGGAGGAGAAGCTGGAGGAGGGAGGGGTGCAGGACAATCACAGAACATGGCCCAGGGGGACACCCCGGAAGCCTGAGAGAGGAGGCTTAAGCACCAGTAGAGGCTCTCTTTCATATCAGATGGCAAAAGTGGATAAGTTCATTGCTCTGGAAGAGAGTGTAGCCAGAAGATACACTGGGATCGAATACTGTGCACAAGCAGGTTGCTAGTTTAAAACATGCTGATTTCTGACACTCCTCCCACCTAGTGGTGGGTCCATGTGCCCTTCTCTTGTAGGTGGGTGTCCTGTGCCCATTTTGATCAATACAGTATAGAGGAAGTAACATTATGTGACTTCCAAGGCTAGGCTGTGAGCGGCCGTGTGGCTTCTGCCTGTTCTTGGGGCCCCGAGCTGCCACGGGAGGCACTGACATTCAAGGCCACCATGTTGGAGAACCCCCTCACCGTGGTTTTCCAGCCAGTGCTGCCAAGGTGCTCGTCTTGCGGGTGAACTGGCCTGGGTGACCCGTGCCAGCCCATCAGTCAACTGAAAACCGCCAAGGACCTCTGTCAAGGCCACCTGACACAGAAGAATCTCCCAACCCAGCTCGACTCAATTCCCTGAGCCACAACATCATGAGAAATGAGAAAACAGTGGTTTTTTTTTTTTTTTTATGCCACCAAGTTTGGGAGAGTTTGTTACACAGTGAAGGACGGACAAACACCCAGAGCTAGAAAAAGTACAGAGGATGAGAGGTGTCACCTTTTAGTGCCAGTGATGCCATTTCACTAAGTTTGCTCAGAAGAGTCTGAGTACATTCCTGGAGGATGGTCTAAAATGGACCTCGGGGATCATTACTGGAGCCACGAAGAACAGGACCGTCCCCACGGAAGAGGCGAGGCGTCAGGCACCTGAGGCCCTGCGGCCAAGGGTCTGACTGCAGAGGGGCGACACAGAGCCAGGGGGCCATCTCTGCTCCTGGGGACCTCAGGGCAAGTGATTGTGGAGGGGTGGGGAGAATGAGGGAGGGAGGAAGACACAGAGAGAAAGAGAGGACGGAGAGAGGAAGGGAGACAAGGCTTTCTTGAACAGGGTTTCAGCTGAGTCCAAGGCCCCTGCATGGTGGCTTTTGCCCCAGCTAGGGAAAAACGGGGGAGGAGAGACTGTCCCCCAAAACCACCACGACTGCCGCCCAGAGGGTATCTGCATCTAGATCCATCCGTGTTAGGAACCACTCCACCCCGCCAGCACCCAGAGCTGGCTAACCCCACCCCAGCTGACATTTTCTTCCTAGCAGCCAGGGACACGAACACAAGCACGAAGGTATGAACACTCAGGGTCAAAAAGGGCTTCCTGGTGGTGACACAGAATAGGCCACACTCCTGCGGCCACTGGGACCTTGTCCCAGAGTGGCCGGGGCAGTGCCTACAGCTCTCTGCCATCAGAGCAGAGCAGAAAGAGGAGGAATTCCAACCTGTACAAGAGCTGCTGGGAAACAGGCCAGCAGAGCGTGTGTGTGTGAGGATATCTGTGAGTGTGCCTGTGTGTGTGTGTGAGTATGTGTGTATGTGTGCATGTACGTCTGTGTCTGAGTGTGTGTGTGAGTGTATATCGTGTTTATTTGTGTGTATGGTGTGCGTGTGAATATCTGTGAGTGTGCCTGTGTGTGAATGTGTATGTCTGTGTGTGAATGAATATATATCTGTGTCGATATGTGTATGTATATCTGTGTGTGACTGTGTGTCTGTGTGTATGTCTGGGTCTGTATGTCTGGGTCTGAGTGTGCGTCTGTGCGTGTGTCCACATTTGTGTGTGTGTGTATGTGAGTGTGTATGTCTGAGTGTGTGTGTGTGTGTCTGTGTGTCTGCGTCTTAGTGTGTGTGTCTGTGCGTGTATCTGTGTGTGTCTGTGTGTCTGCGTCTTAGTGTGTGTGTCTGTGCGTGTATCTGTGTGTATCTGCGTGTGTCTGTGTGTCTGCGTCTTAGTGTGTGTGTCTGTGTGTATCTGTGTGTGTCTGTGTGTCTGCGTCTTAGTGTGTGTGTCTGTGCGTGTATCTGTGTGTGTCTGTGTGTCTGCGTCTTAGTGTGTGTGTCTGTGCGTGTATCTGTGTGTATCTGTGTGTGTCTGTGTGTCTGCGTCTTAGTGTGTGTGTCTGTGCGTGCATCTGTGTGTATCTGTGTGTGCGTGTGTGTCTGCGTCTTAGTGTGTGTGTCTGTGCATGTATCTGTGTGTGTGTGTGTGTGTGTGTGTCTGCGTCTTAGTGTGTGTGTCTGTGCGTGTATCTGTGTGTATCTGTGTGTGCGTGTGTGCCTGCGTCTTAGTGTGTGTGTCTGTGTGTATCTGTGTGTATCTGTGTGTGCGTGTGTGCAGTGGGTGGGGAGAGGGGTGCTGAGGAGGGGAGACATCCCTAGGGTTGGAGGAACACAAGGCTGGGGTGCGCCTTGCAGCTTTCCCAGTCAGTCCCCATGGGACCTCGGACAAGCCTTGTTTCCACCTCCCAGGCATCAGTTTGCTCTTCTACAGAGTGAGGGAATCCAGGTAAATCATCCTGAGATCTTCGCAGTGTCTGCAGTCTGCCTACCCACAGAGGGGCAAAGACAAGGCTCTGGGCTCCCTGCTCTCTCTCTCTGGTCCCCAGGGACACGGGGGGGGGTGGGGTGCGTGGGAGACGGCTCTGGGGTCCTGCTGACCCCGCTCCCACCCCCCGCCAGCTCTGCCCATGTAAGGAGGAAGGCACATGGCCCCAGTGGCCCTCTCGGGTCCCCAGGAATTGGAAACATGTAAGGACAGGCTGGGGAGAAGCCTGGGAGATAGAAAGAGAAACTCTGGGTCAAGTTTGCATTTCTCATTATTCCTCCAACCCTTCTCAAATTCCTTTTGTTTAGAAACCTCCTTGGGTTTCTGAAGGCTGCCCCCTCCCCCATCCCACCCCTGGAAAAGTCTAGGAGCTCCTCCAGCCTGTAACCCTTCCCGATAACATGTTCCATATGTCGGTCACTCTCTGCATGAGATGTGAGCGCTCCCTTTCCTGGTCACCTCCTCTGTGGTCTCCCCACAAGCCTCTCCCTAGAACAAGAGGCAGCGAGGGTTTCCATCAGGCTGGAGCCCGCTGAACCTGGGGATTCCTGCAGCTTTGCCTCCGAGTGCCCGGAGGGTGCCTGCCTTGGCCCCAGCCTGCCCACCACCACCGACAGCTGCACCAGACCCTCCTTTAAGCTCTGGGGCCAACTGAGCAGCGCTGACCCAGCTTGCCACGTTACTTGCTGAGAGCGTGCTTCTGTAGCAAAGCACACAGCCCTCTATTGTTTTCCTTTCCCACCCAGCTCCCCCTCCTCCTGTGTCTACCCACCGTGGTAAATAAAGGCTGAGGATTTTTCCAACACCACTTCCAATTCTTTTCTGGGGGGGATGCGAGCACACCTTCCATACCTCCTCCCCTGACCTCTACCCCACACCCCCTGCCCTCTCTGATACATCTTTTGGTGATTGAGTTTGACTCTTGAAAAATGCAATGCATGGCTTCACACTAGTTCTGGTGGATTTCCCAAAAGACAGAAGAAGGTGGGTTTTCACCCCTCTGGAGGGGTTGAGTTGGAAAGGCTGAAGATGACCTCAAATAAGCGCCAGTGAGCCTGAGAACTGTGTGGAGCTCCTCTTCCTCAAAAGCACAATTGTACTTAAAGGCTCCAGGCCCCCATGGGTGCCCGGGAGAGCAAGCAGAGGCTACCTTGAGACAGGCAGTGAGGCAACCCTTTAATCTAACAAACACAGCCAGGAGAAGTGGGCAAAGCGTCCATCAAGAGGCTCGAGGCTTTCACAGACACAGGTCGTGGGCAGAAAACATCTGGGGACATGGCAGAACCCCCTGATCTCTTAAAGGAAGGAAGGATGCTACACTAAGCACCTACTATATGCCAAGGACTGCAACTTAATACTTACATCCTACTGTCTTTAGCTTTTTGGGTGGAGATGAAGTTAGGAAAATTATAAAGAGAGGGTATTGCTAATTTTAAAGCTGAGAAATTTAGGGCATAGCGTAGATGAGTGGTGGGCTCAAAGCTGTCACAGCCAGAACCAGAACCGTTCTTCCTGACTCCTGATCCAGCACTCTTCCTAAAAGATAACCTCTTTATTCTCAAAGCCCTGAAGAATCCAGAGGACAGACCATATGCCTGGGACCGCCCAGGAAGTAGAGATCCCCCAGCTCTCTGGGAATTTTGGGAGAGTCCCTACAGCTACAAAATGCAGACTGTACTTTTCTCTAGGCCCACTGCCTCTTTGATGCACCAATTCATACAAAGTGGATCATTTCCAAAGGTGGGCCACCTCTGGCTGCAGGAGCCTCTTCCTATGCAGGGAGATGGGTGGGGCCGGTCCTTGGCTCAAGTTCTGCACCTACTTCTTTCTAAGCCTCCCCAGTTCCCCCTCCCCCATTCCTGGCTCTGTTCCGTCTGAAGATTTATTGTATTCTGGAGATCAAACAACTGGTTAAGCAAAAGCCTGTGTTAAAAACAATCTTTCTCAACAATAGCTGTTTTAAGAAAATGACAACAATCGTGAAGGAAAATGTGTTTGATGATGGGCATGAGACTAATGAGACAACTGAACTAATATTACTGGGGGATCTCACTTCAGAAGCTCCAATTACGCTTGATGGGCTTTGGCAAGGAACCCTGCAGTTTGGTGCTAATGAATGCATTAACATAGAGGGTAAGTTGGAACCCAAGAATGTGCAGGAATGTGTCCTGACACTGTGCTGGGCACGCAGTAGGAGGGCCACCGAGGACCTGATGAGCTGAAGTGGAAAAGGGTTGGAGACCTTAGGACAGGCAGTCATTTCTAGCCAACAGACCAGCTCTTCTGCCTCTGGACCAATTTGCAGAGTTTGAACCATCTACTTCAGGGAGATCTATTTTGGTTTACTAGAAAGAAGGCTCTAGTGAGTTTCCAGGCATGCCGTCGAAATGGCCAGATTCACTGGATTTAATAGAGAGGATTGCAAAACAGTTCTTTCCAGACCTGAGGCTCTGTGATTCTATGTAAAGGCAAAACGCTCCACCATGGGGACGTTGATTGGGCCATAGCGATGTGTGGGAACAGTCAATGACCTCCACCCTGAAGTGGGTGAGTCACATGGTGGAGAGGAGGGGATGGCTGCAGACTGTAGTCAAACTGAAGGGTCTGGAAATATACTGGCATTGATTCAGAATGTGGAACTTTTGATCCTATAACCTTTTATGTTCTAATTCCCCTTGGTGATGTTAATAACGCAGTTGGCTAGTGCCACACTGACAGAATTTATGAAGCAAAACTCATCCAAGAACAGGAAGGAATAACTTCAGGTTATACCCTACTTACGCCTCTGAAAAGGTTGAGTGCAAATCACATTTCTGTGAATTGATTTGTGTTTTAAAGATACCAGGAGGGTTTGCAACAAAAAATCTTATTGTGAATTCCTATGGAAAGCAGTAAATAACCACTCTTCCATTAAAAAATATATATATCAGACTAGTTTTAGCTTAAAGCAAAGTACATCTTTAAATGTAGAGTAGCTATGCTGTAAATATATCACAATTCCACAATGAACGCATGTGCTTTGAGATTAAATTCTTCACCAAGAGAATAAGACTTAATCCTTTGATGAGCTCTTCAACTATTTGGGTGACCTGTTAACATGCATTATTCCTTATGGCTTATTCTTCAGGAAACTAGAAACTGGAAAGAAGGAAAGAGGCGGGAGAATTTTCTGCTGGCAGTTCCCATTTTTTCCACTCCCGTGTCCTAAACAATGTCAACCTAAGTGCCCATAAAAAATGACATGTCTGTCTTCTTCTCAAGGTCCCAATAAGGAAAGGAACAGAAGGAAGAGAAAGCAAGCAGAAATCAAGCATTCTGTATGTAGCAAAGGCTCAAGAATAATTATGATATCAATAATGATGATAGCATTTGCTCCTGCCTGGAACTTCGCTAAGATTTAATTCTGCAACAACCCTCTGAGGCAGGTCCCACAGTCGACAGTCACTTATCTGAAACCCTGTGTATTACTGTACATTACCTAACACTCTCCATGGGTCTGGGGCAGCCCCCGTGATTAAACAAGGTAATATTTCTATTGCAAAATTATAAATACTCACTTAAGAGAGATAAAGATTATGTCAATTCAGGTCATATTTTGCAGCCAAATAAATCTGCTGAAACTTTAAGAAGGGACTCTGGGTTTTCAGAGCTTTGTGGGTTTTGGAATTGTAAATAAGAGACTGTGGGAGTGCTTTATTCTCTCTACTTCGTAAATAAAGAAATAGGGCCCCAGAGAAAACAACTCGCCTCCAATCACACCACTGCCATACTAGAGCTGGGATTCAAACCCAGGTGTGTCTGACACCAAAACTCATTTCTCAAACACCATGCTATCTGGGTGATGTTTCCCATCTAAGAGATCAAGAGAATACGGAGGCCAAATTAACCCGTGATTGCATACACCCTTTTTATGTTTAAAGAATTTTAAATAAATTTCTCTAGAGATTCTTTTTCCATGTTATAAAAGTAATCAGAGCATATTGGAGAGCATTCTAAAAATACAAAAATACAAAAAGAAATCTATCAACTCCCACAAGTACCCAGCCTTTTCTAAACACGTGCAAAGTTTTTCTAGGCATTACAAAGTTGAGATTGTTGAATACACATCCTTCTTCGACTGACTTACTTAATCGTATAATCTAAGCATTCTCCCATCATATTAAAATTGTACATAAACAAAGCTTTGATGGCTACATAATTAATATTCCATCCCAGGAAAGTGCCGTAATTTACTGGATTACACCCCCTTTGTAGGAAATGTATTATTTCCCATTCTCCATTCTCATAAACAATGCTGCAATAAACATCTTCCTGTGCAGAGGTGACCGTGGGTCTGAGTTATTTCCACAGTCCTTTGCTTCAGCCCTTCTTCTACCCCACCCCTCCACCCTGGTCACATCTGCCCTGCACCTGCCCAGCCTCAGGTCAATCAAGCATCCATTTCTCCGGCTGATACTCGGGCTGTGGAGAAGGGGAAGGGCGGCATGGACACTGTTCGGTGCCAAGCAAATTTATGTTCTCAAGTTTGGCTCAGCCCTTGCTGTAGATCAATTTTTTGCTATTCTTCCTGTGTCAGGTCTTTCTTCTGTTCCTCACAACAGCTCTCTCAAAACCATATTTATCTCCTGAAGTCTCAGAGCACAGAAAGCTTGCCTCCTACTTTAGAGAAAAAAAAAGAGAGGGTCCCCCAGGTAAGAACTCTTCACTCTGTACACACATCTCCTTGAATGCACACAGCTGAAGTGGCCAGATGCTTTATCACCCTAACCAGTAAACTTTTGAAAGTGAAAGGGGGTACAATTAATCATTTGGTTGGGGTAATGGTTACACGGCAGGCCTGCCCTGGATCAACCAGGACTCCACACTCACACTGAGTCCGGCCATAATTTCCTCTGAGTGTCTGGGTGTCCTGGTCACATTCTCTCTCCAATAGCATCTACAGCGACATGCTGGTCCCACTGCCTCCCATTCACTCAGAAGCCTTCTTCCATCAGGGCCTCCATCCCAGTCCTGTCTTCAACCTGCCCCTCTCTGCAGGTTTCCTTTCCTCAGCAGACACAGGCAGACCTCAGACATCGCTTGCCCTGCGGGTTCAGTTCCAGACCACTTGTAATAAAGCAAATACCATGATAAAGCAAGTCACATGAATCTTTTGCCTTCCCAGTACATATAAAATTTATGTTTACACTATACTGTAGCCCATGAAATATGCAGTAGCATTGTGTCTAAAAAAAAATGTACATGCTTTAATTAGAAAATACCTTCTTGGGGCTTCCCTGGTGGCGCAGTGGTTAAGAATCTGCCTGCCAATGCAAGGGACACGGGTTCGAGCCCTGGTCGGGGAAGATCCCACGTGCCACGGAGCAGCTGGGCCCGTGAGCCACAATTACTGAGCCTGCGCGTCTGGAGCCTGTGCTCCGCAACAAGAGAGGCCGCGACAGTGAGAGGCCCGCGCACCGCGATGAAGAGTGGCCCCCGCTTGCCACAACTAGAGAAAGCCCTCGCACAGAAACGAAGACACAACACAGCCATAAATAAATAAATTTATTTAAAAAAAAAAAAAGAAAATACCTTCTTGCTAAAAAATGCTAACCATCATCTGAGTCTTCAGCGAGTTGTAATCTTTTTGCAATCGTCAAATCAAAAATCACTGATCACAGATCACCATCACCAATAATAATGAGAAAGTTTGAAATACTGCCAGAATTACCCAAATGTGACACAGAGACATGAAGTGAACAAATGTGGATAGAAAAATGGCACCGATGGACTTGCTCAAGGCAGGGTTGCCACAAACCTTCAAATGTAAAAAAGGCAACGTCTGAGAAGTGCGATAAAGCGAAGCCCAATAAAACGAGGTGTGCCCATAATGTTCGCATGTTACCAACCCTAAACAAGGAAAAGAAAATAGCTCTCCCCTAAGGACAACTAGCAGGTCCCAGTCCAACTTCATATAAAAGCACCTGCACTGCTTACTTCCACTTCGTCCACCCCCTCGAAACGGGCAGAATTCCTTCCATCCATCCTCACCACCAGCACCGGGCCCTCCGGAAGCAACCCTCCCAGAAGACCCCTGGGTCCCTCATTTGAAAATCAGGTAGATGCCTTGCGGCCCTTCCTTCTTTAGCCTCCTGACCTGTCTCCTTAAGCTTCTGTGGCTCTCCCACAGTTTTCATCCAGCCGTTACTAAATGGGATCTTAGTTCCCAGACCAGGGATTGAACCTGTGCCCCCTGCAGTGGAAGCACGGAGTCTTAACCACTGGACCACCAGGGAAGTCCCATTAAATTCCAGTTGATTCTGCCTCCTACTTCTCACAATGCACGCCCCTTTTCCCTACGGCCCGTACTACCTCTCCTGCTGGGATTACTCCCCGGGACCCTTAGATGGTTTCTGAGACCCCACTTTCACCCTCTCCCAGACTCCCTCTCATTTCCTCTCCACAACTGGAATGGAAGGACCTTCTAAAGTGGAGCTTGACTGCATCGCTCCCCAGCTGGAGAAATTTCTGTTCTTTTCTAAAACCTTCGAGGTGAAGCCCAAATTCCTCAGCCTGGCATGAGGCCCTTCCCAGTCTGGTCTTGGGTGCGGGTCTCACCAGGAAGGGCTGCAGTTCTGCAAACCCGCCAAGTGCTCTCACCTCTTCAAGGATCTCTGATGACCCCCTTTGCCGGCAGTATCCCTCCCACCCCCGCCCTTTACCTGGTTGATTCCTATGTGTCCCTCCCACCCTGCTCCTGCACCACCTCCCTAAAGACACTGCCTTTCAGCACATTCTTTTATAACCCTCCTTTTCCTTGTCTTTCTCCCGCACCGGACTGTAAGCTCTCCTTCGAAGTCTGATGTCCTGAGTATCCATAATGGTGCCAGGTTCACAGTCGGTGTTCAGTAAAAGGTTCCGAGAAACATAGTCAACGGACCAAAGGGACGGACCTCTTAAGAAGCGTGATTGATCATTGATGATTTTGTCCTGGTATAATTATTATTAGTTCTCCCTTTCATGCTCACTTGTCTCCAAAGGCCCTTAACATGGACTAATTGCACCCTCTAAAGATACTTATTGAGTCAAGAGCAACAGAGTGGCTGGTACCACTCGGCTGAGGACGCTGTGAGGGTAGGGAGAAGGAGTTCCTGGGCGTCCTGGGAGCTGATGATGACACGGGTGATCTCTCACACAACCTGTGTGCCAGCCACTGCAACGGAAGGATTCGGATGCCGAAGAGGAAAATCAAAGTTTCATCTCCAGCAGTCCCGGCCCACTGCCCAGAAGCAGCACTGCTGTCTCTCTCTAGGAAGGAGAGGTGAGCAGGAAGGCAGCTCCCCCGGGGGTGCAGAGAAGGACTCCTGCACCAAGACGGGGAGGGACACAAGTCCGAAGCCCCTCTGGACCTGCGTCTCCTCTCTCACACTCCACCTACAGATCTGGCCCAGGATCAGGATTAGATCGGGAATTCCTGGGGCTTGGAGAGAATGCACGAGACTGGAGAACCTGCAGATAAAAGCATGTGGGAACCAGCACCCAACAGATCTCATGAAGGTGAGAGGAGGGCTGGGCCCAAACGCTCCTAAGCTGCTGCCACGGAGGCCAAGTCCCGGCTGGGGCAAGGCTCTGGGAGGCCCTCCGGCCAGGTCAGGGGGCCCCGTGGGGCTCTACATGACCACTGGCTTGCATTGTGCCAGAGGGCAGGGCCCATCTCATTCAGCTCTGCAGCTCCAGCCCCTAACACAGTGTCTGGAACAATGTGGGCTACAGGATGGCATGTGTGGATCAGAAAGAACTTACTCCCAAAAGACAGATAAGGATCTGGGAAGAGCTGGCCAAGCAAAAGGTAAAGAGGAAGCAGGCTTGACTCCGTCACGGTGACAGAAAGAAGGTTCAGGGTCATGTCTTTAGCAAGAGCTCTGAGGGGAGGGGAGACCGCTTTTGAACTAAGCAGAACAGGACCATCCCAGGAATACATACACCTGATAAGTGGACCTCAGAGAGGGTGCGTGCTCTCGCCACCCAGAGAAAAACTAGGCTGGAGAGCTTTTTTTAAAAGTTCACTGAATAACAGCTCTGGGGGTAAATTAACACAGGCATCAACATAGAAATCTGAGGTCACTGATGCTCTAGAACAGAAAGCAAAAGCCTACTTCTGAGACCAACTCCTGGTCTCTGATCCTGCCCCTTCCCACTGCCGTGGCTTTCTCCCTCAACATCAGCCTCCCAGGAACCCTGGGACCAGCGGGGAAAAGACAGGTACAAATGGGAAAAGAGGCCAGCCATGATGGTCACGCTGGCCTTGAAAAACTGCCCAGTCGCCAGGCATCACGGGAGAGCGGCACCTCCCCTCCCCCACCCCAGGCAGGTTCAAATGATAGTAACAGAAGAACTGACCAGAAAGAGGGGCAGAGAATAAGTAACCACTAAAGGGAAAAAGTGAGGACGTTGGCATTGGTGGCTCCAGATGTCATAATAAAAATTCCGAACATATACACTGTTCTGTATATTTTCGAATTGATTATTACAGTAGCTCAATGAGATATAAGGAGCAATATTTTCTTTATTTTCCGTTGAAGAAAACTGAATCTTAGGAAGGTGAAATGATTTGTCCAATGGCAAACAGCCACTAAGTGACAGAGCTAGGCCTCCATCCACATCCTCTGGCTGTTATTCTTTTTCCTAAATACTTACACACACTCTGTGCCTAATCGTGTTTTCTTTTTTTTTTTAAACTTTGTCAAATCACGCTGGTTGTTTATTTTGTACTCTATCTTTCATACATTTTTACCAGTTGACTTTTTTATTTAAATTAATTAATTAATTTATTTTTGGCTGTGTTGGGTCTTCGCTTCTGTGCGAGGGCTTTCTCTAGTTGCGGCGAGCGGGGGCCACTCTTCATCGCGGTGCGCGGGCCTCTCACTGTCGCGGCCTCTCTTGTTGCGGAGCACAGGCTCCAGACGCGCAGGCTCAGTAGTTGTGGCTCACGGGCCTAGTTGCTCCGCGGCATGTGGGATCTTCCCAGACCAGGGCTCGAACCCGTGTCCCCTGCATTGGCAGGCAGATTCTCAACCACTGTGCCACCACGGACGCCCCCTGATCGTGTTTTGCCTTCAGACCACACCAACCCCCAGCTCTCTTTCCATCAACACAGTCCTGGGATTCTTACCTATTACATGGTATTAAAGAATACTTTCAAGTTATTCCCTCTTTAGAGCCTGATTACGTATAGATGGCAACCTGACCCTTAGCTAAATCACATACCTCTTGCGAGGTGATGCTTTCTGGACAGGATCTCAGAGATCACATTTATCAAAAGGAAACCAGGTGAACATTGACAATATGCAGACAAAGGTCCAGGCCCTCAGCTCGGTTTTCTGTCTTGTACATAACGCTTTCTTGCACCAGACTTGCAGGTTCATGCACAGCACTGGGGAGAGGGTTTCCCCATCTCTCCGACCCTCCTACCGCCGACCAAGACATACCCTGCAGGATGCCTAATGCTCACTTTTTTCTTTCCACTAGGAGGCAGAGACTTTCCCACCAGGAGATCCACCCTGGAATTCTATAGAGATCCAGAGATCTATCCCCAGGGGGCAAATCCAAGTCTCATGCAACACTATTCCCCTCTCTACAATGCCTCTTCGTGCAGACTTCCTACCCTCCTTCACCAGCCTCCACCAGACGCTCTTCCTTATCTCCAAGAAGAGTTCCCGAGCAGTCCGGCCACAGAAGGAAACACACGTAATAAACAGCCGATACCGAGGCTGAGTCTTCTGAAAGGCCTCTGGAAAGGGCCACGGCTACCATCAGCCGTCCATGCCCCTGTGCACCGAGGTTTGCCCCACCCTCTATCCCAAATCTTCCTACTGCAAATTTTAGTCCCTTTTCTTTGGGTACGGTCTTGGTGGGAAAAGAGTACCCACACGATCATGCTTCTGTATTTCAGCATTAGTTTCTAATTTCAATACACTATTTCCTGAGAGTTTCCCAAACTCACATAGGTCCTCTGGGCGAGAGATGAGGAAGCCCAATGAGAAAGTGACCCATTCAAGGTCCCTCCCCAGTTGATGAATCCAGGTGTCCTGAACCCTTGTGAATTGCTGTTTCCAAAGGCCGTCTGCTCCACATTAATAGCCCGTGAAACAGTCTATAAAAACCAGAGGAAGTTTTAGTGCCTTCAAGTCAGTGAGTCTCGACACAGACTATACCAGTGGATGAATAACTATTTAATTGCCGATTGCAGGACACAGTCACAGGGCGGAGGGGAGCCTGGGGATGGAGGAAATGAACTGCAGCTCCCATTGTCAGAAGGAAGGGTGGGGACGGAAGCGGCTCCAAGCAGGTGTTGATAACATGCCCAGCTCCTGTGAATACCAGCAGCCAGAGACACGCACTCTGCACTTCAAAATAACAGCCTTTATCAGAAGTCATCTGGGCGACATGCTCGTCTTACAGCCAGACTTGCTGGGGGAGAGGCCTCCAGGCTGGGTGGCGTGCTCGCAGGATGTCTGGGGCTTCGCCTGGGAGGGGAAGATGAGGCTTCTGGTCTCACAGCGTGGCTGGCCCGGTGGCGGCGGGCAGAGGCAGAGGAAGGAAGGACGGTGTCGAGAGGAATCTCTGGCCCCCGGCTCCCCCTTCTCCAGCCATCGCACCAGGGACCCTGGAGAAGGCAGGGCGTGCTCTCCAGGACGGGAGTAAAGAGGAGGGCACAGCCCCTGCCCTGCAGCTAAGGGAGGGTGGGTGGTGATGGAGGCTTATCCACTGCACAAATGGCCACTCAGGCCCCAAGCAGAATGCCCCAGGAACATGGATGACCTGCTTCCACCTGGGCATCCAGACCGTGACACAGGATTCAGCAATCAAACTTCAGGCTGAGGGGGTGTTTTCCGGCTGCAAAACTTGAACGTACTAGCTGCTCACTCTTGGAGCCTGTGGCCGTTAATCCAGCTTCCTGCTCACAGTAGAAATAAGAAAGAGCTCTTGTTCCCGTATCAGAGCAGACGAAGAATCCCAGCCATGTGATTCTTCCCCATGAAAACCTCTACGACACGTCTCCCCTTAAAATGAACTTGTGAACAAGTAACAACACCAAAGGGAAATGGGGTTCCTCTAATTCTGGGGTTTTTTTTTTTTAAACTTTGGGTTTATTTATTTATTTATTTATTTATTTATTTATGGCTGTGTTGGGTCTTCGTTTCTGTGCGAGGGCTTTCTCTAGTTGCGGCAAGCGGGAGCCACTCTTCATCGCGGTGCGCGGGCCTCTCACTATCGCGGCCTCTCTTGTTGCGGAGCACAGCCTCCAGACGCGCAGGCTCAGTAGTTGTGGCTCGTGGGCCTAGTTGCTCCGCGGCATGTGGGATCTTCCCAGACCAGGGCTCGAACCCGTGTCCCCTGCATTGGCAGGCAGATTCTCAACCACTGCGCCACCAGGGAAGCCCTCATTCTGGTTTTTAAATACGGGGGGTCTCAATAAATCAAAGACAGGGAGAATTAAAAAAATAATCGATGGCACAGGTCTAAAATTATCTCAACATTTAAAAAGAAATTAAATGCACGGTTCAAAAATTATCTTTATATTATTTTGGAATGTGAAAGAGACACACATTCAGCAAGCTCTGTGACCTTCAGGGTAAGTTTGGCCAGTGTTTCTACATTTTGCTTTGTTGGTCAGGGTTAGTTCTAGATTAATTGTCGAATCCCATTCTATGTTCATGCCTAAGCCAGTGAAGAAGTGCAAGCTTCCCCTTTGTCCTGTGCACTCTAAGATGATCGCTGCACCCGGAACCATCCCTGACTCCACCACGGTGAAGCCCCCCCCCCTCCCTAGGACTCTGCAGACTCCAGCCCTTCCCCGTCTAAGCCGTGCCCCTTCCCCTCCAAACCCTCCTCTCCCAGCCTGCTGTCTGGGAAAGTGGCTCTGATGTCCTTATGCTCTGAATCCTCTGAACTGTGGCTCTAAGAGGGTAAAGTTAAATTTTCAGTATTCACAAAAACTTTTCTCCCTTGAGTGGCTGCTCTGGCGACGAAAAGCTATGGCTCGCCATTATTGTCTGTTATGGATTTACAACATCGATTCAGCGATTCAGTAGACTTCACTTTTCTAGGTGGCCTCCACCCTCCTCTCTGAGGTTAATGACCCAATAGGTTTTGTTTTGTTTTGTTTTGGGGAGGGGGGCTTCACCATGACCCAGACTAGTGTCCTGTTTCATTGCCTCCTGGAATAAACAGGGCAGTGTAATTAGCAGGCTAGCAGAATTCAGTATGTGAGGGGTATTGAGATTCTACCAGTGAGCTGCCAATTCTGAGCGCCTATCTGTGTTGTTTCCTACGGTCTCCGTGCGTCACGCCTTCCCAGGGCTTCCTCACCTCTCTTCCTCCAGACACAAGAAAGGACTTATAACAGAAAAATGAGTGAAGACTTAGGAGAAAATGCTCTGTGGTATCGGGGAAGCGTGTGTCAAAGGGAGAAGCAAATCTCCCACCTCACTCTTCACGACTCCGTTATGTGGATGGGATTTACACTGGCAGATAAAAGAAGTCTGCCGTCAGTTTGTAACTCGTTTGTGACCCAGATTTACATAGCTGTTCTTAAAAAATAAAAAAGAGCCCCTAGGGTTCTCACAATGAATCCAGTTGAGGTGACGTGCATTAAGATATCGACTTGGAGAAGGATGAAAAGAAATTACAGGCGTGATGGAAAATGTATCCCTCTTTCAATACACAATATCCATACATTATATGTAATATATACCTATATATATGCATTTGAGTGTGTGTATATAAAACAGCCCAAGGGGTGGAGGCCAGAGCGTGAATTACATGAACAAATCAAGGCAGAGTTGATATCACCGCACAGACTGTGATTATGTTGATTGAAACCAGATTTAAAGAACCCGGGGAATTTGTTTGGGAACAGAGAACAGGACCAAAATATTCCCTCAGAGAGGAAATCTCATCAGAGGAAACCGTGGTTGGGGGGTGGGGAGCAGGCGTGGGAGGAGGGGGCGGTGGCTTCATGGCAGAGTTTGGGAAAGTGGAAAGAAAAGGACGCATCTCTCCACTTTCACGGTGTACAGCGTACCTGGCATGATGGAGCCAGCAGAGAGGGTGGTGGACAAAGGAAATCTGGGCAGGGAGGGAGGGGGAGGGGAGGAAAGGCAGCCAATAAGGACCGGCCAGTCTATCCCTCTGCAGCCGCGTGCTGGGAAATAAATTCACTCCAATTTGGTGATTGAACAGTGAAACATTCAAGGATGGACATTCATCACATGGAGATTTGAAAGAAGCAAGATTAATGGGCAGGTCTAGCAGGAACATCAAAAGAATCTTTTTTGGAGGAGGGGTGAGAGAGGGAGGAGTCTGGCATCTGGCCAATCCCTTGGAGAATTCAGAATTCCACCTTCTGAATGAGCCAAGGCCCTCGTAGCAGCAGGTGACCACAGCCGGACCGAATGCCAAACCCCTTCAGATACAACACAAGGCCATGCTCACCTGGCGGACCCCCCCAAATACATGCTCTGAAATGCTGGTGACATTTAAAAAAAGTCCTCCAGAGCAGGATTTTAGCATTCAGAGGAACTTGGAAATCATCTAAGCCCTCAGCCTTCATTTCACGGTTGAAAAAACCAAGGCCAAGGAATTATGAGCTGCCCAAGGCTACACAGCCAGTTAATGGTGGAGCCGGAACTGGGGTTTGTGCCCCCAATTATAAGATTCTACGGTTTTTTTTTAGTTTTTTTCCCCAAATTTTGTGCTGCTCTTGTGACAACTGTGTAACCCTCAGTAGATCGATGAAACCATGGAAGACACTCAAGGGAATACGGCCTAAGAATAGGGGCGTTAAATACGGAGGAGGACCCACCAGCATGTGAAAGGCCTCTTCCTCCCAGGCACTAGGATGCTGACATTTGGAGAACAAAACTCTTCTCTTTGGCTACAATGCTCTTACTCCCATCCCAGGGAAGGACAAGTGACATGATCTGAGGAAGATCACAGAACCCAAATCCAGGACCAACTCTTCCTAACACTTCCCAGTGCTCCAAAAGGGGAGCCTGGTGGACAACACCCCACGCCTGGCCCCCGTCCCATTCAAGGGCACAGAGGAAAAGTGCAGGGGTGGTCCGTTCCGGCTGCTCCCTCCCTTCCCCCATTCTTCCCAGGAACAAAACAAGCAAGTACAGAGAGTTCAAGTTCCCTGTTCCGTCCCAGGGCAGACAGCTGCCAGCCCTCCTGGGAAATCCCAACCTGCAGGCTTTCTCCCCTGTTCATTTTGAAGTGGAGGAATTCCATGTTCAAGTTTGAACAAGAGACTACTCCGAAAACAAAAAAAGGCAAATAACATTCCGGTCAGCAGTCAGCAGTCTCTGGATAGGTTTTTCTACCACATCTGAGCAGATTTAGAGTTCCTGTTTCTCCTCTTATCCCCTTTCCTGGATCTCCCTCAAGCATGTGTGCATACACGTCACTTCTGGAATGAACTGATGGCTAAAAAAGTCTGGATCAAAAGGAGCATTTGTCAGAAGAATTACGAGGGAACCAGAAGTTGTTGTAAAAGACCCTCCTGGGGCTGGCAGTACATTCTTTTGGCATTATCCTTGCAGGCTGAGTTTTGAAGCACAGGGAGGGCAGCGGGAAAGAATACCCAGAGCTGGCCTCACCACGTGCATCTCACCGCTGGCCAGGACAGAGCTGGGCTGGTCTTTCAGAAGAACTCACTTCAAGACGTATAAAGCTCTAGTATCAACCCCTGCCTGGGGTAGGCTAGAGGCAGCTCAGCCTGGAGACTGGGGCACGGTCCCCATGATGCCCACAGATCCCTGCCAGGCCCTGCTTCTGGCTACCTTGGCTGGGACACAGCCTGGGATGTTCAGCATCCTTTAGGCAGACTGAGCTGCATATGGTGGGCCAACAGCTGAGTCAGGGACCTGCCTTTTAATCCCAGCCGTGCCACTTACAAGTCAGATGGTCTCGAGCAACTCCTGTCACCTCAACAGGGAGCTAAGTTTCCTGTGACAACGCTTCCTTGAGCAGCCCCACCTGGTGCACAGTTCCTAATAGATAAGTAGGGACGCTGGCCTGAGCGACACGGCCGACGTACCACGAGGTTTCCCTTGATGGAGAAGTTTAGTGGGGCCACTGGTCCGGGACTCAGATCAGTTCCACTAGGTGAGTGGTACAGAGGGGACTTTGGGGCAAGCGGGTGGTCTGGGAGGTCAGACAGACCCTCACTCAGAGCCTGACTCTGCCATCTCCCTGCCGTCTGACTGTGAATAATTCACACACTTTCTGTAAGCCTCAGTTTTTCCAACCGTAAAATCAGGCTGACAATGCCTATCCCACAGAGCAGTTACGGGAATCAAGGAAGCATTGCATGCCGTACGCCCAGAGGGCACACTGCCTGGCACACGGTAGGCGTTTGATAAATAGTCTTTCCGTTCATTTAGAAAAATGTCTGTCTTCAACCTAAACTTTCCCACTGGTACGGGGTAATAAGCCCTGCCCTCTTTCTGCCTCACATGAATTCTGCGCAGATGAAATAACATAAACATACGTTGTCATGGCGTTACTGCCTCGCAAGGCGGATGTAAAGAGCTGTCGCTCTCAGCAGCCAGGATCATCCCAGATCAAAGCTGTGTCAGTCCCCCTGCTCCTGGGACAGGCTCCAGCCAGAGTCCTCCGCCACCTTGAATTCAGCTCTCCCTGAAGCTTTCCCCAACCATCCCAGCCCACGCTGGCCTCTCCCAGCTCCAGGATCCAGTGCTCTGGGGGGAGAGGATAGTTCTCAGTGGGGAGTGGGGAGCGGCAATGAACTGAGGGAGGAGTTTAGCTTTGCATCCTGGGTCTTACACTTGCTACTTCTGTGAGTTTGGATATATCGATTCACCTCTCAGAGCCTTGGTCTCCATATTGAAAAAAAAAGAGATAAAACACCTAACCTGTCCACCTGAGGGGGGGCTCTTTCCAATCTCAATGGATAAATCTCATGAGTTTTAAATGAATACTAAAGAGAACGGTGAGGATGGGAATGATGACATCACTTCATGGGAATGACTCGCCTTCCTAATGAGGTCGTCAGCTGTGCAGGAGCTCAGAAGTGAAGGTCTGACAATAGTCTAACTTAGAGTGTCCTTCTACACCCCCCACCTCCGGGATGTAGAGGTCCGTATCAAGTACATAGGAAAACAACAACAAATACTCAATAAATTCAAATAAATACAAGTAAGTACGGTAGAACACAGTCATTCTGAGTTGTGACAGCTGAGCATCTTCCTTGGACTGCAGCTCCCTAAACCTGGCCCAGCATCACAATCACCTGGAAGCAGTTAATATTACAGATTCTCAGGTCTTACCCCAGGCTTGCTGAGGCAACATCATTAATGAATGGGCCCAAGAATCTACGCTTAAGAAAACTCCTCCTTGGTGACTCTGATAAGCATTAGGTCTGGGACCCACTGCTCCCTCCAGGCTGACCTGTCTGCCTTGAGATGCAATGCCACACAACGCCTAGCATGGGTACTGCTCAGAAAGTGTCTGCTGAACTGAGCAGAAATTCCAAGTTGGTGGGCCTGCCACATAGACCCCACTGGGACCTCCCATGGGGAAGAAGCAGCTGTGCTGACTACCTGTGTCAGGGCAGAAAAAAACCAAGCCCAGCTCAGACCAAGCCCAGAATTGGACCCCTGACGTTCTTGTGGGAATGGATGTCACTTTGTTCCCACTCCCATCTCAAAGAGGCATGATTGACAAAGAAAGAAGGGAAGAAAGGGAGAAAAGAAGGAAGGAAGGAAGGAGGAAAGGAAGGAAGGAGGGAGGGAAGGAAGGAAGGAGGAAAGAAGGAAAAGATGCTCCCATCACCTTTTCATTATCATCACAAAATCATAGATGTCAGACCTAGAATCGGCTAAATCAATCTCCTGATTTTACGGGTGTGGAAACTGAAGCCCAGAGAAAGGCGGTAGCTTGACAAATCCTCACAGCAAGTTGGTACCCTGGGAGCGCGGTATAATGGAAAAGGGACTAAGCCAGCTCTGCAATTATCCAAGCATCCGCAGACCTGCCAAGATCCCACACAGGACTTGTCCTAGAGCCATACGTACGTATGCTTCTGAAAGCATATGTACTGACTTCTGCTTCTGAAACCCGACCTCAGCAAAAGAAAAAGTCCTGTCTCTTAGGCCACGCCCCTTACATAAACCCATCCTCACTACAACCTGCACCCTTCAGGGCTCTTATGGCCGCATCCTCACGCTGGTGCCTTCTCTTGCCTGTCAGTCCTACCGCCCCACCCCTGCCCCATCCCAGCCCCATCCCAGCCCATTCATCTAGAGCTGCTGCAAGACTGACCTCAAGGGCTACAATTGCCGCCTCCTCCACGAAGCCTTTGGGGATCTGCCTCCTTCAGACTCCCAGGACATTCTGATGATCTTCTATTTTGCCATATCCTTTGTGTATTTCTTTATCCCTCATGACAGTTTTTAAGCTGTATAAGGGCAGGGACTACGTTTTACACTTTTCAATGCCTCCCATATTGTCTGGCATACACGCAGGTAATCAATATCTATTTGTTTAATTACAATGACTCTTGCCTTGATGCAGGGATCTGGATCCTGCCCCTTTCATTCCAGAAAAAAAGGACCTGATGGCCTTGACTAATCCTTGGTATGAACTGTTCACATTTGAGTGGAAAGATAAACAAGGAAAAGTCCAAAGAGAATCTGAAGCCACATGGAAGAGATCTATTCCACTCGCCTTTTTCATTGCAAATCAGTAGGACAGGAAGTAAAATGCACTACGTATAATATATATAATGAGAAAGGCATTTGGAAGTCACTGACATCTCAGGATGTGTGAATTTATGACCCTAAGGGTTCAGTTTGCTCAAAGAATGTCCCCTGAGGTTGCTGCTCTGAAAATAACGCCTCCCCAGTCTGAAGGCGGCATCCAATGCCAGTTTGACATCATGTTGGAAAAGGCAGTCCTGGGGATGCCCTACACACCGCTCTGCAGTCTTCTGACCTTGGAATTGTTGAAGTACAGTGAAACCTCTTCCAAAAAAGCCTGTCCTACCACCTCCATGGGTCCCTTGTTCTCCGTCATCACCACCAGCCAGAACACTAGGACAATAAGTTGTACAAATATCTCAACCAAGATCTCTCCCAGGGCTTTCCTTAGTCACAGTGAGGATGCCCTGCACAGCCAAGGTCTAAAGCAGGCCTGGCGTCGGCACACAGCTACACATGCAGCGTGGCAGGTCCTGACACCGGGTGTGAACTCTGTCCTCCCAGGGTATCAAGGGACCGTTACATTAGTTCTCGAAAGAGAGATTTAATAAGAGTCTTAACGATGTGAAGTTAAAGGAGGCAGACAGAGCCCCAGCTGTTCCCCATCTGCCTTCACCGAGGACATTCAAAGTAGCAGCAAGGGTGGGAGAAGTACTATCTATTGTCCTCCACATGGGAGAGGGGGCATGTCCCACTGCAAACTCATATTTGGTCATCTCTTGCTGAGCTGTTACAATGTGCCAGGCTCTGTCCTAGACACAACCACATACATTATCTTGTAAGTTACATGTTACCTTAATTAACCCTTATCTCAGACCTCTGTGATAACCATTGTTTTCTTACTAGAGAGGAAGAAACTAAAATTAGATAATCATTACTAATAATTAATTACCAACAAGTAGTAGGTTGCAGAGTAGAATTCAGGTATTCTGACTCTAAGTCTAATGTTCTTTCCATTAAATGAGAGGTGCCAAATGGGTTTCAGTCTAAGTTCCGAATCCAACTGATTGATATATGGGTCCCTGGAGACCTGCGCTGAGGATTAAAAGGCCTTGCGAAGCTCAGTGGGAATGAGTGTAATGATTGATTAGTGATGTCTGCTATGGGCAAAGAACTGACAGTGGGAAGGAATGCTGTGATTGATTAGTGATGTCTGCTCTGGACAAAGTGTAGAATGGTAGTACATGTGCTGAATTTGTCACCCTCACTTTAAAGCACACTTCGGTGAAAGAACAGGTTACTCTGTTACAAAGTTTTACCACAAATCTAATTCTCCACCACAGCCTTTAAAGTGTTCCCATGCACATATGCCTCAAACATTTTCAACATTCTCTCAATTTTTTCCCCCCAGGTCTTCCGAGTTCTCCACATTTCTCTTTAAGTGACTTGCCCAAAAAATAAGTTTTGGATCAGCATGGCTTATGGACACAGATTTCCCTTCTCCAGGTTTCTTCCTTTAGGCTGCCCCAGTTCGACCTTCCTCATTATCCAGAAAGGCCCTTCGGGGATGGAAAACTTTCTCAAAACACAGAGGGGGGATGTTTTACATGACCTTTGACAACTATTCCCTGGGATGACCATTACTGATGCAGGGCTGCAGCTGCCAGGACACGAGGAATGGAGGCTGGGAGAGTGGGTGTGCCGACAGGGGAGGGGGGTGATGAGAAGGCAGGATGAGCCTCGGGGGTCAAAAGGCTGAATGTGGGCAGCTGAGAAGTGGCTTTCAGAGCTTAGGCAAAACGGCACTGCCTGTTTTGAGCGGGGAGCTGATGAGGGCAGAGGGAAAGTTTAACGACCAATACCCATACAGCCTAGAAGTGATGTAGTGTCTTGTGCAGCCAACCATTAAAAAAAATCAGGAGGAAAAGAGAGGGGGAAAACGCCTCTTCTTCAATTTAACTCCTTTGTCTTAATCGTCAAAGTCATGTGGATATCACGCTGCAGGCAGAACTGACCGCAGCCGAGAACTGGGAGAAACCAGATCCCACCCTGGGCCCCCTTTAAAGTGATTAAACTCCTATCAGACCAGGCCGGACACCCTGACAGCAAAGACGTCATGCTTGGAGCAGCAACCCTGGGAAAGCTCATTGGGCAAATCAAGACCTTAAAAAATAATTACGGTTCACACATCCTGAAGCAATAATGACTTCAAAACGGCCGTCACATGTGATTTATATATAAGCATATTTCCCCCTTGAAACTTCCCCACCCCCCTTCCCCTTCTGCTCACTCCACCCACATCCAAGTGGTTAGAAAGTCAATATTCTTAGGTCCTGCTAAAAAGTCCAGATGGAAAAATCCTGGTCATATCAGGAGGAAAAGAACTGCTAACACCACCTGCCATTAAAATTCTTCTACACCCAATTGTGCATGAATGTGAGTATGTGTGTGTATTCCAAGAGGTTCAAAGGGAAAAAGAGAAAAATTAATTAAGCCTACCCCTCTCTGCCAAGGAATCAAATGCTCTCTGGGGCCTGGTTTTGAGGCAAAGAAATGTACTTCTACAGGGCTGTTGGTTCTGATCCAGTTTATTGTAGAAAGAGGGAATGAGGTTAAATCAGGGGCGGGGGCACTGGAATCGACCTTGCCCTCTTTTGTCGTCCCTGGGAAGGTGGCCCGAATCGTGGGAGGGAATGATCGCTAAATGTGCATCTGTTATCTGTCAGGCACTGGCCCACAGGGAGGTAGAAAGGAACACATAAAGATGGAGAAATCCCTTGGATCATTGGCCTTGTGGTGACAAAAGAACAAAACGGAGATCAGTTCTGTTTTCAGTGGGTCCCAAAGGGGAATTGACAGGTGGGATTAGGAAAATGGAAGAAGCCAGAGGATAAGCTGGCCCCTCAGGACAAATTGCAACTTGAAATGAGCATCTGGAACAGCGAATCAAATATCTTTTCAACATCAGCCTTAAAGACGGAAACCAAGAGCTCATGCCTGGGAAGGAAGAAGAATTAGAGGCCAAGACCCCAAAGAGAAAAAAGGTGGCCCCACAAGAGCCCCGCTGATGAAATCAGCTCTTAGACCACAGCCCCTTCTGGGAAACAACAGCCAAAGAACCTTGATTAAAAAAAAAAAAAAAAAGCACCTTGTCTGGGACATCAGCTGGGCTCTGTCTTCTCATGCTGCAACTGCAGGTGTAAAGAAATGGAAATGAAATTTCACAGCCAGGCGAAGATCCCAGACATATGCTCCTCCCTGAAGATAACTGAAATACGAAAACAGCTCCAAAGAGGATGGAATCACTTCTAAGAGGTCCAGGAAATGCCACTTGCTGGAGTGTGTAAAGGCAAGAGCCAGTGCCCATGTGTCACTCAAGCAGGGGGATAACAGCAATGTCTTTGAGAATGAAGGACAGACGCATCCTTAACAGGGCCTGGGGGCTTCCCAAGGCCTCTTGTCAGATGCTCCTTCACCAGCAGGAACTGGCTGCCTCTGGAGAGCCTCCAAGAAATTTTATGGGGGTCAAGGAGGAAGGGTGTGGCCAGTCTCCATCCTCTGACTTCATCCCATCTGCGAATCCAGAAGAGGAAGTGAAGATGAATTCTGAGCACAGAAAGCCAGTTTGGGGGGAGCCAAATCAGGTGCTAACTTTGGGGGGAAGGGCAGTGTAACAGCAGCGCTCTCCAAACGAGAAGTGGGGGGCATAAAGGGAGCCAGCAAACCTGAGCTACAGCCTCACTGTCATGGTCACAGCTGCTTCCCCAGCTCTCGGGCTGATGGGATGTTCCCTGGCACGCCAAGAGCCCAGACAGAAGAGTGAGTACTGTCTCATCAAGGAGAGGAAGGGTTTGGGCACGTCCACGTGTGGGCACGCTGTCTGTGTGTGTCTGTGTGTGTGTGTGTGTGCTGCACACTCCCTTTTCCTCCATCACTGGTCACAGAGAAAGAAGGAACCAGTCCGTCTACTGCCAAAATCATTTCAGAGCTTGTTTTCAGAGGTTTTCAAAAAAAGGAATAAGCTCCTCGTGGGCAGAGATTAAACCTCATTCAACACTTTACTTGGCTGTGTGGCATGGAGGGACTGTTGCCAAAGTGAATGGGGTTAGTCACCTGTGCTGGGAATGCCTAATGCCACCCTGAGGAAGTTGGTTTCTTAATCCCAGGCCTGATCTCTGATCCCATCACAGGTTTCTGCCGGGCAACGCTTTTGTTTGTTCACCCTTTCATTCGACAACTGTGTACTGACTGTTTATTTGAAGCCAAGCCCTGTGTTCAATGTGGATGTGGATGGAAATGACGTTATGAAGAGTTCCTGCCCTCAAGGAGTCTATAGTCTAGGAAGAACGGTGTGGAACCAAGAGTTGTTAGAATAGGAAACATGGGGTGTTAGGAAAAGTCGAGGGTGCTTTGGGAGCACGTGGCAGGGAGCCCTTGTGAAAGACAGGGGATTGGGGACACCCTCCCAGAGGACGTGGTGCTGAAGCTGACACCGGAAGGGTGACAAGATTAGGCAAGAGGCATGGTGGGCAGAGGGATTGTTCCAGGCGGTAGGAACCAATACCTAAGTCCTGAGGCTCAGAGGCAAGACGGCACATGGTGTATCCTCAGAAACCACTACAAAATCCAGTAAGGCTGAAGGAGAGAGAGGGAGAAGGAGAGAGGGGAAGGGAGGAGGGGAGAGGACTGGAGAGGGAGAGGAGGAAGTATAAAGAGGATGGAGGTCATGTCAAGGGGAACCATGGTAAGATTTCAAGAGGAAAAAATGACCCAGTTAGCTTTGCAAAGTGTGGGGAATGGCAAGAGATGAAGACGGTTTTGATTGGGGTTGTGGCAGTGGAGATGAGGGGACCTAGATGAACTCAAGGGCCATCTCTGAGGTTAGAATTCGGATGATGTGGAGGCCACCTGATCGTGGGGATCAGCAGTGAGACGAGCTGAGGAGGGTACCCAGGCTCTGACTCGACCAAACGCAGCAGCAGGTGGTTTCACTGACTAAGCTGGGAAACAGCGGATAACATTCCCTGGAGGTGGAGCGGTTTGTAGCACAGAGGGACCCCATGTGGAGTTTGGGACACACCGAGCTTTCGGTACCCGCAAGACATCTGGGTGGTGTATCTACCAGGCAGCAGGGTATATGGGTCTGTAGCTTCCAAGAAAACCCCTGTATGTTTGGGAGTCAGCCCCAGGCAGATGTGAGAGACCACTGGAATGCTTGAGAGAGACCAATGCCTATGGAGAGCATGCAGAGAGCAGAGCCCAAGGCAGAGGAGAAAAAGTCAGGTAAGAAAAGTGGGAAGAGACTGCCAGAGGCAGGGTGGAAAGCAGGACCGTGCGGGAGATCCAGGGAAGAGAGAATTTCAAGAAGATGACAACATGGAAAGGTGCTTGGAGGCCCAGCAGGAGGAGGCCAGCCTCTCCGGCTTTAGAGACGAGGCCGTGGGCCGAGGAGGCTCTGGGGCATGTGGGTGGTGGGACCGAGGTCGCGGGGCGTCTGAGCATCACGGAGATGGCGCCTCTGTGAGAGAAGTTTGGTCGTGAAGAGGACAGAGAGTCAAGGCAGGAGCGGGCAGGGAGGCCTCCCAGGGTGGCGAGAGGGGCACCGGGTGCGCAGACCCCTGGATCTTCCTGGCGATGACACTCACAACTGGATTAGGTTCATTTCCACCTTCTGACCGTGCCTGCATCAAATCCTAATATGCCATGGATGCGTGCACTGCCTGTTCTCTCTGGAGTTCAAAACGCTTCATAAATATTTCCTCTTTGCTCCCATTCCATGCCTGTGTAGCCGAAGTAGCAAGACGACCATCTTCCTCATTCTGCAGGTGAGCAAACCCAGGCAGAGGCAGTGCCGCACCCCATGGGTGGGTGGCAGGGCTGGATGGCAGCTCAGTGCCCTCTTCCCGCAGCACCCATCTCTCCAACTAGCAGCTGTGGGGTGCTCGGCACACTGGGCCACTAACAGGGTCATTCGGGGACTCTGGGGAGCTTGGGTCCAAATCACTTGACCTAAAGGAACTCACTCTGTTTCCCTGTCTGTTCGAGGAAGCCTGGTAAAAAGCCTGGTGAGTATCAGAAACCGAATCTGGTCCTCACCAATCCATCTGTGCCGAGCTGCTGAGAGGGAATCTCACACAAACCTCTCTTCCAATAGCCAGACACTTAGCAGAATAATGCTGGGGCTCCAACCCCGAATCACCGTTCCAAGAGGGAGGGGTGGAGGTGGAAGTGGGTCCCCAGAGTTCCCAGCTGGACCGAGGCAGAAGTAGGGCCACCTCTGCCCAGCGAGCGAGCTCTCTGCAGAGCATGCACAGCCCTGCCTGGGGCAGTGGGCTGCAGTTGGCCCCAGCAGCGGGGAGACAGATTCAATAATGGTGGCAAGGCTCCACCTGGGGCAGAGGAAGCTGGAGTTTGCTGCAAAATCACAAAAGGAGGATATCATTCGTTCCTTCTCGACTCGTTTAATCAATGTGGGTCTATGTGATTCTCAGAAAGGGCTGGTACTGCCCCTCCTAAAGGGCATTTGGAAATGGGGGGAGGCTTTCCTGGTTTTCATGGTGATTGATGGGGGAAGAGGCTACTAGAAGTTAATGCCTGCAGGGCATCCCGAACCCCCGAGAGAACCATCCTCTGCAAGTGATCACAGTATCCCTGCTGAGAAAAACACAGCACCCCCTGAACACCTGAGACCACCCACTGACTGCAGAATTCCCAGGATACTTGAAGGACGACGTCATCAATAAGCAAACAGCTTGCCTGCCCTGTGCCGCCCTCTTTTTCTCCACTGGACCCTGCAGCACTGAGCCTTATCCAGTGGGCCACTATGACCCCCAGCTTGCCACAGATGGTCTGCTTGCTTAGACTTTGTGGGCCGTGTGATTCTTACCATTGACCTTTATGCCTGAACCTTCTCCCGGGGTAGCCTTCACCCTCTCTGTCAATCACGGAAAGGACTTCAGTAGAAGGATGACAGAGACCACCTCCTGCCCATCAGCATCTTTGAGTCAGCAGCGTGTTCCCAGCTCAGCTGCTGCATGCTCTGGGCAAGACTTCACCTCTCCGAGCCACACCTACCCTCCCCTTCCCCATCACCCATTTAAACAGGATGCAGACCTGGGCCTCTGCTGCCCGGGGTGCAGGCAGACTAAACTGGAGGGCATGAGCAGGGCTCGGACTCCTCTGAATACAGGGGAGGGTGTGTGTGTGTTCGGTATTGAGGCGATCACGGGCGATCAGGACCCAAAGGTTCATTTAATCTGTTAGGACAGCACTTGTAGAGTCAGAGCCCAGGCCCTCGGCCCTCTGCCCCAGCTGCAGGCACCTTCCTCCCTGCTCCCGGCTCACTCACGGGATCCAGCCCAGGTAGGCACGGGCCGTGTTCCAGAAGTCTGTAATAGCCTCCCAGGGCTGACAACGATGGAAGGCAGATGTGTGCAGCCCAAGAGTAATGGGAATCATGAAAAGGAGTAGCCGGCTTCCATGTGGGAAGAGACAGGAGTCGGACGGGGGGCGTGGCGGGGGGGTGGGGTGGGTGGAGCGGGGTGCAGGAGCCAGATGTGTGCCGGGTGACCCTGGGCTGGGAGTCCCACGCGGAAGATGTTTCCACAGGAAGGGGGGCTGCGCTCCCTGCAGGGGCCCGGCCCTGGAGCTCCCATCTGCCCCACACATCAGGCTCTAGCTAATTCTGTTCTGGCGGGAAAGGTGGCCTAGAGAGCCGCCATCGGCCTCCCAGCCTCACCCGTGGAGGTGCTGAGGTCCAGAGAAGCTACATGCCCAGGTCACGGGCACCCAGCCTAGGGGCAGAGCGGGGGGCATGACTCGCGGCTGTGGAGGAAGCGCCTGTAGCCTCCCCCACCACCCTGGTGCTCCATCACATCCCTTCCTGATCCCACCACCCCTTCCACTCTGCCCTCCCAGACGCCATCCCTTTCCTCCATTCCTGACCAGCTGGCCTCCGGCTGCGCTGCTTTCTCTCCAGATCCCAGGACCCCAGAAATTCCCAATGTGTTGGGAGACAGAGGCAGGGGTCATGTGGGATATACAAACGTCTGGGTTGAGACAAGGAAGGCAAGACATCGTCCTCCTTGGCCATCACTGCTGCTACAGAGACCCCACTCAAAGCCTTGGCCCCGTTCATCTTAATCCTGAAAAGAGCTGACTGCATATTTGCACACAGCCTGCACTGCCCAGGGTGGGTGCACGGAGGGGTTACAGACCCTCAGTGTCTTGCCTTCCTGCCCTGGGTTGCACTGTGTCTCCCAAAACAAGACATGTTGACGTCCTAACCACCCCCGCCCTGCCAAGGACCTCAGAATGTGACCTTACTTGGAAATAGAGTCTTTACAGAGATAATCAAGTTAAAATGAGGTCATTAGGGTGAGTCCCAATCCAGTACGGCTGGTGACCTTATGAAAAGAGGAAACCTGGGCCAAGACAGGCACTCAGAAGACGATGTGAAAACACTCAGGGAGGGAGGCGGGTGAGGTGGCGGGTTCCAGTGATTTGTCTACAAGCCAAGGAGAACCTCAAGCTGCCAGAAGCTGGGAGAAAAGCATGACACAGCTTCTTTCCTAGAGCCTTCTGATGGAGTATGGCCCTGCCAACACCTTGATCTTGGACTTCTGGCCTCCTGAACTGTGAGATAATAAATTCCCTGTGTTTTTACCCACCCAGGGTGTTATGGAAGCCCCAGGAAACTCACATGCTTCCCCACCCTCGTGGTCTTCCTGGGCTGCCTGCCATACCCGAAGCTTCTCTCTGTGTCCACAGCAGATGACGGAAGGTTGAGTTTTGTTAATAAGCCACAGAGGATGAGATGAGTCATGTATCTTGTGGATCGGAAGTGCTCCCGGACGGTGTCTAGGAACTCAAACTGGACCCTGCAGGGTCCCCAGCATCCGCCCCCCCACCTCCTGCTAAGCAGGTTCCCCAGAAAGTCTCAGTCGTCATGCCACTCTCAGTGTTGCCGGGCAAGGAGACCTTCTGGACAGATGTCCCTGGTCTGTGGTCAGCCGGGTAAAGATCCCAAACAAGCAGGGCAGCTTGAAGGGGCAGGAGGCTAGGCCAACAGGAGAAGAAAATCCTCCAACCACCCCAAACATTTGTTAGGAGAACAAATACCCGCTCAACAAAGATCAAAGAGATTTCTAAGTCACGGAGAGAACAGTGTGACAATGCAGCACACAGGTAAAGCCAACGGGAAAGCTGAGGCCGGGCTCCAATTCCTCCTAAATGGAATAAATAAACTGACAAGGAGGGAAAGTCCAAATGGGATGGGAGAGCAAAGCAAACACACGTGGGCAGATCGGGGAGCCTGAGAAAAGCCACACTCTGTAAAACAACAGTGTCTCAGGGAAGGGGAGAGGGAAGGATAGAAGGACAGGAAAGGAGGGAGAGAGCTGTCCTGGGACCGGAGGAAACGTCTGGCCAGTAAGTCCACACGTGCCAGAGTGCTGACAAGCTTGCGACACTTTAGACGGCAAAACAATATGAATATAGATAGAAATCATAATAATCTGTTGTCGATTTACCCAGCTTAAAATTTATTTCCTTAAAGCTGCCTTTTATTAAAGGTTTCCCACGTGCCATGCACTGTTTAAAGCATTCTGCATGATATGATCATTTCATCCTGTACAATTCGATGAGTTAGATTTTTATTCCCATTCCACAGGAATCTGAGGATGATAGATGACTTACTCAAGGTCACCCCACTAGTAAGTGAGGGAGTTGGGATTCAAAGCCAAGCTGGCCTGGTTCCCACACTCAAGCGCTTTCCCACTCACTGCACCACGTGACACATGCACTTCGCTGAAACGTACCTTCTAGAAATCTCCTCTAAGAAAGTAACCACACCTGTGCATAAACATTTATGTAAAAGGATGCCTAACTGTAGTATAAAAACAGTGGCCAAAAGGCAAACGTGCCACAGTCATGAAACGGTTAAAGGGTGGCACATGATGGAATATTATGCAGTGAAAATGATTTTATACAGGTAAACTTAAAGACACGGAGGAAAACATACAAAGCAACATTAAGTGGAAAATTCCAGTTAAAAACCGTTCACCAAGTATGATGAGCCCCCTTATTTAAAAAAGGAAACACACACACAGAGTCACATACACATGTACACACTCAAACACACTCAAACACACACAGGAAAAGAACTTCAGGGGATATACCCTAAAATGTGGATGGGATTTCTGGTAACTGTCTTCCTCTATTCTAATAGTTTCCTAATTCTCTAAAATGGACATATTTTAGAACAGCCATTTATTTCATAATTGTACAACAATGTCGTATGTTATAACTACTTCTGAAAGGACCCCCAAAGCTTCAGTTGTCATCTTTTCTGTTTCCCACTGACCAGACGCAGGAAAGAGCAGACTTTGAGTAACCCCAACCAGCAATGTGGTACTTCTTTGGCCCTGATCTTAACCTAGGAAAAGCCCAAACTCTTGAATTAAGGAGGCGAATGGTTTGCATTTCTGATTAGATAAAATGACCAGATATGTGAATTAAGCCTGGTGATTTAAGAGAGGATGAAGCAAGGACCATGTTTAGAGGCAGAGGGGGATGAGGACACCAGGCAGAGGGGGACTGCCACTTACTGCGTCTCGTAAATGAAAACTGTGCTGTTCAATTCCAGCAAGAAGGGTGAAAAGCACTGAAAAGAGGGGTAGAGTGGGAGAAGGGGAATTGTTTATAAATAAACAAGAAGGCAGTGTGAAGTAGTGGTTAGGAACACAGACTCCGGAATCAGAAAAGAGTGATTCCAAGCTCGGCCACCACTTCCTAGCCATTTAACCTTGGGCAACTTATGTGGTCATTCCACAGATACTAACAGAGCAAGTGTCATGTCCCACAGAGCCTCTCAGGTGCTAGAGATACAGCAGTGCAGCAAGGGTACAAAAAAGCCCTACACTCCATGGGATTTGTTAATACTAGGGAGAATAAGAAAATACATTAGAAAAACAAGTGAAATACACAGTTTCTCAGATGATCTTAGGAGCAATGTAGAAAAACCTGTCCGAGCCTCAGTTGCCTTGTCTGCAAAATGGAATGGAAATAAAGCAGCTATTTCCTCAAGTAGTTGGGAGATTTCCTGAGATCACGAATAAAGTACTGAGCGTGGTTCCCAGTTCAATAAATATTAACAATCGCCATTCTTTTGAGATTAAGCGTCAAATCTACTCTTCTACTCTGAGTGACGACACAAGAGTATCATGAGAAATGATTGCAACCATTCAGAAATTGCAGAAGCAAAGGGGATTCAACCCCACGTGATGAGGGAAAATTAAACCATCAACATTGTGGTATTGGGTTTCCTAATGGCTAGAACAAAGAGCAAAATTTTCCTCGCCTTCGGGGGTGTATCCAACCTCATAAGAAGTCAGAGGAATCCCTGATCTTCTTTTGATAAAGGTAATATCTGTTCTTTGGTTTCTCCTGCTTCAGGATAGAGTTTAAAGAAAGACACAAGATCCGGGGAGTTTCACCCACTCCTGTGTCTCGTAAGGATGTTACATAGCAAACTGTTCTTGCAGAGGCCAGGACGAAAGGAGGTTGGTTGCTCCTCTAAGCCCACACATTCCCAGGGCCATTTAGGAGTCATGAGATCATTAAAGACTCAAGTGGGGTTCTCCAAAAGCCAGGTGGAGCCAGATGACAGACCACAATGCAGCCTCCCACCCAGGCGCTAGGGATGAACCCCCAGAAATCAAGGGTGCTTCTGATCCGTGACCTAACCACTATCCAATGGCCAATGATTCCCCAGGAGAAGAAGGAAAGAGATGACATCTTGGTTACGCAGAAGGAAAAGCTTTCCAGACGTCACGCTTTAGAAGCCTTGGACTCCAGCCTCCTGGAGAGGAAAGAAGTCATCAGAGGCTAGAAAAGGGCACGAAGAGATAGATGTGTGAATTTGTACGTGCACGTGCCAGCCAATGCGCGTGCAAGAATGTTTTAAGTAACGGGATGCAAGGCTTTAATCAGATGGATTATCCTGGGGCTCCACAAACCAGTGGTTTATTTTTCGTGCCCCTCAGAGGGGCTCAGGGATTTGTTTGCACTTGACACCAAAGAAGATAACTTGTGATGCTTTTCCTCATCTGTGTGAAACCAGGTTTGGCAGAGCCCTGTAAACTCAGGAGCTGGAAGTGTTAGGTTTTTCTCTGAAGCCCCGCTCCTACACCCAAGGGAGCCCTTCCTTTCCTGGGTAATGGGATGGCAACAAAACAGCAGAACAGGTACCCGATGCTAATTCAGAGAAACACTTCAGGAAGGCAGCATCTCAAACACTACAACCTACAAAGCAGGACCCATGAGATGGAGCAAAGGGTTAAACTGGGAACAGGTGAGGAGACCGCCAAGGGGAGTTTCCAGAAGGTTCAAAGAATGCTCTGAAGGGGAAATAATGCAAACCAAAAACAGCAAAAGGGAAGAGGAGCCATGAGGGGATGTAATAGAGCCTTTCCCCAAAACCACGTTGCCCTGGAGCGGGGGAGGAAACTGCTCTGAGATGCAGCTCCTGTTACTGCTCTGCATAGACTTTCTCCCTTCCAGGCATCAGCAAGCCCCAAACGCTCCATGCCTTTCCCACCTCTGTGCCTCCATCTGCGCCATCTAGAGCTACCTGCTAATTCTCTTGCCCAACCCAGGGGGTCCCCTCATCACCCACCAGCAGTCTTTGGGACTCCAACTGCCCTCTGTGGGTAACAGCCCCATGGCCTTAATCATTTCTAGCTTGAGTTGTGTTTAGTTGGGGACGTCTTATCTCCCCAGATATAACATGAGTTCATGGAGGTGAGGAACCGTGAATTTTTGTATTTCCCATCAGCAAGGACACAATGCCTCACCACATCAAGTGCTCAGGAGCTAGCGGCTGGATGAGTGGGCTTTTCAGCACCTGAGTTTATGCCCGTTTAGGTCACCGACCTGAGTTTGTTTTTCATATTAGGTAAAAGAAGCATAGTGAACATTCTATTTTTCCTTCTCTTGTGCTCCTGGCCACAGCACACACAGAGTTCAGGCTGGAATGTCAGCTCTTTCTGCCGGGTCTTAGGAACCCAACAAGGTCAATGGCATGTCTCCCTTCCCGGACTTGGATTGTTCCTTCTTCTATTGACGGCTTTCTTTTCCTTACACTCTCTTCTCTCACCTGTCCATCAAGTCTTTCCAGCCCTACTTCCAAAACAGATCCCAAATCTTCTGGTTCCTTAACACCCCCTCACGACCACCGGAATCCAGGCCTCCATTCTCTCTTGCCCGCTGTATTGGCAACCGATTTGTCTCACTGCCTTTGCAGCCTGCCCCCGACAAAGCAGGCAGAGCAGCCTTTTACAAATGTTGAGCAGATGACACTATTCCCTGCTCCAAAGCTTCCAATGGCTTCCCAATACCCTCGCAGGAGAAAAGCTCTGGCTTCCCACCATATTTGGAGGGGGGCGTGGCTTCTAATTACACAGCTCAACTCATCACAGGAATGAATTCTGTAAGTGGTCTACAAGGCCTTACACGCTCTAGCCGGCCTCTCTCACTCTCTGTCCCAGCCACACGAGCCTTCTGTTGTGTCATGAACATAACGATCTAAAATACCCTCTCCCAAAAGAATTTGAAAAAGAATAGATACATGTGCATGTATGACTGAGTCATTTTGCTGTACCCTGAAACTAGTGCAACATTGTTGATCAGCTATGCTCCAATATAAAATAAAAAGGTAAAAAAAAAAAAGGTAAAAAAAAAATACCCTCTCCCACTGTCTATCACATCACTTGATTTTATTATCCATCCTGGCACTAATCCCCATAGGAAAATTTCATTTACCTATCTATCTATCTATCTATCTATCTATCTATCTATCTATCTATCCATCCATCCATCCATCCATCCACTTGTTTGTTTCTGCATTGAAGACTGTTTCCAGTGAAATCTAAGCTCCTTGATAGCAGAGGGTTGACCTTTCTCGTTCTGTGCTCAGTCTCCTGCACCAACAACGGTGTCCCAGCACATAGCAGGAGCTGACTAAATATTTCTGGATAGAACACTCTTTTTGGACACTGATGTAAGAATCACCTGCCAGCAGAGCCAAGACTTTATAGCTCTGGCCAGGAATGAAGCAGCTGCTTTTTCAAGTTGCCCAGCTGAAATTTCCCATGGAGAAAAAAAAAAAAGGCAGCTTTTAAAGATACACTCAACCAAGACAGATCCATCAGTGCTGGAAAAGTCTTGCCAAATTCTGGGACCCCTCATGCCACAGGAGTTCAGTTCAGTGTAACCAACATTTCTTACGCACTGTACTAGTTCCTGGTGGATACAGTTAGAATAGGGCCCTTACCTGCAAAAAATGGACAGACATTTGAGCATCTATAATGTAGTAAATGATATACAAGAGATATGTTTCTGGCCTCAGGGAAGGCTTTCTGCGTGAGCACTTGTAATGGTCAGCCAGGTAAACAGTGTCAGGAGGTTTGGGAATACAGTAAGTTCCCTACATACAAATGACTTCCATTCCAAGAGTTTGTTCATAAGTCCAATTTTTTCGTAAGTCCGACAAGGTTAGCCTAGGTACCCAACTAACACAATCGGCTATTTAGTACTGTACTGTAATAGGTTTATAATACTTTTCACACAAATGATACATAAAAAACAAACAAACACACAAAATAAAGAAAGCATTTTTTAAATCTTACTGTACAGTACCTTGAAAAGTACAGTAGTACAGTACAAGAGCTAGCATACAGGGGCTGACATCGAGTGAACAGGCAAGAAGAGTTACCGACTGGAGGAGGGAGAGGAGGTGGGAGATGGTAGAGCTGAAGGATGGTCAGCAATAGGAGACGGGGGGCAAGCTGCAATTTCACTCACGCCCTACATGGATGGAATGCACGTTCGAATATTTGAAAGTTCGCAACTTGAAGGTTCGTATGTAGGGGACTTACTGTAATGGGAACAGAAGTCTGGCTGTGAGAAACTCCCATGGAGGCAGGACACTCAGGCTTATCACGTGAGGCAGGGAGAGTGGGTCATGGGGCCAAGTGCATCATGTCCCAGGAGCTCGGACTGTACTTGACGGGGGATGGAGAGTCTCCCATGGACCTTATTCATTCAAACATACATGTGTTAGGTAGTGTGGATGCATTCACTCTTTATTTCCATGGGCAACAAAATTGCTCATCCACAAAAATCCCAGATAACGTAGGAAACAAAGAGAGGAGTGAGAGGAAAACCAGTTTTTCGTGTTGTTTTGGAACTCCCAACTTTTACTTGGTGTGATAATAAAGAAAATATTTTTAAAAACCAGGGGTGTTTCAGAAAAAGGGGTTAAAAACTTAAACTCAAAAATGAGTCTAACAATTAGATGAAAGATGACAAGAAGAGAAGAATTTCACCAATGAGATTGTGTGTTTCTGACAGAAAGGTGTGTGGTTTAAAGGAAAGATAAATGGCACCTGGGCAGATGACGAAAGGTGGTGTCTGTGGGCAACATGTGAGTTGTGGAGTCAGAGAGCTCTGGCTGCTGCTCAAGGCTCTGTTGGGCAAGCGGCTCAACTTCTCTGAGCCTCAGTTTCCTCATCTGTGAAATGGGGGAAATTATGTCTATCTTGCCGAGTGGCTAAGGGGATGGGATTGTGCACTAAAGCACCAAGCACAGTATAATACCCAGTGTCATGACCCCACGTGCAAACAAACAAGCCAATAAATCCTGAACAAATCTTTAAAAATCATCACATTAAGAACCCTCCTCTTGGATCAGAAACTTGTTCTCTATCTGCCTAGGATTTAAGGATCTGAATCTTCACCATTTCAGATATTCCTAAGGCCTTCATTGTTTAAACTTGGGTTCAGCTTGGAAAAGGCAGAGAATTAAAGGGAAAAAGCTCACACAAACCAGGACCTGCATGTGTACCGAGAGGATCTCACTTTCTGAATGTAAGAGGCACAGCTTGGGGGGTGCTTTCTTAGAGAAGAGCCTCAGATCTGCACTTGGGAAAAGGAGCTGAGCCAGGGATGGTGGCCTTTCCATGGCAGGCATGCTTCGGGCTCCCTGAGCTACACAGGGCATGTGGGGAAGGTGAGAGTACCCCAACCAGACCTCATCATGCTTCCCCAAACTGCGTGCAGAATTCATCTCATGCCCGTCTACTCCGGTGAAGACCCTCACTGGATTGTTACCCAAAGTCAAAGACCAGGGATGGTCCCGAACATGCCCTAAACTCAGCAAGACACAGAGTCTCGCGGGGACACATAAACCTGTCCTCTTCATCCTAAGGGGATGCTCTGCGAGGCCTGCTTATTTGTCACTCATGAGTCTGCCCTTTGATCACTGCTTCTCTACCACCCCGCCACACATACACTCACAGAAGCTCGATAATTTGGGGGTGAATGCTCAGGCCACAGGCCTGTGCTCTGAGAAGAGCTGCAGCTTTGTTGAAAGGGTAGTACTCTGAAGTTACTTGCCGCGTGACATGACCATACTCAATGGTCCCCAGCTAATGAACTAGCATGAACCTCTGACTCCAGTTGGGCCAATCAGATCTCACCCTAAGGAATTTGAAACGGGAGCCCTGGGAGAGTCAGTTGGTAGGCCTAGAATGAGAAGTGGGGAAGCGGGGTTCAGAGGCAGAGAGAACAGGGCCATGTGGTCCTGTAGACAGAGAAGTGCCTCCAGGCTCCTAGGTTAGTCGCTTATGAAGCGTGGCTACAGTTCCTGCCCTTGGATTCCCTAAGATGGCACAATATCTGGTTATTTCCCCCTTTGGGTTAATTAATAATATCATGATAGTATCAGCTAACGTGTATTGAACCTTGACCACGTTCCAGACTCTCTGAGTCTACATGCTGTAACTTATTTAGTCTTTCCAAACAATGTAATACCTTTTTACCCTTAAGGGAACTGACTGAATCTTAGCAATACTGTCAAGATCTCACAGCTAAGAAGAAGCGGAGATGGGATTTAAAACCAGGCTGAGGCTCTATTTTAATTACAATAATATGCAGCTAACAGAACAGTTCTATCTACAATAAGCCCTTGCTATGGGGCAGGCACTGTGCGAAGTGGTCTGAGTTATATTACCATTATTTCCACCGAGGCTTAAATGTTTCACTTGAATTCTTAAGAACTTTGAAGGGATTCCCATTTCAGGATGGCAGACTGAGTACCCACTTCAATCCTCCTCCTCCTCCTCTATCAAGTCCATACATACAACAGAAAACACATTAAAACTCCCTTCCTGTTTTCCAGCCTAGGCAGTTATACATTGCCTAGGCTGGAAAACAGGAAGGGAGGCTTTCATTGGCTAGGAGCTGTAAGGAATCCCTAAAAGAAGGTACACGTTCAAAAAGCCACAGATAATTTAAGAAGCTGAAGCCAAGCACTGAATCCACGTGCAAGGAATGTAGAAGAATCTGCCACAGACGATAACCCGGCAATAAGAATAACCAACCACCCTCCGAGGAAAACCAGCACCATGGAAAGAAACAGCAAACTCTACTACTGCAACAACTCAACCCCCAGGAGGCAGTGAAAAGAGTGAAGAGAAAAGGACCTTGAATATTTCATAATCTCAAAGATATAAGGCGATGCATCCACGCAACAAGAATAGGAGTGTTTCAAGGGTATTTGCATAATGATGAGATAGTAAACAATAAGGCAGGGGAGGTCATCTATGAGCTCTGCAACCAGATCCACGATGCTGCTGGGAGGGAAGTTCCGTTTCGCAGATGCAGATATAATGGTGCAGACAGAGGATAACGAGAGAGCAAGCAGCTGGAGGCAAACTCGGGGGATGGCCTTGCAGAAGGGATGAGGAACCCACATCAACATAACCTCAAGTTTCCTGTACCACATCTTGAATGCCTCATGCCTGCCCGCTCCCAACATGCGGTCCCATCCGCCCCTCACGTGAGCTTACACCCCAGACGACATCATCAGAAACAGGTAAAGGAATACATTGATGCTTCCAAGCCACAGCTGTAACATTTCTTCCCACGGTGCCCCCTGAAGGCTCCCTCCCCAACTCTCAGTGCTGTAGCATGTCTTTTAAGGAACATTTTCCCAGACTGACTTGGAGGAGAGCCGCCTACCAAAAAGGACAATGTGCTGTTAGCATCAGAATATAGCAGTTTCAACCCTAACACAGAAAAGAAACTTACGGTTACCAAAGGAGAAGGGGGAGGAGGGATAAATTAGGAGTTTGGGATTAAAATATACACACTATTATATATAAAATAGATAAACAACAAGGACCTACTGAACAGCACAGGGAACTATACTCAATATTTTGTAATAACCTATAAGGGAAAATAATCTGAAATTGAATATATATATATATATATATATATATATATATATACATATTTATATATGTATAACTGAATCACTTTGCTGTACACCTGAAACTAACACAACACTGTAAATCAAGTGTATTTCAATAAAAACTTTAAAAAAGAACCCAGATATAAATGCTTCAGCTCATCTCTTGCCCCGCTCCTTGAAATACTACCGTCCCTTGAGTTAAAAGCAGAAAGCCATGGCCGAGGGTGACGGCTGTGTGATGCAGGGTCGGGGGGTGGGGGGTGGGGCCTACCTGTTCTCAGGAATGACTGCAGTTCCACCTGCAGGATATGAACAGAGAGCCCTGTGGCGTTCTGCTTCCACTGCTTTTTGCAGGGCTTGTCTCTGTCTCTGATGGGCAATCCCCCAGCAGTGACTCGTGCAGAACGAGACCCCCCCCCACCTGCCCACACCACCATCCAGCCTCCCCTGCCCGTCCCCGGGGAACCACCATCCCGGGCCCTACATCCGGTCAGCACGGCTCGCTCCATCATAGCTTCCAACTGCACTCAGGCCACTCAGCAGTCCGGAGAATCCCAAATCCAAAGGCTTAGAGACACACGCACTTCGCCATGGGCACTGGACATCCAGCCCCAGCACGACTGCCAGCATCCACAGGGATAACTTCTCGTAACGAAAAACCCAGGGATTGTGATCATTCCACAAGGTCCACTTTACGATTTGGGAACATGTGGTTGGCAAAGCAACTGTTTCAGACCTCACTAGTTTTTTCAGACCTTGATTTTCAGCTTCCTTCTCTGACCCTCCACTCCTCTGCCCTCCTGCAAGTCCTGGCTCCCTAACAGGAAAACAGCAAGAAAACGACTGCCTTCTGCCAAGGAGGCCCATTGGTTAAAGCTGGTCCTCAGGGTGGGCCTCTTGGTAGTACTGTCGTCCTAAGCCTGGCACTTGGGTGGATCTCCCGGACCCGAGAGGGAAGAAAGGTGCTGACTTTCCCATTGAGCCATCGGTGCTGGACATCAATGGCAGCCCTGCTCCCTAACTGCCCCAAGAGTAGGGCCTCTCACTGGTACGCAAATTCCCAGGGAGAACCAGGGCAGGAAATCTGATCATGCATAGACCACAAACAATTCTGCACTCCGAAAGCACTGTGGATGCCATGCCCTCCAGCCTGGGATGGAGCTGTCTCTGGGGGGCAGTTGGGGGGAATTAATGAGATGACCTGTACAAAGGCACCTGCACAGGGACTTCCCTGCCAGTCCAGTGGTTAGGACTCCGCACTTCCACTGCAGGGGGTGAGGGTTCGATCCCTGGTTGGGGAACTAAGATCCCACATGCCACACGGTGTGGCCAAAATAAAATAAAATAAGCTAAAAAATAAAAAGGTACCTGCACAGCATTCAGGCCCTAGGAATACTGGTCTCTGTCCCTCTCTCTCTGCCCTGCTCCCTGCCCTCACCCTCAACACCGCCTTCAGTAGCTGGAGTTGAGCTGCACTTAGGAATCTGCTGAGCACCTGTGATCTGCCCTCCTGGTCTCCACTTTCCCAGGCAGATGCCGGATGAGTAGGAGCAGGAGATTCAGATCAAATGAGCTGAGCATCCGTCAAAGCAAGGGCCGACAGCCCCCGCCTTACGACAGTTAGACTTAGACTTTCTGGACTTTACGATAATGTGAAAGTGATACGAGTTCAGTAGAAACCGTACTTGGCGGATCTTGAATTTTGATCTTTTTCCCTGGCCTGGCTATATGCGTAGATCCTCTCTCGTGATGCCACCCCGCAATCACGATACACTTTCAGCCATTCTGTGCCCAGAAGGCCATTCTGTTTTTCACTTGCAGTACAGTATTCAATACATTACATGAGATATTCGACACTTTATTATAAAACAGGCTTTGTGTGAGATAATTTTGCTCACCTGCAGGCTGATGGAAGTGTTCTGAGCACATTTCAGGTAGGCGGGGCTAAGCTGTGATGTTTGGTAGATGAGGTGTATTCAACGCATTTTTGACCAACAATATTGTCAACTTATGATGGGTTTATGGGGACCTCACTGAATGGGACGGATGCCACGGCAAAGCCACAGAGGGGCAGGGACAGTGCAGAGGGGGGTTCCACAGTGAGGTCTTTGTTGAGCAGAGACCTTCGAGATGACACAGAATGTTCTCTTCGGTTCCCTTGCCTCCACCAAGGGGGATTCCTGCATTCCACCAGGCCAAGTCTCTGGAGGGCATGCCAGGTGTCTGTCTAGGTCACTGTCACACACACTCTTCTTATCTGTGCTAACCTACGTGACCTTGCAAGTGACTCTCTATAGGGATCCACTACAAGCAGAAGAGGTTCTGTGGAATTTGGTAATTTTCAGGAGACTTTGAAATACACACACACACACACACACACACACACACACAAACACAAACACACACTAATCCATAGGAATCATCAATAGATGGATCTGATGTCCAGAATCTGGGACCTGCCAGATGCCCCAGAAAACTCACCATCTGTCCACATCCCACTTGGAGCCTATGAAAAGGTCTGTGAGCAAGCAGCCCCCTCTGGAGAAAGTCACCATCACAGTTTCAAATTTTCTGGGGTACAACTCCAAAAGCCACTTTCATTTTTGATCCGGAATGAAATCAAGTTTGGATGGAAATGTATAGAAAATATAAACAGGTTGCGAGATCCTCCCACGGCCAACTGATCTCTCAGCATTGTTACTATGCTGGTCCCTGTTTCCCTACAGCCAGAGCCACGCGAATCCATGACCTGTCGCCTATCGTCCCAGCCCGTCCTGTCCTTCATCTCCCCCGGAGCCAGCACTGGTCAGAGTAACCAGTGATCAAGTCCGGCTTGATCAAGTCCCCCCCTGCATTTCACTCATTTATTCGCTCATTAATTCATTCTTCCATCAATCCAACCAATAGTCTTTTTCCCATTGAACAACTATTTAGGAAAAGCTATCTCCCGTATTGAACCAGAGTGATAATTTTTTAAAACAAAAGACTGACTGTATCCTCTCCTGTGCCACCTCCACTGGCTCCTGCTGCCCTTGGGGTTAGGATGGGGCTCAGTGTGGGCCCTCCTTCCTCCCATCTCCCTGGACACATCACCCCACGCTGTTCCCCATGAACCACGACCTGGGCGGCTTTCGGTTCTTTTAGCCCCCGGTTTCCCTCACCTGGGACCCTCTTTCCATCTGCAACTTCACCTGGAACTCTCCTCCCCCCATCTCCTCCTACTTTCACCCACGATTACAAATCACGTCACAGGCCATCAGAAAACCTCCCACGAAACTGCTGGGAACTGAGTCTCTCCCTCCACATTGGAAGTCACTTTGCAAGTGACTCTCTATAGGGATCCACTACAAGCAAAAGAGGTTCTGTGGAAGAACCTCTTGGAAGAATTTCCCTTTCCATCTCTGTCCCAGCCTCTGCTCGCTCTCTCTCTTTAGGCAAGAGTCACAGACATCACTGTGCCACAGGAAAACACATGACAAACAACCCCTAACCCTTTTAGTAAAAGGTTTTAGTTCCCCCTCATAGTAAAAAATCAGACCTTCTCTAATGGCTCCATCCTTGACTGTGCCTCTGTTGAGAGGTCCCCCAAGAAATCAGGAGACTTTCTGCAGACAGACGGTAACTTAATGCAGCAGCCCCAAAAGGAGATGTAAACACTGAAGGGGGACTGGGAAGAGACATTCCTGATTCGTACAAGAGCCAAAGAGTAAAAGCGAAATGTCAGAGGTTTAGAGTGACAATCTGAGGTCTCTCTACCAGTAACCCAACTCCAATTCAACTTGATTTCCTAGACTCGCTAATAGACCACAGGCTTCAGTATCTTTCTCTCTTGTTCTTGCTCTCTCTCTTTCTTTCTCTCTCTCTCTTTTTCCCTCCCTTTCTCTCTCTTTTCCCCTCCCTCTCTCTCTCTTTCTCTCTCTCTCTCTCACACACACACACAAACACACACATACATATGCACCAGAAGACAAGTACATGGAATAAATACACTGAAGGTTTCCTTGATGATCATTTAAATGCTGAGAAAGAGAAAGAATGGGAGTGAGTTATGAAAAGCAACTTTTCCCCCATTTTAACCCACAGTCATCAAAAGTCTTAGATACTTTTTTAAAAAGCTCCACAAAAGCAATGGTAGAATGAATTCTAACATGAAGGCATCCTAGACCTGAGCTATAATCTACACTAGGATACTAATGCAGTTTCTTTTGGAAAAACTATCCTTGACTCAAGCACTATGCAGATGTATTTTGGAAGGAAGGTCCAGGGGGAGATACAGAGAGAAGCAGCAGGCAGACACGTCCTGAAAGCCGTTCACCTCCTCATAGCTGTACAGCACCTGAGGTTACTCTGGGGACATTCTCTCCCTCCCACTGTGCGTGGGGTTGTCAGGACGGGACACACCTTGAGATGCCCTCCCTGCAGGGGATGCAAGAGGGACTCCGGCTCTACTGGTCCTTGACAAGATGGAAACGAGGCGCCACCTCCCTCTGCATGATGCAAATGTGGGATGCGATGCCAGGTCAGGGATGGGTGGGCCCTAGGACGTTGAAACCAGCCCCCCTGGGTCACAGGGACCTTCTAGGTCCCCGAACTCCCAGCTCAGAGCCTGTTCCACGATACCACACAGCGATTTTAGGAGGCGCTCACCAAACCCTGGGGTTGCTAAAAGCAGACCCAGTCAAGCTGCCCACACTTGTCTTTCCCAATCACTCTGTCTACAAGGACTCCCCCTTCCCCCAAACCCCCAAAGCCTCTGGGGTCCCTGCCACTCACGTGCCACGTACCAAACATATCTTGCCGCATCCTATGGTCTATTTCTTTGCAGGTCTGTCCCAACTTCCAACTAGACTGCAAGGCTCTTGAAGGCAGGACTTAGCCTTCTTCGTCTTGGCACTCCACACGGTACCCAGGTACCCAGCATGGTAACTAAGAAGAGTCAAGAGAGGCACGAGGCCCCCTCCAAATAACACTTTTGTTAAACAGATAAGAAAAACATCTAACAGATGTGTTACGTTTTTGAAACGCCCCCTTCTAAATTCCAACGAAGTTACTTAACAAGGACCTGATGTCTATTCTCTTTCTGCTGGTATCTGGACCCATTAAAAACAGGACGTGAAAAAAATGCTGAGGAGCTCACTGAGCAGGAAGGACTCATAGAGGACAAGAGTGGACAGTAGATGGCAGTCTGTCCCTGTGTCAGGAGTGGTCACAGAGACAACACACAGTGCAGCCCGGAGAAGCAGCGCTTAAAAGCCTCGGGCAGATGCACCTCCCCCGCCTGGGCTGACTACAGCCAAGAGCGCGGGGCTACTTCTGGAAAGCACACACACCTACACATCCACCCAGACCTAACACCTGTACATCACGCCCCTTCCCCAAACTCTCCCTGGGAAGAACCAATGGCTCCCATCACAACGGGCTCTGAGCTTGGTCAGGCCTTGGGAACTCAGGGACGAGAAAAAGTGAAGGCAGTTCATGGACCCTCCAGCCTGCTTCCGGTCCAGAGGATTCCCCATCATTATTCACACCAACACACAACATTCCATCCAGGAACCCTGTGCTTGAACTTCCATGCTCACACGGCCCCTCCCTAGAGCACAGTGATGTAACTGGCCCGTTGCCCTCACCAGCTCCTAGACCCTGGAGCTCAGAGCTCAGCGTTAATCTCTGCATCTTCTCCAGCATCGAGCACAGGGCCTGAGACTCGGCAGCCACCAACAGGATGCTTAATGAACAATCTTTAAGCATGTGTTTTCTGAGTGTCTAGAGATAGATGGCCCTAATTCACGTGCAGTGACACCCAATTTTCCCATGACCAAAACCCACATTTGCAGAAGGACTTGGCAGACTAAGACACAGGGGAGAAGGGGGTCTCTAAAGAGAGCAAGAACAGCCTTTCCTAGTGGGCCGGCAGCGAGCTTCATGACATCAGCCTCGGGACAGGCTGAAATGGGACACAGAGAACACGTATGGCTCTGGACCCTTGGGAAGGAGTACCACTTCTCTGAGCCCAGCCTCTCACCGCTGGACTCCCGGATAACCCACCTGTCATGCATTCACTCACCCGACACATATCAAGGTGTTGGGGGCACAGAGATGAAAAGACCAGGTCCCTTTCTCTGCAGAGCCCATCTTCTAGTGAGAAGACAGAATACCGGGTGGTGTAACACAGGGAGACTGAGAGGGAGCCCCAGGCTCCCTGGGGGATGCAGGGAGGCTTCCAGGAGAAGGTAATGGTGAAGCAAAGATGTGAAGGATGCTTTCAATATCCCTGGTGAAGAAGGGAGAGCTTTCTAAGCCCAATATACACACAGAATAAGCCCTCCGTGACCATCTCAAATTCAAGAACAGATGTATATTTCTGCTACTCCTACCCTCTTGCAATCAGAGGACGTTTCCCTCTACATTCAAGCCCCTTATCAATCCATCCATCCAGGCTTTTCTACTAGCCCTCGATTCCCATAATTACTGATGAGTCAGGAAAGATTTGGGGGATCATCTAAGCCAGGAGCCTTTCACTCTCCATGGAGCAGAGACTCCCCAAATTGCACAGTGAGGCTCTGGGACAGTTTGGGGTGGAGTCTGGTATCTCTGCTCATAGCTCAGGATCCTTCTGATTTCACTCACCAAGTTCAGCTACCCAAAGAGAATTTTATCCCACATAAACTTTTCCCTATGCTTTCAACTCCCAATCCAAGATCTGCCACCGATCTGGCAAGCTTGCTTCTTCAGCACTTTATAAACATGCACTCCTCCATGTGTTCAAGAACTTATCTGGCGTCATATAACTTCATTTCCTCCTCCACCTCCTCCACATCTCTGCACATAAGTCCTCCAGAGGAGCAGGGATACCCAGAAATGCCAGGCATGGGCCACAGAGAGGCTTAGGGAGCAGCAGAGTCATGGAATATGTGACCTGTCATGAATGGCAGGGTCCTTTTGACCTTCCAGTGAATCCCATTCCCTCCTTTTCCGGAAGAGGAAACAGAGGCCCGTGGAGGGAGAATGCTTTGCTTAAGGTCGCACAGCTAGTTTGAGTCCTTTGCAAAGAGAGGTGAGGTGAGCAGTTTGGGGAGCAAAAGCTGGGTGTCAGGAGAGCTGGGCTCCTTCCCAATTACAGGACGCACGTGTTGGGAAACAGGTGATTTCCAGAGCTGCACTTTCCCTCCTGGACCCAGTGGAAGCAGGGGATGGATGTGCCCCATGATCCATCAGGAGTAGATCTGCTAGACACAGAATGGAAATAATCCCAGACTGAGATCTTGAACTATATTCCCTGAGGGATGATTTGGAGCCAGAGGGGGAGGATATTTTTAAATGCCATGGGCTCAGACCTAAAAACAGAGGGGGGGCAGGGCAAGACTGGTCTATCATAAAAAAAAATGATAGTAATAGGGCTGTGTCCTCTTACAAAGAAGGAAAGCATCACCCTACACGTGGAATGTTGTTTTAAACAAAGCAAACACACATCTTTTGAGCATCCACAATTTCATAGGCATTAGGTTAACGTTGTCCACTTATAAGCACATTGCAAATACCTTTCAGCAATAGAACCCAGTCATTCTCATTCATTGCTTTGAAGATGTATGTGTGGTAGTGGTGATGGGAAAGTCAGTGGAGGGAGAAACAACAAGAGCCTTCAGTCACACCCTTCAGAGATGGTGGCAACATGCACCCCGAGAACACCTCTGGCTTCCCTACTTCTGGTATTGCCCAGAAGGGCATGCAGCAAGCAAGTGCCAGGGCTGGAAGACTCTAAAACTGCTCTGCTCTGCATCAAACAGAGCCTGGGGACCCCAGTCCTTGGCAGCAACTCCTGCCTTCAACCTCTCAGCAAGAAATACATGGCCCCTGTATACATGGAGAGAGTTCCCTAGCCTTTCAAGGAAAGCCATTTTCCAAATTCTGAAGAGCCCTCACATCCTCCATTCTCTTTTACTTTGATTCTGTGCAACCCTCATCACAGGACTCAAGAACGCTGGGACCCACCACCTCTCGTGGGCAAGTGGATCAAAACCAGATGTCCAGCTCCAGTCTTACAGAGTTTACAAGGAGGCAATTGTGACTTAAATCAACACCCCCATTCTGGAAGGGCAGATTTCCTTGTCAACAGGACGGGAAGTAAAGGGGGAGGGCGATGGGAGCTAAGACAGATCTGACACATGCTTTCCAGCAGGTGGCCAGAAAGCCTCAGCATTTGTCTTGCACATGAAAATGAACCTTCCCATGGAGCAAGTTACCCTGTGGGATGACAGACTTTGCAGAGGGCTATCAAGCAATCTCCCATCTGGATGACCTCACAGAATGCAGAAACAGAACCTGACTGGCAGGTGATGGACTTGGGATGGTCACAGGCTTCAGGCTAGAATGTCAGCACATCGAGATCTAGCTGTGTACCCGTAAACATACCCCTTAACCTCACATAACCTCAGTCTCCCCACCTGCAAAAGAGATTATTTTGGGCACTGAAATAACACCATGTGATATTTACAGTAATGCCTGGCACCCAGTAAGTACTCAAATATTAACTATCATCATCATCAATCATCTTCAAAGTGGGTACTTCTCTTAGTCAGAAACACTAATAGGCGTTCATGTGGAAGCTGGATGATTAGCATCGGGCCTACCAGAAAGCCAAGCCCCACCCCTTAGAGCTCTGTACACACTGTGCAGGCGAAGCCAACTTCAAGAGCATTCTTGGCCAAAACAAAACTCTATGGCAAATTCTTTGCATACCTTTCTGACTTTGACTCAGCCATTCCCCAAAGATAAAAACAGGAGCTCATTGAGAGTGCGCCAAGATGCACTCCAAGCAAAGTATATTAGCGCTGAGCGAGTAGGAGGATGGGGCTACTGTAGAATCCTCAGATGGTGCAGTTGGAATGGAACTTTGAGATCCTCTAGTTCAAGTTCTTCATTTACAGATGGGTACGTCAAGGCCTGGAGAGACTATCCAGGGTCACACAACAGCAGCCTATTAGTGACGGAGTTCAGTGGCAAGCTTGGTCCCCCACCTCTAAGTCAGTAGGCTTTCTGCTGCCCCAGGCTGTTTAAGAGGACCTTGGCCTGGGATCTTTTGAGATCAGTAAGCTGCCATTTACTCCTACAACTCTGGTCTTGAATGAGCAAGAACCTCAGCCCTTTCAAAAAATCTCTGACTGAACAAAATCCATAGAAGACTGGGGGCTCAACAAAAGTCTTTCCTGGAGATGCTGCTGAAAAGTGAGCAATCACAACAGACCACACCAAAGTTCACGTCAAAATCCTTCTCCAGCGAAACCACACTGACAGGCAGAGGTTAGTCCTGTAAGGATGCCCAGAGCCACAGACAGCCTCTGGTTGTTCCCAGTTAGGACTGCTTGAGAAGGACCATGGCCCAGATGTGGACACGAAACAGCCAACGTATTCTCACCACCCAGAGGTGCGTGCCCACTCAGCCCCTTGGTATTTTTAGGTAGAAGGAAAGGCTGACTTAAGGAAAACTATCAACAACACGAAAAGACTTTAAAGGTCTTTGTCCCTCTACACGTGCTTTCATAGGTTCTAAAATGAGTCCTCTGAAAGGCTTCCTTTGTCCAGCCTTGATCTTAATAGAAATCTGTTCAGGCAAGAATGAGGTTCTATCTGCACTGGCCTCAGACTTCCTAAAACTCACACATCCTCCGTTCCCCAGATACAAATGGTCTGAAAAAAAGCTGCTCCCAATTTCTTCCACAAGCTGGCTCTTCTGCAAGACACAATACGGTGATGGTCCAATCTGAACCAGGTGCCCATATACCTGCCACCCATAACACAAGCTCTAGGAATGCCTCCTGCCCACCCAGGGCCCCTCCTGTGCTCTCGTGTCCCCCAGCACACACACAGCCCTGCTCTCCTCTCTCTCTGCACACACCTATCCACGCACAAAGTACATCCACAGAGCTTATCAGCAGCAGCACACGGGTCTTAGGCTGGTCTCCAGTAGATTTGGTCCTTCTCCAACAAACTCAATTTTAAAGAAAACTAAATGGAAAACCCTAGCAACGGTCATTAGTTCAGCATCCCCACCACCAGAAACTGCCTGCCTCATTAAAGAGTAAAACAGCAGCTGGTGAGGTTGGGAAGCAGGGTGGTGGGTTTGAAGGATCTTCTGTGTTGGCCTGACTCCCTGCTCTCATTCCCGCCAACACTGGATTTACATTCCTCACAGTTGGGGTGGGAGCGCTGTAACTGCTCAGGAAACAGTCTGGAGAAGCCTGGAGCGGGAACTGCCTGCTGCATTTGCCGTCCTGGATGGAGGGGCGGCGGGGGAGGCCTGCACATCTGATCTATCTGGGAGGGGAGCTGCGGAGATGGGAAATGTTATGTAATTAAACTCTGCTGGCCTGTCCCGCCCGGGGAATGTGAGAGCCATCAACAGTGACCTCTTCCAATCAACTTAATTGGCCCAATCTCGCCAAGAAAAGCAGCAGAATTGGTTTAGTGCCTCATGGAAATAGCTTAGCGCCTGACTATTTATGGCCACTGAACTCAAGGATGGATGGGAGCCTGATTCCGAGCCAGCAGTTCACAGCATGTGCTGACTTCTGGGAGGACTCGGAGGCTTGAGTGGGTTTCCTGGTCCCTCTTTTTTTTTTGGTCTCCATTTTTGTCTCTGGGGAAAGTGGCTGCACCAACTCGCTGCGTTGGGTGTCTGCAAAGATCCAAAGCCCATGCCCTCTTCTTACGGGCAGGCTCTTGCCTGCCAAGGACACGTAGCCGGGAGAAAAACAGACCTTCATAGTAACCCGGGTTGGCTGGACTTCGCTCTTCTTTTATTCTAACACGCCGAGAACAATGACTATTTTCTCTGTCCTCAGATCACATTTCTTTAGGCATTGTGGCCTGCAGAAAAGGGAAAGGTCCGCGTCGGATAGTTAATAACATTGATTTGTGGACCACCTTTCTTCTGAATGGTTCAAAGACCTGTTATGAAAACAGATTGCCATCAACAGTAATCTAGGCTTGGCTGCCTCCATTTTATGGGCGAGTAAACTGAGGCGGTTATAGAAAGTTCTGTTTGCACCATGGGTGAGCAGTAGACACTCAGCGGGCATTAAGACTGTTTTACCAACTTGCACTGTAGAGAAGGAGGTCCAGGACCCATTTTTACAATGGTTCACATCCATGCTAGCGCCTGTATTCAACTCGGCGTCACCTTTGAGTAAAGCTTAGTACCCCTAAACACACCAAGCTTTGAAGGGGAGGGAAGCAGAGTGAATTTTCCTCCTCATTGAGTCATGGCAGACAACGCCATTTTACACAGAGAAACAATGGAGGATCAGAGAGATTAGAAAAATTTCCCGAGGTCACTCTGCTCCAAAGTGGCGGAACTGGACTAGAAACAAGCCATTCCCAATGGGAAACCTTCCATCTCCACCACGCCATGCTCCGAAATACTGCCGCAAGATCCTCTGACCAAGGGTCAGATCCTGTATCAACGCTCTTACACAGATGAATTTCCCCTACAAATAAGGCAGAACCTCAAAATGACACAGCCATCATTTCAGGAAATCAAAAGTGTCATGGGTCAAACAGATGAGGTCTATTCCCCCCAGACATATGCCCTCCCACGAATAGACCTAATAAATGAGGTTCCTGGTCAGCAGGTGTGTGCGGCCAAAGCACACCCCGCCCCCTGCTCTGTCCCAGCTACCTCCCCAGCTCTTGCTGGTATGAACCCAATCAACATCACATGCCCCTCCCTCCCCAAATGCTTCCTAATAAACCTGCAACCCTTCTTTTATCTGTACCTTTTAAACTTTGATACACATCTGAGCATCCAAGACGATTTTTATCCTTCCTCGGCCACAAAGAATTCCTGCAAAAACATACATTCCACTTCCTCCGCCAGAGCCAGCATACACGCCCCTCCTGTCCTCCAAGCTAGCCTTTCCCCAGTTACTTCACTCCAGACCCACGGCGTGTGCGCATGCATACGCGCATATACGCACGCGCACACACATGTTAGCTTTACACTCACAGCCCAGAAGTCGTCAAAGATTAACAAACACTCCCAGCCTGCATCTCCCTGGCATCTTCCTGCTCACTGCCTCGCCCCTTCTCCAGCTCCACGTATGAAGCCTCGTGTCCCTGCCATGCTCTCAGAAACTCAGCCCTCCAGGGTATCAGCACCTGCATCCTGACCTGGCTTGCTGCACTCTCCACTCCCAGCCCACACCCCCTACAAGAAACAGAAACAGCCCTCAGCTCCCTCCCCAACACACGAAACTATCCATCACCCCTATCTTTCTGCGCCCTTTTTACAAAACCACAGGTACATTTCAAATCAGCTTCCCTGTGGCCTCCGAGATCCATAAACATCTCTAGAAACTGAATTATAGTGCTTGAAAAAAACCTCGACTAGCACCGAGCTCTCCTCGTTCCTCCTGGCAAAACTGTGGCAGTCCGCTGAGCCCTGGGAAGAAATTGTTCCAGGGCACCGTGCCACGCCCCAGTACCCAGCAGTGGGCTGAGCATCCAGTGGGCATTCCATTTCTTATTTCTTAAATAAGAAACCCATTATACAATATAATACTATGCACATCCCTTCCCGGCATGCAAAACACATTTCTCCACTCACTCAGATCTCACTCACACACATCCCCACCCGGTACCAACACACAGAGGACTTTTCCCCTTAAATGTACATCCCTCATCCTAAGCCTTCTCCAGTTTCCTGCCCTCTGGGGAGGTGGAGAGCGGGAGAAGGCAAAAACCACCCCAGCATCCTTCTCTGCAAATGCCCCATCTCTCCATAATGTGTCTGAGCCCACACTTTTCTGTTCCCCACACACCCCAGTGCCCTCCTGGCCAAATTTCCCAGCACTCACTCATAAGGTTCACACTCTGCTCTTTGCAGATAATCTCCCCTCCCCATCCCTTCGGTAATCCGCAGGCGCCTAGGCTAACCTTCCACACACGTCCCCGACGCGGGCGCCCTCCCACGCCACACCCACTCCGTGTGTCTGTGCAGGCACGCACAAGCCATCTGCTGCAACACACCGTACCTCTCCTCCTGCTCCGACACCCTTCGCAGGCACAGATTTCTCATTAGCTACACCTCTGTTCCCACATGCTCTCACCTGCTGCCCGTGCAAGAGAGCCTCAGAAACACACACCTCCACCTGCACACAGAGCAGGGCGAGCTCCCGCACTCTGGCCGTCCCCCATACACACCCTCACGCAGACACTTTCCAAAAAACCTCTTTCCCTGACCAAACAGAGCACCCAGGGGTCCTGATCGCCCTCCACAGACGGCAGACCCGTTCACACAGAGCCACAGCCTCCACTTCCAGCTACAAAACAGTCCACACCAGCACAGAACCGTACACGCTCCTTCCTGCAACCCCGCAGACTTCCTACTCTCCCCCAGCACCATTCAGAGCTAGGTTTCTTTTCACCTCCTCCTCTCCCAACGCCAAACCCAGGTCTTGAGCGTTTGAGCCCAAGGCAGAGGCGGTTGGATTTTATCCCCTGAATCCCACCCCTCCACCTTCTTTCTGTCGGGGGCGGGAGGGGGGCAGGCTGAGGACCTGGGAGAATTTCTCAGTGCCGGGAAAACAGAACCGATTGCAAAGTTCCCTCCCGTTCCAACTTTCTCCATCCCGACATTTGGGGCAGAGGGTTTAGATGTGCCTCTGGCTCTCCGTTCTGCAGAGCGGGAGAGGACATCTCTTCATTACAGAGCACTTGCCCAGCACAGTGCTTAACCGACTGGAGTCCCCGGGGTGACACCCACCCCCTTTTAGCCCGCCCTCCCCACCCCCAGCTCCCGCCCCCTGCTCCTCGCGCACATAAACAAGTCCAAGACGCGCAGTCGCCAGCTCTCCAGCTCCGAGCTCAGCGCTCGGGCTGCGTCCAGGCAGCTGCCTGCACTAGACTCTGAACGTGCCGCCCGCCGCCAGAGGTCGAGACCAGGCTGTCTAGTTCGGTGTTTCCTCCACCTGGAAGCCCCCGGCCTCGGATCCAGCGAGAGGGATCCTTACTAGTCAGCAGCCCTCACCCGGTGCGGCTCGGGGGTCTCAGTGCTGTGCCTCTGGGGAACGCAGCAGCCAAACTCCCCCAGAGAAGCAGCGTCTCCTCGCCGCGCACCCACTCGCGCCCGAAAGCCACAAGCAGAGTCCCCTCCCCCACCCCAGGCCCGCCTTTCCCGAATCTTCAACTCCCGAGCGTTCCAAATGTCCTTCGGAGTGTGAGTCTACCACCCCGAGCTCTAGCTCAGGGGCCACGGAGAAATTTGGTGCTTGGGGGTCCTCTGAAGTCCGACCTAGCTGCGCCGGGCCCCGGGCCTCCCAGCCTCCCGGTACCTCCGATTCCCAGAGCTGGCCCGGAGGAACCGCGAGGAGCTCCCCAGGGACCGCTCGGGCCCCGTGCCCGCCGCTCCCGGCGGCGACCCAGACGCGCGGGCCGCGCGCACGTTTCCAGCATCTGCGTAGAGACCCAGGGTTGGGTGGCCGCCGGCCAGGACGAGCCCGGGGTGCGGGGCTGCTTCCGAGAAAGCTCTGAGCGGAGGCAGGGGGACTCCAGCAGGTAGCCACGCCACGCACGGAGTCTCAACTCCCGAAACTGGGAAGCGACTCTCCGGGGCCGGAGCTCCGCGTCCCCTCCCCCGCCCCAGCCCCCGCCCGGCCCGGGAGGGGGAGGAGAGCGGAGAGCTTGGCGAGGCGGCGAGCGGGGCGCGGGGGGCGCGTGCGGGGAGCGACGGCGGCACCCTCGCCTCCCCGCCGCCCCGGAGACGGCTGCCACCCCCTTTTGTTACGCGATGCGCGAGGAGCCTTCCCTGCGGGAGTAGACGGGTGCGTTGGTGAGCGGCCGGCGGTTTTCCCGAAGCCCTTTCCTGCCCTTCCGTCGTCCCCCTTTCCCCTCGCCTGCGCCCCCCACCATTTCCAATCCCGGTCCCTTAAACCCGATCACTTCCCAGATATTGGGCGGTTTCTCCAGCAGTCGAGGCACGGGAGGGAGGAGGTGGGAAGGAGTGTCCGTGCGCGGGGGCGGGCGGGGGGCTGTGATCGCACCTCGGCCTGGGCAGATCCGGGCGCAAACTTCGGGAAGGCACGAGCGGGGGAAAGTGCGGGAGCGCGGCGCGATGGGGTGAGGGCGGGGTGCGGAGCCCGGGCCCCGCGCGGGTCCCCGGCCCCGAACCTGCCCGCCCAGCGTGCCCGCCTCCCCTTACCGTGGCAGAAGTGACCATGGCATCCGTGTGACCGTTTCCAGGGACGTCGACATGAAGAGAAAGGTGGACGCGAGCTCGGTCATTCAAAGTCTCTCCCACCCCGCCGCCGCCGCCAGCCCCCAGCAGGGGACAAAAAGAGGAGAAAGGAGAGGGAAGAAAGTAGTTTGCGCCGGGCTCTCTCGGGGGCCTCGCGCGGAGCTGCTACGATAGGGAGAAGAGCCTTCAACTCTGAGTCCCGTGAACATAATCTGCGCGGTTATAACCAGCCAACCCGGCCAGATGGCTGCGCGCTCAGCGCCTTAACCCCTTCGGCGCCGCGCCGGCCGCCCCCGCGCCTGGCCGGCCGCGCGAGCCTGCGCCCCAGCGCCCCTCCGGCTGGGGTCGGGAGCCACTGGGGGCACCGGGTTATTTCCCCTGTCCTGTCTTAAAGAAAAATATCCCCAACCTCCAAGTTGGTAGTATGCTTCAGTTTGCCCCTCCATCTCCGTTTTAGAGAGCCAAGAAAAAACGAAATATTTAACTTTTCACACTGCACTTTACACATTCATGCCTTCAGTCTGTCTTATTTGTTCTTTTTCTTGAAAAATCTCTTTTTGATCTTCTTTTTGCTTTTCATCTAAGGTTTTTCTTTACAAAGCAGAAGGGCCTTTCTTGCCCCTTGCCTCGGGAGGCTTGGGTCGAATGTGCGAACTTCTCCGAACCTTCGACCCTTAAAGCTCCAGATCTCTCCCCACCCCCTACCAAGAGCACCCGTCCATCCTTTCCGCTCCCCACCACCGGAGCACGCCCGGGGACACCGTTCCCTGGCGTGCCCGCCACTCCGGGACCAGCACCCAAGGCGCTGCAGGCGGTCCAGGCGGATCAAGCCAGACAGGTATGGGGTGGGGGGGGGGGGCACGGGGCGGGGGTGGGGGGAGGGCGGGTGTGTGCGCGCGCTTGTGTGTTTGTGCGAGTGTGAGCGTGGAAGGCAGAGGGTGATGAATCGGAGCCTCCCGCTCCACGAAGCCTTCAACTTCTTCTAAGCCCCTTCCTTCCGAATGAGGGTCGGGCCCTGCAGCCGAGCGCCCGCCCAGCACCCACCAGTCTGCACGCGGGGACAGCGCGGGAAGCAGAAAGCCAAGCGACAGACCAACCTCTCTAAGCGCTCCGAAAGGAGTGACGCCCACTTCCCCACCCTTAGATTATTCGAGGAAAGGACGGGGGAGTGCAGGGTGCAAAATCTCTTATTTCGAGATAACTTTAGCCGCCCATTAGACCCCGCTTGCGGTGAGCTCGGTCTCTCTAAATTTACCCTAGTTAATGCGTTTTGCTTTCGCCCATTTGCCATCAAGAGAAGTGGGGGGGGGGGGGGAAATGTCACTGAGGGGTCAATGAGAAATCCAGAGCCTCGGAACAGAGTTTTGCCCCCCTGTCCTCCTCCTACCCGCTCCCCGGGTCGTGGCGTGGGGGGATCTCATCTCCGATCCCCCTCCCCCCCCCCCCACTTCTTCCTCCCTGCCACCTCAGCCACCCCTCACCCCATCTCTTTCCAGGACCTTTGGACATGCGCGCCATTGGGGGAGGGGAGTGAGTAGGTATCGCTTCTCCCCGGGGCCGTGCCGTTCCGGGCGTCTAATAAGCAGTTCAGCTGGCGTCCAAGTACAAAAAAATCCAAATTCCTTTGACTTGTTTGAGAATTTAGTCAAACGCCAAGAAATAAGGGCGCCGCACCTACCAGATCAGACGCAGAGAGGAGGCTGCCGGTCCGAGGGGAGGTGGGAAGGGATGGGGAGGCGGGGGGCTGCGTACTAGGTAGATTGTACCTGCCTCATCATTATCCTGGCTGCTGGAGATTGCCTCATGGAAAACGGCCAGAAGCGCCTACTGAGGCCAAGGGGCGGCACCTCCCGGGGTCCCTGGGGAGAGTAGGGTCCTCCTTCCGTGCCGCCCTCGCGCCAAAATGTTTAGGTCCTCCTCCGGGCCAGATTAGGCTGCAGAGATGTCCCCTCCACCCGGAGCACGGCACCATGAAGGTCTGGATTGGGCGTGCTCTGCTGGGTCCCGGTTTTCTCGCTCTGCTCTGGCCCGCCCCCCTGCCCTCCCCCACTGCCCGCACTTGCGCCCCAATCCCCCCACCCCACCCCCCGCTGCCGCGCAGTCAAAGGCGGGATTCAGGCCCCGGATTCAGGCCCCAGATTCAGCTCCGCTGGCCAGGTTCTAGGGGCTCTTCTCTGGAGCTCCAGGTCCTCCAGTAACCCAAAGTTTGCAAGGAAAGAGGGGGTTGGCTCCCGCTGCAGCGAGGAATGGGTTAAAAACCTGTCCCGGCTGATCTGCCTGCCGCTCTTCGGTCACCAGCAGGATGGATGGAGGAGGGGAAGGGAGAGGGGCAAACTTAAATGTGAAAAAAGTCAGAAGAAAAAAAAAAGAAGAAGACGAGGCAGCGTGGAGTTTAAGACCGATTTGTTCTGCAGATGCCAGGCGCTGACTGGCTATCTCGTTTTGCCCGGACCTAGGCGATCCCGGGAAAAGTTTGTGCCTTTCCCACCTCGAGGGGGTTTTGTCCTGAGCTGGTGGGTCTGTCTTTGCGTGCAATCAATACGCCTTGTAATATGAGAGGTGACACTTTAATCTTGCCAAATATGCCTGGTGCCTTGGGGGGGGGGGAGGGAAGGGAGGGAGGGGCTGAGGGAGGAGAGAGGAAGAGGAGAGAACAGGCAGAGGCCGAAAGATGCCCTTTGCTCACTTTTTCCCAAATGGAGAGCCACTGGCCCTTTCCTTTGTGGAAGGCCCTTTTCAGACAATCTTCCTGGAGCAGGCAAACTGCCTTTTCCTTACTGCTATCCTTTCTAGTGCAGAGCTAAGTGTCCTCTTCCCCCCTCTAAAGACTGATATCCAGGTCCTCCCTCTGGCTTCCAAGAGAGTGACCAGGTGATCGAGAAATAGGGTGGCCAGAAAAAGGAGTAGAAAGGTGTATTTTTTTAAAAGATAGAGGGAAAGATTATTGTGTATAATATGAAATCGTTTTAGAACTGCGGAGCATTGTGACTTCTAAGCAAATCCATTTTTCTAAATAGAGACAGATCTGAGTGTTGCAGACAGCTAAAGCAAGAACAGAGCTAGGAAGTAAGCTGGGGAGTTCGTGCCCCAAAGGCATTGCTGGGTCCGGGGCAGTCGATCCAGAACTAGGTGTTTTGGGATCCCTTTCTCCAAGTTGAGCCCATGGTGGTCGCAGCCTGGGCCTTGGCCGTCCATCTGTTGGCTGTATTTTTAGGTTGCTGAACTTTCTTTTTCTCCTGGCTGCATCTGGGTGTCAGGCCCTCCTCCTGAAAGTGGTTTGTGAGAGCGGGGACTGGATCTGGTGTTTGGAGGTCCGTTGTAAAACTCTCTCCTAAAGCAAATTTCTAGAGCTCGCCTCCTGCCCACCCTTCTCTTCTGCAACAGCACCACTTTGTGGTTGAAACACTGAATAGAAATAGGATGAAAACGTTGGCCTGAAGCATGCCTTTCCCTTGTAAAAAGCAGCACTTATGGCCTCGATGTTTGACTTAAGTAGACTGTGTGTTGGCGGGGTGGGATGCCCAGCGTGTGGTCCTGTGCTCTAGCTGCCTGTGGTTAATTCACTGTGACATGTTGACCCAGGAAATAAGAGAATTGGGCCGAATGGCCTCCAAGGACCCTTTCCTCTGTGACCATTCGTGGCAAAGACAAGTGCGGTGATTTTCCCCATGATCAGGTAGCTAGCCTTGAACATTTGTCTTCTCTCATTGTTTTTTGTTTTGTTTTGTTTGTTTGTTTTTCCTCCTGCCTTGGAGATTGCTCCTCCACACCACATATGACCCTCAAATATTCGCAGGTTGCATCTTCTGTGGCTGGAGGGCACTTCGGAGAATTTGGCAGGATGCCCATGACTCCTTTCTTGGGCCCTACCCTGTCCCCCCACCCCCACCCCGACTCACTCAGACTGCTGCTTTGCCAGGGGAGCCTGAAAGTCTCTGTTTGTGAAACAATTAAGTGAATGCAAAAGGTGTTTGCACAGGGACTGGGAATTTAAGGGTCAGGGAAGACCGTGCACTCCCCTGGCTCCTGGCACTCAAAAGATTCCCCGCTGCCCACCCATTACTGCACAGGTCCTAACCACAGCGTTATTAACATCACACCCACGTGAACATCAGGCCCATTAGCGACCCTGCCCAAAGGTCCTGAAGAGTCCTGCGTGAGGCATTACTCTTTTATGCAAAGTAGGTGCCGCTGTCCACAGAAGCTGTGTGCCCAGGTCTTCCCTAAAATTTCTATCTCGAGAAAGTGCGGCTTTGCTGTTATCAGCACTGGTGTCTGGCAGAGCAGGGATCCCAGAGGTCATGTTCTCTGAGCCTCTGTGTCTTCATCTCGCATTGAATAGTTGAGGAAACTGAGGCTCCAGCCTGACCGTGACTTTCCCCAGGGAAATAGAAAAAGCCTGGTAACAGATCAGGAGCTACGACTCATTGAAAGAGGGGATTTTGGACTCATCCAAACCCAGGTTTCATGCGGCCTTCTTCACTTCACAGCTGTGTGTCTTTGGGCAGGTGCTGAGCTTCTCGGTGCCAGCCTCATAGGAGTGTTATGAGGATCAAATGAACTTATTTATTTAAAACACCCAGCACAGTGCCTGGTACCACGTAAGCCCCAACTCCCAATCTAATGGTGCTTGCACTGAAACCCTACCACCCCACTGGGGGCAGATCAGCCTTTAGAAAGACTGTCCTGTTTTTTGTAAGCTGTCTTTAAACATTTCATTAATGTAACTCCATGGGTATATATTCTCCCCTTTGGACAAAGACAGAAAGAAATCAGCAGAATGAAGTAGTGGACATATTTAGAATTCTAAGAGCTTCTTAATATGGACCTCAATGAGCATGGAAGACATAGCTGAAGGATTTCAAAATCTCATTTTATTCATTCTCTGCCTCTAAAACAGAACCACCTCCCCATTTTAAAGGAAATTCCAGTGTCCTTTAACTCTAAACAGCTTGCCTCGTATGTTCTCGGTTTGTTGTTCTTGCTAATTATGTTCTAGAGCTTACACTGAACAATATAATGAGTTACACTGAACAATAATTGATCAACTCATTTTGTGAGATAGCATGCAGATTCATAATTATGCTTCAAAAAATTACCCAGAATAATAGAGGGAAGGTATGGATTCCTACCACACAGGTGGATATAGAAATCATAATACAGTCTCCTATTTCACCAGTCATGACATGAATTCCTCACCACCCTATAAATTAGCTTTACGTTGCACCAAACTCCACGCATTAAAAAAAAATGACATGAAGGTTTCCTAGGTAACTAATGCACTTCCAGAGGGCATAGGCCTCAGGAGACAAAGGGGGCAGGGAAGGCGGTGGGGGCAGGGAAATGAAGAAAGAGAAAAAAAAAACCTTCCATTACACCCATATGACATAAACAAAATATTTCATGGGTAAGAACTCATAAGGTTTTATTAGCTGGGTTTGACATAGCTATGGCACTGCCATTAATTCCATCTTCAGACAATAAAATACTTGCTAGACTATCCCCCTCATCACGTGAGCCAGCATCTCCTGGTCCAGGTGCAGAGTTACAGATGCTGAGAGTAACTATTCATCTGCTGAGCTATGCCCACTCACCAGCCAGCTGTTTCTTGGGCCCTCCAAGGGGTATTTAGACATCACCAAATGCTGGAAGTGAAAAACAGGGTCAATTTGGATGTTTCAAGAGATGGAGATGCATATGTGACAGTATAGACTCTGAGCCCCTTGGAGCAGGGCTGTGAGCCTCAGGGGAAGGCTGGGGTCCACGGGTTGAATGGACAGGGTCCATGTCCGATTTCCAAACCTCCAGTCTGGTGGTCTTTTCACTGCTGCTTCATCTGGGGAAGGGTCTAGATACTAAAGAACCCGTGAATGCTTGGGAGGACATGGAAGGTTGTAGGAGGAGCTTAGGTTTCCATTTATGCTGAAAGAATGTTGGTTCATCCTGAAAGACATACAATCCAGGGAATCCAGGAACAGCAGAGAGAAAGCAACACTGTCACTGACTTTGTGAGCTCAGGGAATTCACTGAACTTTTCAGCTCCTTGGTTTTACCATGTATACAAGGGACTTGGCCTCACTTTCTTGTATAACGGGGAATATAAATAAGAAAATATAAAAAACACACTGACTGGGGCACAGTTGGAAGTTTTATATTATCTGCTCTCCTCCACCTTCAGTAATTCGAGTGACAGTGAGACTCCAGCTGGTTCCAAGCCACAACCAGGTGACTTCTCTGTGCAAAGCTTGGCCAGTTGCTGATTCCTGTGGCTGGAGTGTTCCTACCCATTACTACAGTGTAGAGTGAAGCTTGCCTTTTGCACTTTCCGTGGCTTGCTGGCAAAAGGGCACAAAATACAGGTTCTTGTCTAGAAGGGCGACTAGAAAACCAGAGCCCTTTCCATCACACAATCCCTTCCACTGGGTGTTGAAGTCATTTGGGGATTTACCTCTGGTTGGGGACTGGGATGGAATTAGGAAATAGACAAGTCTTCTGGCCACACCCTTCATTTACTATGCTTCCTGGGTAGTCAGGGGCGGGGAAAGTCTAGGAGGCAAATCTATAACAATCCAAAGGTACAGCTTTCCCAAGCATCTAAGGCTAAGTAGGGCAGGAACCCAGGTCTCCTTACTCCTAATTAGGAGCCCCGTCCGGTCCAGCCATGAGTATGACAGCGACATACAATAAAATGTCCTATGAGTACTCTCTTCCTGTACATCTCTCCTCAGAATTCCAGGCTGGGTGACCCAGCAAAGGTCACCTCATCCATTCTCCCACCCCCAAGACCAATCCTCATTCACCACCGAAAGGACAGGCTCAAAATGTGCAGGATGGGGTGGGGGGCAAGGAAGGTTCATCCTGTTGTCCACGTCTCCTTGAAAACATTCTTCTCTCCAGCAGTCTACAAAACCAAGGATGGGGAACTAATCACTGAGCCCTTTCTTTTAAAGACCTTGTGCCCAGACTTCCCATGAAACACTCAAAAGGGATGTTAGCAGTTCTTGGGGGCCAAGGAAAGCCGAGTTCAAGTTAAAATAAGCTTACAAACCACTTCTCTCCTCCACACACACAAATATATACAGACACATCCCTGCAGGCACGCATCCGATGCTTTGCTATATTTACCAGTCCATTCACGGTAAGGTCTGCCCCTGTTCCCACCCTGAGAGCAGGGTGTCCTCAGGCCCCCATTCAGAATGCAAGTAACGCTCCAGCCACAAAGAATACCCAAGCTGGGGTCCCATAGAACCATAAACTCCCAGCGCAGGGAGAACTGTAGCAGGTGGGAACCTTCTTTACAGATTGTCATCGTCATCATCATCTTACTATTATTATTATTATTATTAACAATAGGTATCATTTATTGAGTGCTTAATGGGTACCAGGTACTGTTAATAATATTAGCATTATATACCAGGTACTTTTTTAAGCACCGTGGGTGTGTATGTGTGTGTATATATATATACACACATATATGTGTATATATATATGTACATAAACATGCGTGTACCTGTACCAGCATATATTCGTATGTTATAGATATATGTATATCACGTGTCCTAGAACTGGACAAGGAGACAGAAAACCTGGTTCATGTCTGAGCTCCTGTGTGATTTTAGGCAAGTTGCTTATCCCTTCGTAGTCCTCATTTTAAAAAAATCTGTTAAGGGGAGATAATAATCGTGCCAACCTGTAGGGTTTTTTCTAAGGATTAAATAATATATAAGTAGGTACGATTATTGTCTCCATTTTATTGATTTAAAATATTCAGGTGTAAAGAATAACTTGCCCAAGGATACCTAGGTAGTGAAAGAGTTGCAAAACAGAAGTTTGAACCCTAACCGCTTGTCACCTCTACACCATCCGACCATGAGAGGGTGGTGTGTTTACAGATGAGGAAACAGGCCTAGAAGAAGACGAGCAACTTCCCTAGGATCACCCAGAGGAGCTCAGATGTGAGTTAGGTCTCCTGCCTCTGGTCCAGGGCCTAGACCAGCAGTATCAGGGTTGCAATATCTGTAGGGTTAATTCTCCTGGGCTCAAGGTCATCCTAGGGCAGTGAGAGAAGGAAAGAGATGGATGATAGGATACAGCAGGGTCAAGTCCATCCATGGCCCGGCCCCTCGTGAGCCTCTGTAGATGGAGGGAACTCATTCCAGATCAGTGACTTGGTACCTGGAAGAAAGACTGATTTCAGCACCCTCCCAGCTCCTCAGCAGGTCTCTTTGCCAGGACACAGCTTAGATAACAACATGCCAGCCTTGGGTAAGAGAAATCCCCCAAGTAAGCAGGACAAACCCATGCAGTGCTGGGTTACTATGAAATTCTTCCAAGGGGGCAGGCCATTGGCTTTGCTCCAAAGATTAAAAGGCCGCTAATCCAAACTATTAGTGCTGACAGCATCAAGACATACAGGAAAAGAGTTGAGCCTTGAGTCTCTAATAAGTACTAAGTCTGTAAATTTCCACTCCAAAACCATAGAATGCTGGATTAGAACATTATGGACAACTGATGTATTGTTACATATGTTTCCTTTGAATCCCATCCAGTCACAAGTACACTCATGCAGACGTCTCCTCCTTTAGTTTAGACCCAGACTTGAATGCCACTTAGAGCTCAGACACAGCAGGCAAGCCAGCAGTCAAAACCTGCCTGTGAATGAGCTTTAAAGTCTGGAGCTGCTGCCAACAAAGTAATCATGAGGCATCAGATTTATATTTTACTGCTCCACCATGCCCAGCCTCTCTGCCTCCAAACAAGGATAAGAGAATTCCATTGGTCCTTCTCCCACTGCTTCAAAGGTCCTTTGCCAAAAGTTTTCAACGATGAGTCCAAAAGTTAGAAATTAGTTCCTGTGGCTCAAAGAGAAAGAATAACTTTGCAAATGATGACAGTGATTATCTTTCCACCTGTATCGATCTCCCCCCACTGACTTTATGGACATTTAAAAAATAAAGTTAACAAAAGAGATATATGACAAAGTTGGAAGTAGTCTTCTTTCTATACATGGATATTAATAAACCTCAAACCATGCATTTTTCCCAGGGTTCGCAGGGAATCCATGGTTAAGATGGGAATGGACTCATAACTGGCAGGAGATTTAGAGTATGAATCACTGGTCCACACTCTGTATCTCAAACTGGAAAACAGACTGGCTGCAATGTAGCATCAATGCATGAATGACTTAAGTTCTTTCAGAGTTGCGAGGTGCCTGGGATTCCCCTAGTGCAATTGCTCATTTTACAGAGAACATTATCAAGACTCAGGATAATGAAGGGACCAGCCAGAGAGCACGCAAAAAACGAGACTTGTCAGTGAGAGTGTGGAACCCAAACTCATGACTCCTAGAATGCTGTTCTTCATCTGCTGTGTCTATACAACCCCCAGGAAATAGACACAACTCCTGCTTTCCTTCTGGAAATGCCCCTTTTCCCTCTAATTCCTTACCTTTACTTCTTCCCTCTATTTCATTATTTACTTCCACTTATTCTAATATTCCATTGTCTTTATTTTGTTCCCATTGTGCACTACTGGCAAGACAAGAGAAAATTAACTTAACATACAGCAGGCAAGGTTTCAGTAGGAAATGGAAAAGAGTTTTAATCACATAGAGGTTAAAAGACAGCTTCAGAAGTGGAATGGACACTTTCCTATTTTTGATGACATAAAGTCAGCCCTTTCTGAAGAGAGGATTAATTAGATGAACTCTATTTTTCAATAACATTATAAATAACCTTTCAAGATTCTCACCTGAATGAATCTTTTAAAAAAATCTTCTTTCCTTTGTATTAACGACAGCAAAAGTATCTATCTTTGCTAAGGGAATGTTTCTTTGGTAGAATTTTTAATTTAATTTTTTTCTTGCAGTAAAGCTATCAGTAAAACGTAGGGTCAAGTTCTTTGCTCTCCTATTTACATCCTAATTGCTTCTTTGTAAAAGAGCTGACACCAATATCTGTTATTGGCATTACGGACCTCAGGAGCTTAGGGCCATCCAGTAAACAGGAGTTGCAGAGACCCCAATATCTAGAAGGTCATGATGTAAATTTTAAAAATGTGGCTATTGTGGAAGACCCCAAAGGATAGAACTAGGATGGATGAATGGAATTTGCAGGGGTGCAAATTTTAAGTCAAGACAAAGTTATAGTTCTGACACACAGAATTTCCAGAATTAGAATCAACTGCCTCCATAGCTATAAGTCACTGGACAAATTCAGGCATAAGACTACCTTGAAACAATGTTGTGGAGGATGTAAGAACATACGATACACAGAGAAAAGATCTAATACACATATGATTAGTGTCCCATAAAGAGAGGAAATAGAAAATGGTGCAGTAGCAATATCTGAAGATTTAAGGGTCCAGAATTTTTGAAAATTGATGAAAGACACCAACCCACATATTCAAGAAGTTCAGCATACCTGAACAAGATAAATAGAAAGGAAACCACACTTGGCACACCGCAATAAATCTGTGGAAATTGAAGACAAACAGAAAAAAGTAAAAGTACCAGAGGGAGAAAAGACACATTACCTTCGATTGTAATGAGACTTATCAATGACTTTTTAACAGAAACTGTGGGACTCAGAAGACAAGAGAATATCAGAGTACAGAAGAAAAGAACTGTCAATCTTCAATTCCTTAGCTAGTAAAAGTATCCTTGAAAAATATGTGAAATTATTTTCATATAATGAAAATTTGAGATAATTCATTACTGGAAGAGCTGCACTAAAGGAAATATTAAAGAGACTTATTCCTGAATGAGGAAAAAGACTGCATATGAAAGTGTGGAAATATAGGAAAAGTTAAATGTGTGGCAAATGTGAATGAATACTAACACTATGGAACCACAAAATATCTTGTAGAATTAAAGTTATGGCAGAAACAGCACAAAAGGCAGGACATTGTAACTAGATAAAAGTTCCAAGGTTCTTGTGTTCTTTGGAAAGCCATATAAGTACTAATGTATATTAAACTTTAATAAGTCAGAGTGACCTGTTGTAGTTTCCATGATAACCACAAAATGAATATAGCAAATGAAGATGCTAATGTGGGGTTTGGGAAAAATATTAATTCCAAAAAAGGTCAGAAAAGAGAAAAGAAAGGAACATGGCACAGGTGAGAGAGAACTAATAGTAAGGTAGTAGGGAATTAGACCCAAATATGTCTATTTATATATTTATGAATGAATATATTGAAATAAAGTAATCTAACTACCTCAATTAAAGAAAACAAACTGGATTAAAAAAAAAACATTACATGGCGATTATACCAAGGAACTTTAAAAGCAAGATGATTATAAAACATATACCATGAAAATATTTTCAAAATGAAAGTAGTGTAACTCTATTAATATCAGGTAAAATAGAGAATAAGGCAAGACTCATTACTGGAAATAAAGAGGGACATTTAAAAATATTAAGTACACTAAAATCTAAACTTCCATGCACCTTGTAACATGTATATATTATACATATATAATACAGCACACACACACATGCACACACACAAGGGAGAAATAGACATATCCACAATCATAGTGAGAGATTTTAATACATCTTTCTCTGTAAGTGGTAGATCAAATAGACAAAAAAAATTATTAAGGTTATAAAAGATTTGTGCAACATGGTAAACAAACTTGAACTTACTGACAACAAATATTTAAAACTCTGCACCCAGAAATTTTTCCCAAGTGGACATGTAGTAATTAACAGAATTAACAACATGCCGATTCGTAAAGTAAGTCTCAAAAAGTTTGTGAGGTTTAAAATCATACAGAATATTTTCCCTAACTACAGCCCAGTAAAGCTAAGAAATCAGTAACAGTGAGAAAACACCTAAATATTTGGATATTAAGGAACATACTTTAATATAACTCATAAATTAAATAATTGCAAGGTCTATAAAATATTTTGAACTGAATGACAATGAAATATGATATGACCAAACTTGTAAGATACAGTTAAAGCCATGATTAAAGGAAAATATATGTAGCATTGAATGTATATATTAGAAAAGAATTAAAGGTAGAAATCATTTAACTAAATATCATCTCAAGAAGTTAGAAAATGAAGAGCTAATTATATGCAAGTAACATAGAAGAAAACAATACTCATAAGACCTGAAATGATTGAAAGAGAAAATAAAATTACTATTGATGGAATAAATTTTAAAGTTGTTCCTTTCAAATGTCTTTATAAATGACTAATCTAATTAATATTAGATTATAATTAATCCTAGTACAGCTAATCAATAAAATTATAGAAGGCGCAAAATACTGATATCAAGAATGAAAAGAATCACAGATTCTAAGAATTTAAATAAAAATATTTAAGGAAAGAACATTGTGAACAAAATTATATTGATGCATTTGGAAATTTCTATAAAGTTTACAAATTCCTAGAAAAAGCACTCATTCCCCAAAATGATATAAGAATAAATAGAAAATGTGACTATTCCTATATCTCTTAAAGAATTTGAATCTGAAATTTAAAACCTTCTTGAAAGAACTCTCTTGGCTTAGATGGCTTCACTAATGAACACTTGTAAGTATTTAACGAAGAAATAACATCGTTTTTACACACAATCTATCAGTGACTAAAATGAAGGAATACTTCCTAAATTGTTTCATGAGGCTAAAACCTGAAAAGGACACTACAAGAAGAAAAAAAAGTATAAGTCAGTCTCTCTTACCAATATAGATGCAAAAACTTTGAAATACTAGAAAGTAAAATCCAGGATATTTTAAAAGTATAAAATCATTTCCAATTTTTGTTTATTCCAGGAATGCAAAATTGCCTTAATATTGACAACCAATCAATGCAATTTACCACGTGAAGAGAACAAAAAAGAAAAAAGATGATCATCTTAATAGATGCAGAAAAATTGTTTGATAAAATTCAAATCTCATTCATGATGAAACCAGCAAATGTAGCAAACTAGGAATAGAAGGAAATCTCTTGAATCTGATAAAAGGCATCTACACACACACACGCACACACACCCCTACCTACAAACCTACAGCAAACAACATATTTAATGGTGAAAAATTGAAAGATTTTGCCTTGAGAACATTAACAAGACAAGGCTATCTGCTTAGTTGGAAGTCATACTCAGGATGATAAACAAATAAATAAACAAATAAATAAAAATAAGGGTTGAAAAGGAAGAAATAAACTTGTCATTATTCATGGATAACATTATTGTGTATGTATAAATTTCAAAAGAAAATCCTGATAATCTATTTAAATTCAAAAGTGAATTTAGTAAGATCAGTAGTTATAAGGTCGTCACACACAAAAAATCTATTTATTAGCAGTAAATGATTAGAAAATGAAATCTAAAAAATACCTTTCCAATAGAATAAAAAAATTTGTATCCAAGAATAATTCTAGTAAATCTATGCAACATAAATAGGTACAATCATTTTAGAAAACTATTATGTAAGTATTTATTGAAGTTGAACATATAATTATCTTTGGCCCAGCAACTGCACTTTAAAGTATATGCTCAACAGAAGCATGTTGCACTTTGGCCCCAAAAACATGTGCAAAAATACAGTAGCAATATTTTAGAAACAACCTAAATGCCCCTCAAATGTAGAAATAAATCAACTGTAGTGTATTTATACAATGAAATACTCTATAACAAGTGAAACTGATGAATTAATGCTGCATGCAAAAACAGAAAAATCTGGCTACCAAAATTTTGAACAAACAAATGAAAACAAAAAAAAAGATACAAAAGATTGCATAATATCTAATTCCATCTTCAATAAGTTTCTAAAAGAAGCCAGACTAATTTGTGGTTTTTGAAGTTAAGATAGTGATTACCTCTGAGGACAAAAAAAATGTAGTGCTTAGAAAGAGGCAGAATGAGAGCTTCTGGAGTATTAGTGATCATTTCTTGGTTTGGATGATAATTACATCAGTGTTTACTTTTCAAAAGTTTATTGTCATGTATTTATCATCGGGGCACTTCTCTGCATGAATATTATAGTTCAATATTATTTTGTAAAAAAGAAAACATCCATTTAATTAAATAAAACAAATTAATCAATTTAAAGAAAAATTAAGTTTATAATAGTTTTAGTGATATGCGTATATGGGAAAATCATTATGTGGTTTGCAAAAGACAGACTTTTGGGAAATATTGAACTTGTGGCAACTTATGTTCTGCATTTCTCATCTTTCTTTTTGTTATCTTTTTGGTGTCTGATTAGGTTGAGGACAAAAGACAGTCTGTCCTGACTCTAGGTATTTCCAACCCCTCACTCTTCTGCTGCCTGCATGGCCACATTGCACTTTAGAGATCGTCTTGTTTGATTCCTCTAATTTTGAGAGCAAATGTATTAAGAAACAGGGGAAGTTTTAAATTATATAACATCTCCAGTTGCTAGTCTAGCCTTCATTCTACTCAAATTTCAATAACGCTTGGTGAATTTGACATATACCTCCGTCCTCCTTCTGTGATATCCCTTCAGCCATCCATCCTGGATGACCTCCATCCTAAAATGGGCTAATATATGTGAGAGAGCTTAGGATAATTCAAGAGAGAAAAAAAAGAAGAGAGGAAGAAGGGAAGAAAGAGAGGAAGGGAGGAAGGAAGGGAGGGAGGAAGGAAGGAAGGGGAAAAAAAGAAAAGAAGAAAGAAAAGGAAAAAGAAAGCAAGAGCTTTAGAACCCAACTTGTTTTGAATCCCAACTTTCTTAGCCACTTTCTAGCTGGAGAACTTTGGCAAGATCATTAACATGTAATTGCTTCTCTGAGTCAATGTTTCCTCATCTGTAATGACTATTAAGCAGGATAACATATGTGAGATCCTTGGCACAGTGCTTAGGATGTAAGTACCACCAAATTATGGGTTCCGCATTTCCTCAGCATCCGATGCTTCAGTAAGGGATTAAGAGGGAAGAAGTGATCTCGAGGTTTTGTGTGTCTCGGGCACAGGGTGTTATTATTCATCACACACCAGGCTGATGAGGGGAAGGGCAAGATTAACCTCTCCTGAGAAAATCTTTAATAGATCCCTCATGGGATCCATACTCCAAAAGGGTTTGTTGAAGTAAGCTCACGGAAAGACATCATCTCCAGAAGGCCCCTGTCCAAAAGTATAAATTGAGAGGGGCAATCTGTGCTCATTTGGGCTCATTGGCACTTAGTGTATCAGATCAGCTGGGTCAGGTAAGGAAGGTACAGTCTGCTGGAAAGAAGCAGTTACCCCTTTAGTGGGGCAGTGTGGTTGGTGTACCCCTAGGAGCCATAAGTGAGCAGGAGAGATAGTTTTGTCCAATGGCTAAGAACACAAATTCTGGAACCACTCTGTTTGGATTCAAATCCCTTAGCAGTTCTGCAGGTTTAGGAAAATGCCTGAACTTTTTCCCTGCCTCAGTTTCATAAAAGGGAGATGCTGGGTGGGTGGAGAGGATGATGGGGAGTAGGGTACAAGGACCATTCTAAGGAATTTCTACAAGAGTCGTGTTTGCTTCTACTTCCGGTTCCTTACTTACAATGCCCTTTCATAAACTTGCTTAAAGTTCCCTTACTGTTTTGCCAAAACAAGTTGCGCCATTGATAACTGTTTCCTCTGAAAAGCCACTTAAAATTTAGAAAAGTGATCCTGGAAATGGAAAGAGCATGAGATTAGGAGTCAGAAGACAGGTTTTAAGCTTGTCTCCATCATGAACACACCATGTAGTACTCATTAGGCCACTCCCTATCTCCCACTGTGAGTTTCACTTTTTATCTGCAAGATGAGGGGCTGTGTTAGAGAATCCCCAGATGCCCTCCCAGTTCTAAAATTTTATGACCCTTTTTAATTTGCCAATCAGTTTCAGGCTCTGAGGTGATGGATGGGTTTCAAACATGTCATGATCAGATGGTGTGGCCAGCTGACCTCATGGAACATTTTTCCCATTCCTCATCCTGGGTCTTGCGTGAATAACGAGAGTTTTCTGTTCTCCTTGATAAACAGATAACGGGAGAGGTTTTCATGTGTGTATATATGGGAGAAATAAATAGATTCCAAATCTATTTGCAGCCTCTGTGGGGGAAGAGGCAAAGACACACAAAGAGGACACTCGGTCACTTTAAATTCAAATCTTCTGGCTTCACTAAACTACATATTAACATATGAAGTGAATTAGCATTTATGATCTCAGACGATCGTTTATAACATTTGAGATTCATGGAAAAAGGGACTAGATACTGGAAGTGGGCAAGTGTGTTTATTTTCAGAATAGGTGAGAAGGATGACTCAGGACACTATAGATGAAACTGAACATTCTAGAGACTATTAAATCGATGGCTTTGAGTGCTTAGGCTGGAAGGTGACAGTCTCTAGGATCTAGGAAGGATTCACTAAAAATGTGCTACAGAAGCTGGGCTGGTCATCAAGGAATTAGGCTGTCTCCGTGGGTTGAGGTCAAACTCCAGTCAAGTCCCAAGAGACGTAAACAGAGGACTGTGTCTGTATTCCATATTTTCCATCAGCGACTTGGAAGAAGATAAGCATTCAAGCTTTCCAAATTTGTGTATTACTCCAGTCTTGGAAATATCTGTTGATATTTTCAATGGCAGAAACAATAGTCAAAAGAATTTGGAGACCTGTAATGCTATGTGAAAACTAGCAATATCCAATTAAAAATGAAGGAAGAGGACAAAAATTTCAAGTCCTGCATTTCGATGCAAAGGCAATTCTGCCAGGATAAGAGTTCAGCGATTGGGCATGATCGTGAGTAGTTCCTGCGGACCAGAGTGTGAAGGTCAGTAGAACACAGACAGAACCAAGATGGTGATGCACCCATGGGCTGCATCAAATGAACTTTAGCTCCATTTCAAGGGAGCTAATCCCAGGGAAACAGGTCAGACATACTGGAGGTAGAGAGGAGATCGAATTGGTTGGCAGACGTGCTCAGGGTCCAAAGTCCCTGACAAAGGATAGTAGAAGAATCCCTGTGAGTCCCAGTGCAGTGTTTCATCTTGGTGCCTTCTGGCTCTGAGTGCAAGGAATTTCCTTTTCTCTCCATTGGATAGTTTATCTTGTACATGATTATGTCCAGAGCACCAGCCCATTAGCATGCCAAATAAACTCCACTGAAATTTCCCCTTTTATTGAATAGATCCTTTTAAAAACAGTCTAGCAGCAGCTCAAAAGAGCTTTTAGAGGCAAAGTGCTTTATCACTCAGAGAATGTGCTCAAGGGTCTGTTTCACACCCATGAGATGAAGCTGGATTCTGGCAGGCAGTCCTAGTCTGGAGCCTGAGACAACTTCGAGAAGGAAGGCAGAATCACAGCTTATGAAATAAGGGAGAGAGACCAGTGGTTAAGGGCTGGGATCTGCCAGTCAAGTCCAGGAATAGGGCCAAATCTCAGCTCAAGAACTTAACAGCTGTGCGACCTTGGGCAAGTCACTTGACGTTTCTGAGCTTTGATATTCTCATATGTTAAACTGGGATGATAATATTACCCACCTACAGAGCTGCTGTGAAGCTCAAGTGAGACGATGTACAGAGTTCTTATCATAGTGTCTGGCAGCTTGTATGAGCTCTAACCCTGATAGATGTTCATCAGAGGGAACCGTACAATTTCTCTAGTTCTTTGACACATAACCTATTCTAAAATGAGGACCCTGGTTTCATGCCAAGAAACAAAAATATCATCATACCCTACACAGAATAGCGACTGCCTGTCTAGTATCCATTAACTGAGAATATTCATGATGACAGAAGGATATAAAGTCAACAGTTCTTTCAAAGGGATGTTTCTTGTGACAATCCTAACATGCCCATGCCCCTGAAAAATAGTAGCACATAGATGTGCAAAACACACGTGTCTGCAGCAGCCCGTAATGCTGACCCAGGAGGACCACAGGTGCAGCAGTGTAGGGTCATATTTCCCTGTGTGCTTTGAGGCAGCGGGGAATGTGCTCTGCCCCTGCCCCGCTGGAAAAATCAGGCCGTGGTGGGCTTTGCAATGAGTGTCCCCTCCCACTCGGATACCAGGACTACTGCTTCATTTCACGTCAGGGCTTTTCTCTCTCCCCTTCCTTTCCTTATGAAACATACCTTGTGTGCAGTTGTCAGAGTACCAGGGAGTGGTCAACTGGACATGGGCTTTGGAATGACAGTGACAATGCCCCTTGCTGTCTTTGTGAACTTGAGCAACTCATGTCACCTGTATCTTGACCCATACCATAGAGATAATAATATCTTTGTTTCAAAAATAAATAACGTACTAAACGCCAAATTTCCAGTATAACGCCTGGCAGTCACCGGAGGCTAACTCCCTCACTTGCTTCCCTCTCGCCCCTTTACGTGCCTTTCCATCCTCCTGCGGTACCCAAATCCAGTACATTTTAGGTAAGAGATGGCTGATAAATGTCTGCGTGACTAATGGTCTGTCAGTTATATGTCTTTCCATATCATTTGGGTGAATGGTTATCCTAAGTGATTGAGCTGAAATAGTAGGATCTGATTAAAATAAAAACATTCTTGGATTTAAATAGGCCTTCACCCAAAGAGTTAATTAATGAATGTAGGAATTCCTGGTACCCCTATAAGCCAGTGAACCATACATTTGACTCCAGCGTCCTGGTAAATCATCACACCACGTACAACATGGGGTGCTCTGCCTGAGGAGAGTAATCACTTGGTCGTGGCTCTTCCACTGTGGTCCCCTTAGCTCATAGTTAAGGTAAGGTGTATGTTATATGATGTTTCAAGTCATCCACTTGGATCTGCCTGGTCCCTATCAGATAGCACAAGACTTCTCTGGACCGGGTCATAGGCATCTCTGTACCACCAGTGTCTGTCATTAGCCCAGCATACACAAGGTGCTTGACAAATGCTGAGTGAAGGAATGAAAAGATAGAAGAAAAAACATCCAGTCATATGGCCCTCTTAAAACCGGAAAATGTTCCACTCTTCCACTCGCAGAAGGCAAGGTTTTGATCCCAGCAGTGAAGACTCCTCATCTGGTCCAGAAGGTGGACCCACCTGAGTCACTTCTCAGATGGAAGGTCTCCAGCACCTTACAGGGCTAGGCCTTGACATTTGCAGCTGGACACGCCAGGCAGCCAGCAGAAAGTGCAGGCGTCTCTTGCAAGAATACTATGATGGGAGAGAGGAACTAGATCTCACTTTTCCAATAAGGAATTTAATTATCCAATAGCTGACATGTCCATGGAGACTCCCCATAACTTTTGGGGACCTCTGATCTCATTCCTTTCTGCCCTCAGCATGGCTTTGGCTCAAGTACAAGGGAAATCAATGGCATTGTGCCTGTAAGCCAGTGACCTTCTCCCAAATCTAACCTCACTGGCATTTGTCTGTTCTGAGAGATTAAGAAAGTGTTGAACGGATCCCATATCTTTGCAATGAGGGCAACCTGGGCTCCCACCCCAGTGCCTTCCTAATTTCCTAAAATGGCCTGAATCGCTGCGGTCACTTCCTAAGTGGGCTCTCCGTCTGCACCTCTCCCCACGCTGGTCCTTTGTCCCCACTGCTGTTTCAGGAACATGCTTAAAACAACAAAGATCATCAAGTCAGAATAGCCTCCCTTCTCCAAGCACCAATCCTGCTGTTGAGCCTACAGGATGAAATCAGGATGCATAGCACATGTGCCCCACCCTCTCTCTACCCTCTGGGCTCAACCTACCTTTTCTGTTCTATCTCCTAACCCTTCCCCGTAAGACACTGTGTGCACACCCAACTGTTTCACTAGGACCTTGCCATGATCGTGCATTTGCATCCTCTGTTCCTTCTGCCTGGAATTACGTTACATATTAGATCTCTCCTGAAATAAGAAACAGAGCCTGCAGTTGTGAGGATTTCCCCAGATACTCAGAGGAGCTCATTTCAGCAAACTTGTATGAAGGTCCTATTCTGGCCTGAAGATGCATTCAATCTGTTGATCCTTTACAAAAATTGAAGTTTTATTTTTTCATGTGAATTGGCTTATGATATCTGTTTTACTATGAGTACAGGGAGCTGCTTTGCTATTATGAGCTGAATTGTGTCTCTCTCAGATTCATATGTTGAAGTCACAAGTCCCAATACTTCAGAATGTGACTATATTTAAAGATAGGACATTTAAAGGGGTGATTTAGTTAAAAAGAGGCTGCTAGGGTGGACCCTAATCCAATCCAACTGGTGTCCTTATAAGAGGAGGAAATTTGGACCCACACACAGATACCAGAGTTGCACACACACAGAGGAAAGGCCATGTGAGGACACAGCAAGAAGGTGGCCGTCTGCAAGACAAGGAGAGAGACCTCAGGAGAAACCAGCCCTGCGGACACCTTGATCTAGTACTTCTAACCTCCAGAACTGTGAGAAAATAAATTTCTGTTGTTTAAACCCCCCAGTCTGTGGTATTTTGTTATGTGAGCCCTAGCAAACTAATACACTTGTAACAAGCAAAATGTTCTTATTCATCTTTGAATTCTTTAAATTCTTAGTGCTTAGAGCTTCTTGGAACATAGCAGATAATCAATAAAGGTATATCAAATGGCAGAAAGAATCTGGGATTGGCATCACCGTACAGGGCTGGGATGTAAGCACCACAGTCTGGGGGAAAGGGCATATCCCCTTGCAGAGAGATCTGGGATGCTCCCAGGAGTCTAGGGCAGTAATAACAATGATAGGGGTTCAAGGCACTACTGTCCATTGCATATCACCAGCCGGGCACATGCTCAGGGACCCTCTGAAGACATCTCTTCCCTCCTGAAGACCTTCCTATCCCTTTGGGATGACAGTGAGTTTCCAGATTCTTGGCTTGGTTTTCTTTTATCATAAGGAAACAAGAGAAGGTCTTCTTTTTTTTCCACATCAGCATGTATTAGTATAACCTCCACCCCACGTACTGCCTTCCACCTCTTAAAAATAGGACATTCCTGTTTAGTGAAATAACATGCCAGCAACAAAGACAAATGGAGAGCAGCAAGAAAAAGAAGCGGGGAGGCTGTGAATTGCTTTTCTTTCTTTCCCATATAAATATAGTAAGAGAATGTCCGATGCATAATTGAGCTTTGGCGAAAGATCTCAGCCCATTTATAGGGGAAGAGTGAGGACTTTGTACGGAGCCAACTTCTTTTCTACTTGAGGAAAAATTGATGTTGGAGCCAAGTTATACCCAGCCTGACCTTTTCCCTCTCTTCCTCCTCAAATGATGACATTTCCAGACTGTTTTCTGGGATTAATGTTCCCGTTTCAACCGACCTATGGTGAAGTTCCTTTATCCATGTCCTCATAACACATTCACTTGCATAGTCTTGTGAGTACCTCCAATTTATATTTGTTAGTATATATATTTTTTACCAAGTTCACAAAGCTTTTGCTTCAAGGTATGACTGCCTGGCTTAGTGTCTAATGCCCGTAGATGCTCTACAAATGTCTGTATGGAGGAATGAATGCGATGACCTTGTTTTCCCTACCTCCACCTTATGCCTAAACACACACACACACACACACACACACACACACACACACACACACACACAGAGAGAGAGAGATTGTATTTGTTGATTGGCTGTTGCCTGCAGCTGAAAAACACTGACCTGGTTGAACGTGTAACTCCAAGACACAGGGGTCAACAGAGAACTTAGAGAATCAGTGTTGAATGCGTAACTCCAAGACACAGGGGTCAACGGAGAACTTAGAGAATCATTTAAACCCTGAATGTTAGAGCCACGGAGATGCTGAGGCCATTCACCTCATACTGGCAGAGCCAGAATGGAAGCAAGGCCTTGTGACTTTCAGCTCTGTTCTGGACCCAGCCATCATCTGTGGCTGTCTGTTTGCAGGAGACTAGTTCACCAGCTTGCCCAGTGAGTCTGAAAGTTAGCCAGTATGTTTTCAAGAAATTCTACATACAGTTGGGAGAAGAGAGAATATGGAGGTGGAATGGATTAGAGGGAAGATGGCAGCAGTCACTGGCCCTCTACAAGCTCTGCTGGGCAGCCTGGCTGGGGAATTTCTCTTAGCCCCCTTCTCTGCATGCACGAGCATACACACACACACTCAAACACACACACACACACGTACACACACACACAAATAATTCTCTATTCTACTCCCTTTTCTTGATAGCTGTTGTCAAGCTTGCACCTGCCTGGCAGGGTGTCTTCTCCCAAGCTTGCCTTTAAACAGGGTCTCAGGACTTCTCCGGTGGTCCAGTGGTTAAGACTCCATGCTTCCACTGCAGGGGGCACAGGTTCGATCTCTGGTGGGGGAACTAAGATCCAGCATGCCGCACGGTGCTGCAAATAAACAAACAAACAAACAAACAAATAAGTAAACAGGGTCTCATGCTCTGGGCTGCTAATTCTTTATCGATCCTACCAGAACTGCCCAATCTCAGCTCTTGTCATGTCAATTGCACCGATTCCAGAAAAAGAAATGTATTAGCCCAAAGAAATGAATGGTGGCATGCCAAGTCTTGCCAGAAGGCCAATGGGGAAGAGATTATTTTAAGGGGAAGGGGATTCCTTAGATGACACCACAGGTGTTTCTTGTATTTTAAGCTGACTCTGCTTGGCACGTTGGGCTATAGACAGCTTGCTGCAGAGTTTCTACTCTGATAAGGGTTTGGCAAGAAACCTTATTAGATTTAAGTCTTTAGTATAGTGAGGGGACATCTTATCTACTTTGGAAAACCTGTTCTATTAGAGCTCTATGCAATGCTATAATTTACATATGGATCAATCTGACCATTTTGTATCCCGTCGATAACTCATTTAGATTCTGATTCCCAGCATCTCAGTGTAAAACTCTGCAAGAAAGCAACACTGTGTCTCTGCTTGTCTTTCAGGGCATGGAGACTAACAACCTCAAACCCATGTAAGCCATCCAGAGCTGAAGACAGCGGGTCCTCTATTGGACAATGCAGCTGATGGATGAGGCGACATTAATTAATAAGCCTAGAATGAATGGCTTATGGTCATTCATTCGTTCAGCATATATTTATTCACAAAGCAGCTTGGTTTTGAGATTCTCAAGGAGCTTCTGACATCTTCTTGGAAGTATAGAAAAGTCCAAATCTGTTATTCTTAGACATAAAGGGCTAGAGAAGAAAGAATCAAATTTAGGCTCCAATTTGAAGTCTCCTGGGTCAAAGCATGCCCTATGTCATGTAGGTATTATACTCTGCTTCTGTACTTCTTGCCACTTTCTTACCTGGGCTCAGGAAGCCCTGGGTTTTTTGTTTGTTTGTTTTATTGGGTTTTTTTTTTTTTTGCACAGCTAATACAAGGATCCTGCAGGTCCTCCAAATTCATGGGTCTCAAGCATTCGTGGTAGGACTGATTTTTAAAAACCTAGCATCTTATAGAAGTGCAAAGAAAAAGGGCAATATTTTAAAGGGCCTCTCCCCAACTCAGGCAATTTGGAAACCGCTGGCTTTGTGAACAACTCAAGCTTCCGAATTAGTAAGACTTGGATTTCAGTGTTCTAGTCTGAGTACACTACCTCACCTCTCTAAGGCCTGTTTCCCACCGTCTCTGAAATGGAGATAATTACACCTACTTCAAAGAGTTGGTGTGTGCATATGTGTGTTTTGTAAAAAAAAAAAGAGAAAATATCTATGAAGTGCTTATCACAGAACATAGTAGGTTTTCAGTAACTATCAGTTCCTGTATCTTCCAAGTTTCAGTCCTGAGAATTGACTTAAGCCACACTGACCTCTCCTTCTTTACATCATGCCTGCCTCTTTGGGTTCTCAAAGGCCATTGCCAAGGGTTCCTATGCAGCCTCTAGCACGTACACTCTGAACTACTGACCGGTGTTCACCGAACCTTGAGACGTTGCTCAGATTTGCTTCTGTAGCTTTATGTAATTCAAACATGATGATGGAGTTGGAAAAAAATGAGTAAAAAAGTCAGTGCACTTCCTTGCATCAAATGGTAAAAGAGCCCTTAGTTGAGAAGCATTTTCTGTCAAGGGAAGCTTCAGTCTTGTTCTCTACATAGCTGGACCTCTTTACTTCATGCTTAGTCACAACTCAGAGAACATTCTGGAGGGCTGCAGAATCCAGCCAAGGGTGATGATGCCCTCACCTTGGAAATCTCTCCCAAGTATCCATCAGTTTCCCTCCGGTGAGGGCTGCCTGGCCTCACTAATTTAATCAGCCAGGCAGGGGGAAACAGAGGAGTTGCATTGGGCTCTGGGGGGGGTCTTCAATGTGCTGTGTCATGAGAAGGGAATAAATGCTACCTTATGGGATAAAGTCAGGGACAGACTAGGGCAACATCGGACCGAGGAGAGTCACTGGTGACAATCCAGTTCAACCCCAGTCTTTAAAGAAGGGGAAACTAAGCCTTGGAGAGGGAAGGTTCTTTGCTCAGAGTGACACGGATACTGCAGCTGGTGACAGATCTCAGGCAACAACTCCCACTTCTAGTTTGTGTTGCTGCCTGATTTGGTTCTGGCACAACAATTCTGTGGTCTTTGGAATTCCATAGGGTGAGGTTTGTCTTCATCGTTTATTTTCAAACTTTGGTGATTCTCCTCATGACCCTTATTTCAGCTACCATTGCTTAAAGGTCACATTGAAAAGCAGGGAGAAGTGAATGAATGAGTCAGCAAATGCAGCTCTCAGCCCTCTGGCTGCTGCCAGCACCGCCCTAAATTAACTACACGGTGCACAATATTTGGCTTCACTGGGTGCCAGACAGATAGCGTTCCTCCCCGCTCAAGACTTAGGAAAGCAGGCAGTTCCGTCTTTCTGGTCTTCATAGTGCCCCCTCCTGGAGCAGGGGTTCGGTGACATCTTGCTGAAAGAAAGAATAAATGAGCAAAGGAACCAATTGATTCTTACCTGTTGGAGTTCCTCTCTCTTCACCCTCACTCCCTGGTGTCCTTGTCCTTTTGTCCACAGTGCCTAGAATCACAGATTTTGAGAAAGGACTTTTCAGAAAGGAAAGGCTGGATAATCAGATCCAACCCAGTCCCTTTCCAGAACGGATTACGTGCCTAAGGAAGGGTCACAGAGTGACCCCGTGTCGGGGCTGGGACTGAATCCCAGCTTCTGTGATTCCTGGTGCAGGAGCTAAGCTTTCCCTGCCCCTCTGGTCCTTCTATTCGCTTGTCCTCCCCAGGAACATCTCAGACCTTGGCTCTTAACCTGGAAGATGTGTTCCAGGAGCCGCTTTACATGCTCACCATACGATGCGCTCCAGGACGACATCCTCATTGAGAAAGTTGCCATAACAGTAAGTGTGCAAAGCATGGCTTATCCCCTACACTGACAGATAAGCATTGCCTTTCCTCTATCCTGAAGGACCACCCAGCTCAGCTGAGACTGGTTTATAAACATGGGGCTCCACCAGGTTCTCTGAGGACTGGGGCCAAGGACTGGGTGAGAAGCATCACATCATGCCTCACACTTGGCACATCTCCGTTTACTGTTCTCATATGATGCTCATAAATCTCTTGTTATCTAAGAATATACCACACATTCTTAAAGATGCGCAGACAGAGGCTCAGAAATTGGACGACTTGGCCAAGGTCTTGCCGTGGCTATGATGGAGTGAGGACTCCGGTACCTGGTGATGGATCCATGAGAGGATATTAAAGTGGATGGATATTCTTTAGGCCGACCTCAACAGGAACATCCCCTGCCTTCCACATCATATTCCTGGTCACCACAACTTGAGGGTGAGAATTAGGTTGAGAGAATTGTGAGTCTCAACACTGATGTTCTTAGTTCTCTTCCTAAGACTCCCAATAACAAGCCATATAAGTTAGGACATTTGCTATCACAAGGCAACCTGAAAATACAGTCTCTTAAATGAGATAGAAGTTTGTTCTCTCTTTCCTAACAGTCTGAGGTGAGCAGCTCAGACAGACAGGAAGCCTTGCTCTTAGAGGTTGTACAGGGACCTAGATTCCCTTCATGCTGTGGATCTATTCCCTAGGGTGTAAGAAGCAAGCAATCGCCTTTAAGCAAGTGACATGAAATTCGCAACCTGTCACTTTTTCTTACTGGCAAGAATTTAAGTCATAAGGCTCCCTCGATCTGTGAAATCCTGAGAAATATAGTTTGTAAATGAGTGGGTGTGCGTGTAGTTAATTTTGTTTGTAAGTTGAGGAGTGGTTCTATTATTAAAAGAAAGAAGGGAAAATAAATGCCAGGGACAGTTAGCAGTCTTGGGCACAGGGGCTAAAAAACCAGGTTCCTCTCTGAGCCTTACAAAGAAGAAGAGAAATCAGAATAGTGCACCTTTATTGACTACATACTGAAGGCCAAAGTCTGGGCTAAGAAGTTGATGCTTATTGTCCTATTTAATGCTCATAATAACCCTACAACATTATGTGCTATTATTATTCCTGCATTCTGCATAAGGAAACAGGCTGGGATTACATAGCTAGTAAGGAAGAGCCAAGACTGGCACTCAAATCTAGCTGACACTTAAAGTTCGTGATCTTAATTTTTATGCTATATTTTCTTCTTCCCTACCATTTGAATTCCAAACTGGGAACTCCTATTTGACAGGATGGCCCAGGCAACCTAAAACACTCAGTCAAACAAGGAGTATATCCACTCCCCACTGTTCTGTTAATTATACTTAATGTACAAGCAATCCGAGGCGGCATTCATGGATAGATTATTCAGTCATTCATTCATGAAGGAAAAAAAGATTGGACACCTTCTAGGGAGCAGGTTTGAGGTTAGTCATTTGCTTATTCAATGCTGAGAGAATTGGACATAGTCTCTGATTTTTAAGGAGCTTATCAACTAGAGAAGGAGATGGTCATTAACTCTGTAACGACAACCTATAATTCCACAACTAAAACTGGTAGTAAATATATACTGTAAAGAAAATGCCATAAGAGAAAACAATGGGAGGAGGCACTTACTTCAGACTGAGTGACCCGGGAAGACTTCTCAGAAGAAGCATCATCTCAGCTGTGCTATGAAATGTGAAGAAATATGAACAGGAGGCATGACAAGAGTGGGGGCTGAAGTCTCCAGGGAGAGGGACCAGCCTGGCAAAGACTTGAAGCAAGCGGGAACTTGGCATGTTCAAGGCATGGGCAGGGGACCAGCTTAGCTGGAGCTTGGCAGGTGGGGAAATCCCATGGGAGATAAGGGTGCTCTGGAAGCCCCAGGTCAGACCAGGGAGAGCCTTGGAGACTGTGTTAAGGAGGTTGGATCTTTATCTTGCTCCACGGGGACAATGGCAGGAGTGAAATGAACTATTTGTATTTTACTAAGACCCCTGTTGTGGATGTCTGGAAAATGGAGAGGGGGAGAATCAAGAGAGAAAAAGGAAGGAAGGTTGAGAAGCTATTGCAATGGTTCAGGTGAGAAATGATGGTGGCTTGGACGAGGGAGTGGGGAGTGGGGGTGGAGGGTGTGGATTTGTGATCCATTTGGGGTTGAGTGATGGATTGGATTGGAGATGGTGGAGGGGATGGGGTCCTGAGCCAAGTTAAGAAAGAAATGACTCTCCCAGGTTTCTGGTTGAGAGACTTAGTGGATGATGGTACCTGCAACTGACATGGGAGAGACGAAGAGAAGGACTAGTTGAAGGTGATGAACTAAGGTGATCAGCAGAGTGGGCAAAGATTTTGAAACAAGTATAGTGGCCAAGGGGCAACAAAATTAGGTCAGACCCACTCTGGGGCTCTGGGTGACCGTTCTACATGCAGGTTACACATGCACATTGAGAATTTCTCAGTGAGGGGCTCTTTGGGGGTGAAAGTCTGTTCACCAGATGAATTCAGGGATACTGTGGGCAGAGCTGCTCAAATTATACTCATCAAGGAATGACCCTAAGTCCGGGGAGAGTGATAGGGTTCCCCAGGGGACAAATACGATAGGGAAAACAGGCTTGAAATTACTCTGTCTTTTGTTTTCTCATAAAAGCTAATGTGAAAATTTTTTCTATTCCATAATATATACCTGTATTTATGTGTGATATACATGTATGTGTATATAATGTCTATTGTAATGAGATTAATATTATTAATATTAAATTATGTCTCCAATTACTTATAATCAAGTGAAATTGACCATCCAGGAAAAAGTATCTCATTTATACCTTGGTTTCATTTACCTCCTGGCATAAAGCCAGGCAGTTTCCGAGGTATGTGTCTCCCTTTCTGAGAAATATGAGTGTCAATGAATAAAAATCAGAGTAGGAACATGTAGGTATGCCTTCCCCATCATCTCCAGTCTTGGGTGAGATGGTTCCCATCCCTCGAACAATGATAATACTGTCCATCTGCCCACCTGCAGTGGCCGACTTCACCGTGTCACATACACACAGGTCATTCTACTCTTTATCTGAGCTGGACAAGAGGCACTGTGGCTTTCTGCCCCAAGACCTCGTGGTGTGTGAAGATCAAAGTAAGGTGATCAGGGGCAGCAAAGCTCTGACGATACCCCCATGCTCCTGGAACTGAGCCGGGACACACACCACGGACAGACACACATGGCTTCTTGCCTGAGGAGGAAGCTCTGTCCCCAGTCCTGGGCTCCTTGCATAGAAGTGGGAGTGGGAGGCCTGCCTGAGAATGACCTTCATTAACTCTGAACCAGCTCTTCCGCCTCTCCCTTTCCCCCCTCAGAGATTTATTTATTCATTTGCTTTGGCGGAGTTAATGGGGACTGAGGCTGGGATGGCAGGTAGCCAGTAGTGGATGGAGAGTATTATATATTGCTTCCTGCAGGGTGACACTGGGGGCGGGCAGGGCGGGAGGAAGGGAGGGAGGGAGGGACGGGGCTAGGCGGGCGGCGGAGGTCTGCTCTAATTGAATACCTAGAGAACAAGATGGATGGTCCCCCTCAGGGAGCAATTAGAACTTGAGGTTGCAGGAAGAAAGAGGAAGGAAAAGGCTGGGTGGGGACGGAGAAAAGGAGTCAGGGAGAGAAAACCCCCGATGGTGTTGGATCTCAGAATGAGGCAGATACACCAGGCAACAGAGATGGAGGTGGGGTGGGGGGGGAGTCGCTGTAGCACACACATCCCAACAGCAGGTCCAGCCCAGGGCAGAGGCGCTGGTGTCACTTAAGAAAGCCCTTCCTGTCTCCCCCTTGGACCTGGCATCTCCACGTTTGATGACGCACGAAATTAATTACTTAGGCTGAGGATTTTGAGTCCCTTGTGGGAAGCAATAATTTAAGCTGTGATCATTGTTTTACGCCACGGTGTGAATGAGCTGTGTGGTGGTGTGGTGGGTGGAGGGGAGTTGTTAAGAGCAAATTAATACCTGGCAAAAGCAAGTTAGGGGATATGAGAGGAGGATGAGGAGGAGTGAATGGGGTTGAGGACCCCAGAAGCAGATCATTATTGTCTTGCCTATCACCCCAAGCTTAGTGCTCTATGGCTGAATTTGGAGGGTTCAGTGCCCTGCCCCAGAAAAACAGGAAGAGATGCAGGAAAGATGTTTGAGGGAGGGTGGGTGGAGCTGGCATGGGGGAGGCATGGGCAGAGAGCACGCATAAAGATTTGGGGAGCTAGGCAGAAGACTGCTTCAGGGAAAAGTCATTACCAAGAGTGGAGGTTTTTTAGGGATAATTTGATAGAAAAAAATGAGGTTTGAGTGGCAGGTGGGTGAGTAGCAGGCAAAATGTGAAGGATCTTTATCATACGCTATGGAGTTTGGGCTTAATTTTACAGATCACCAGAAAGAAACACCAGCACTTTCTGAGCAGGGAGAAGAAGAGAGGTGGTTGAAGGGGAGGGTGCAGAAAACTAGCCCTCTGGACCTCATTTCATTTGGTCTTCCTAACACCCCAGGAAGGGAGGTCTTACCCTCTGATTTCTGCAGCTGAGGACCTTGTGACCTGAGAGGTTATATACCTGCCCGAGACATTCAGCTGCAAAACAGGAAAGCTGAGATTCAAATCCAGGTCTATCTGAAACCCACATCTGTGCCATGGCAACATATAGGCATGTTGGCGGGTTTTAGTGAGATTGAAATTCTCCACCAACATTGCCAGGTTTTGTTAGTGAGCGTATTAGTTTCCTAGGGCTGCCATATGCATGACCACAGATTCAGTGGCTTAAAAGAGCAGAAATGGATTCTCTTCGGGTTCTGGAAGCTAGAAGTCTGCAATTAACGTTCTCTCTGAAGGTCCTAGGGGAGAATCCTTCCTTGCGCCTTCCAGCTTCCAGTGGCTCCAGGAATTCCATGGCTCGTGGCAGCGTCACAGGGATCTCTGCCTCCGTCTTCACATGGCCATACCTCTGTGTCTCCACCCCTTCTCATCTCTTATAAGGACATTTGTCATTGGAATTAGGGCCCATCCTAACACAGAAAGACCTTGCCCTCAGATCTTCAACCTTATTGCATCTGTAGAGACCCTTTTTCCAAATAAGGTCACATTCACAGTTTCTGGGTGGACAGATCTTTGGAGGTCACTACTCAACCTACTCCAGGGAGCTTGAGGAAGGAGAACGGAGACCAGAAGCTCTGAGATACATCTCCTCCCCTTTCACCCCAGTCAATAGCTGTGTGGCTACGGCATCTCCTAGTGCTTTACCATCCACCGTCTTATTTGCTTTTCACAACAGTCTGGCAAGGGGTCGAGAAGGAAGGGGTGGTTCTTGTCCTTTATAGGGATGAGGGAACAAGGCCCACACCCTGAAAACTTACACCGTGGTCCTACCCTCTGGAACTAGACTTTCGGCCGGCTGGGGGATGAGTGAGTGAGTGAGGGGCCTATTTCTTTACCAACTGAAACAGTTTCTGGTTCCAGACTAACTGAAATAGTAGTGGCATCTCCTCTCCTGATTATCAAGACCAGTTGCTGTCACCGCAGTTTGACCCAGTACCCTGTGCTCAGAAACCCTTAGCTAAAAGACCCTTAACAGATGGCCATGGTCACATGTCTGTAAGTAAACGAAAAGTTTTAATAACCTTGGCCAAAAGAAAACTTTGGTTCCTGGCTTTCAGAGAGCTAAGGGTTCAAGTGTTCCTGGCTGACTGGTGCAATGGCTGTTGGTGGCTGGAGCCCCTCCTTGCTGGCCACCTTCAGGGCTCACCGCCAATCCCTGCAGGTAGTGATGTCTTACATTTGTGATCGGCCTAAGCAGGCCCTGAGTCCCGGGCTCCAGTGCTGCCTTCCATGTGGCCACAGGGTGGGAGGTGCCCTGAAAGCCGTGGGCAGTGGTCACTGAGTGCGCCTGGGTGAGTGGACAAGGAGGCCTGCTTTAGCATAAGTGTGTTTCATATGTCAGGAGAGGGATTCGGGAAATATTTCAGAGGCTCCGCAGTATCCAAGTGAGGTGTCCAGCCAGTCCCTCACAGCTTGGAGGAGCTGCCTCTCTGTGCTGGGACGCAGATGTCTGACATGTGTTTGTGCGGAAAGGGTTGGGGGGAGGGAAAGTGGAGCTGAGAAGGCAGGGGGGGGGAGGAGGAAGAGGGAGAGGATGAAAGAGAAATTGGTGGGGCAGTAAGGGTCAACCAGAGAAAGGCAGAGAAAGGTAAATAAAAGGAAGGGAGAGAAGAGCGAAAGGAGAGAAAAAAGTGGTTGGTTCTTGTGTGATGGGAAACGGGGTGACCCTTGACTGATTTGCTCTCAAGGATGGGCGGCCTTTGACCATCGCATCCCCCTGGAAGGATGCTCTTTGAAACCTTAAGCACCAAGAAATGTAGGATGTTCCCAGCCATGTCATTCCAACAATGAAGATAATAATAAAAAGTAAATTCACCCAAGTTCTGGGTTTTTTTTTTCATGATGACTTTTTAAAAATAGCAAACAGGATTTCATGAGGTTTTACAATAGCAAATATTACCTTCTTCCAAAAAGTACATTTCGATGACCCTCCTTCGGTAGCGCTCCCAGTACGGGCTTATCAGGTAGAGCACACTGAACAGGTGAGCATCTGCAGAGTGAGGGGGACGTCATTGGTGAGCGTCCTTGTGTTCATTTGGTAGTTCGTTTGTACAAAGCTATTTCACGCGTGCTACAAGACTGGATTCTATGAGGAAAGATAAAGCAGGTTTTTATTTTTTAATCAGAAAAATGTGTGGCTAAAGAAAAATGAATCCTTCAGTCCCAGCATCCACCTACTCCAGCTGTTTACATTTCTCCAGCGTGTCTAATGACTGTGCATACGTGAGGATGTTTACACAACACGAGGAAGGACGTTCTCCTTCAAAGCTGTCCAAGAATGGAAGACCCAGACTTCCCTGGTGGCACAGAGGTTAAGAATCCGCCTGCCAATGCAGGGGACATGGGTTCGAGCCCTGGTCCGGGAAGATCTCACATGCCGCAGAGCAACTAAGCCCGTGCACCACAACTACTGAGCCTACGCTCTAGAGCCCGTGAGCCACAACTACTGAGCCCACGTGCCACAACTACTGCAGCCCACGCTCCTAGAGCCCGTGCTGTGCAACAAGAGAAGCCACTGCAATGAAAAGCCTGCCTGCCGCAATGAAGAGTAGCCCCAGCTCACCACAAGTAGAGAAAGCCCGCGTGCAGCGATGAAGACCCAATGCAGCCAAAAATAAATAAATAAAATAAATACATTTATTAAAAAATAAAAAAGAATGGAAGACCCTCTTCAGGAGGAAGGGAGTACTTGTCAGTAGAAGGTACTGTGGTTTCAAATGCACCCCGCCATCACCACCAAAAGATATATCCACATCCTAAGCCTCAGTACCTGTGAATGTGCCTTATTTGCATATAGGGTCTTTGCAGATGTAATTAAGTTAAAGATCTCAAGCTGAGATCATCCTGGCTTTAGGGAGGCCCTAAATCCAATGACTGGTGTCCTGATAAGAGAAAGGAGTGGGAGATATGGGACACAGACATGGGGGAGAAAGCAGAGACTGGAGTGATGCGGCCACAAGCCGAGGAATGCCAGGAGCCACCAGAAGCTGGAATTGCCGAGGATGGGTTCTCTCTAGAGCCTTCAGAGGGAGAGAGGACCTGCCTGCCGACAACTTGATTTCAGACTTCTGGCTCCAAACTGTGAGCATATGCATTTCTGTTGTTTTAAGTTTCCAAGATTGTGGTGATTTCTTGCAGCAGCTATAGGAAACTAATACAGAGGGATCAAGCAGGGGATTATGCCTCCTTGGTAAGGATATCTCCAAAGGAATCTGAGAATCAGAAAAGCAGGTCGTTTGGCTGTGTGACTTTCAAGGTTCTTTCTAATCCTCAGATTTTATAACTCAGAGAATTTTTACTCAACTGCATTATGTACTTATAACTTAATATTCTGCTTTTATATTTAATGTGATTTTATATGACTGTGTATGTATATAATTTCATGTATTTGTCTCTAATGACTACATAATATGCCATCAAATGAAAGTACCACAATTTCTTAACTTCTCTTACTGTTGATGCAAATGGTTTGAATTTTTTTTTACTATTATAAGTCATGCTGCCTCAGGCCTCCCTACTCAAGCAGCTATCTTTCATTTGATGTCCTATGACAGTGGTTCTCAACCGGGGGTGAGACATTTGGCGGTGTCTGAAGACTGTGATTGTTACAAGTTGTTGGCAGGGTTGCTACTGTCATCTAGTGGGTAGAGGCTGGGATGCCGCTAAGCATCCTACTTACAGGACATCTTTCCACAGCAAATACTACCCAGTCCAAAGTGTCCACAGTGATAAGACTGAGAAAACATGCCTTCCGATAAAATCTTGGGATGGAATCAATAGGTCCTTGGGTTTGACTCTTGACATGTGTTGGAAGAGTGTAAGTAACTGCCCGACAGTCACGTGCTGGCCAGTGGCAGAGCCAGGCCCACAGTTAGGACAGACTGCAGTCCGGCACTGTCACCATCCCAGCCCAGCGACCTCTCCTCCATAGTCTACAGCCAGGAAAACATCCAACGAGGTGTTTCAGGACCGAGAACCAACAAAAGATAAATATACCTGGACCTTTGGTGCTGAGGCTCTTGATGATTTTGGGAAAATGAAGTTTACCCCTCTTCTAAACGGAATGTTGATTCCCACTGTGTTAGGAAGACTTCCCTAAACACTTCAGTCCATACCACCCATCTCATCATGAATGCCCCTCATCGCCTGCACTGATCATGAAAGCACTTTAAATGTTCTGGCACATGGTAGGCCCTTAATAGATGCTTGGAAAATGTCTGAATGATGATCAGTTTAACAGCTTTCTGTGAACTATCCTGGGTATGAATACAGTCTGGTCTGAAACAGTGACTGTAGGAGAATACATGCTCATTGAAACTTGAAATGGTCCAGGCAGAACCTCCAGCCTCTCCTTCATCTCCTGAGACTTGGGGGCTGCTCCCCATTGGATGGTGGAGGAACCCATTCCGTCCGTGCTCTCGGAGCGTGGTCCAGAGGAGGGCCCCTTCCGTGTCATCTGGGAGCTCATCAATAATGCAGTTGGCTACTTCACAGGTGTACAATCCATCCTCTACCTAAAGCCCAGAGCCGTGTTTATATGTGGATGGATGAAGACGGCCCCGCTACCACCACAATGACAGAAGGAGCTGGGATGTTCAAGAGAAGTGATCTGGGCAAGACACTCTTCCTTGTCAGTGAATGGGATGAAATCGTGTAATAAAGCACAGGGCAGGGAAGGGGCACGTACTCCTTTAGCATTGTAAGGTGAGGATTATTATCTTGCAAGCCACGTAAAATTAATACAAATTTCTCATAAAGACCAGACAAGAGTCTTGAGAATGACATTAATCCTCAGCATGGGATAACGTGCTAGTCTCAGATCCTTTATGAGGAAAAATGGTCACCGGCCAGAGAAAAGCCTTTTGCCCTCATTTCTCTTCCTCTGCCCTTAAGCATCGTCTAGAACTTCCTCCCCACCCCACCGCTTCCTACCCTTTGGAAACCAGAGCATGTGCCTTCTTTTTACCAAAGTAATAGAGATAGTATTAAAAAAAGTCACTGGGATTAAGAGGGTATTTCAGGCATTAGGAGGCTGTAGAGATGGGGATTTCATTACTCTATCAGGAGGATGACACATCCTGGGCAAGGGGAGGGGGAAGAGATAGCAAAGGAAAAGGTCTTGAAGGAAAAGAGCTGCAGGAAGGGGTGCCTGTGCAGGAGGGGTCAGGAAGGGTCACCTCTGCAGGAGGGGTGCCTCCCCTCTTTGTGAGGTGGGAAGGGACCAGGGAGTGTGGCCAGGGGTTAATGCCTGAATCCCATGTCCCACCCTTTCCCCTAAGGCTGCATGAGTGTGACCAGATCCTTTCAGTAGGAAGCTGCTTCACTGGGTCCCAGAGTCTGTTGGATTGGAGGAAGGCAAGAGAAGAAAGAGAAGGAAGTCCCCACCTCCACCCCAACCCTCTGGTCATCTAACAGGTGTAAGCCACACCCTCTTCATGGCTATTGGGTGGCAAGAAGTACTTGCCCTCAGACTGTGAACCAGCTGGAAAAAAGGTAAATAAAATGCTCCTTAATTAGCATCACTCTCTGTGGGACAGTAAACAAGGGTCTACTATGCAGGTTCTATTGAGATAAGAAAACTGAGAACCAAAAGGTCTATAAATAGCTTCATGGTAAAATAGCAGTCTGGGTCCAGGACACCAAGCATGTGCTCCTCCCCATATCTGACTGTCTCTGTGCCCCTGGGAGAAGAGAGGGCACCCACCTGTATGGTCTCTGGGGGACGGCGGTGGGTCCAAGCAAGGGACACAGTGGTCCACACAGCCAAGGGGGAGAACGTGACGTCCCACTCTGTGCACCACGTACAGTTCATACATCCCAGCATGTGATTCATCGCTCTTAACTTCTCCCCTCCGTGTTGTAGTGAAACTGAGAGGGGTTTTGCTCTCCAAAAAGCGTCTGGAAGTCTTTGAAAGGCATTGATCATGTCAGCAGGCGCGTGCCTCCCTGAAGGACAGTTGGGTTGCAGTGGATCAGACTGAAGTGTGTGACATGGGCTGCAAGTAGGGAGCCCGAGGCGTCTGATGTGCAGTGGGACGTGAGCCCCGGACTGCATTCAGAGGGAGTCTTCATAGTCTTAAAGGAGCAAAAATGTCTTTCCTGCAGCAAAAATATATTCATAATCCTCTTATCCATCAAACCTCAATCAAAACTTAACCTCTTTCTTGCTGTTGTATTTATTTTTCAAGAAGTGAACATATTGGCTCACCTTACTTCCCTTGCCTTCTTTTCCTTACTTTCTTTGTTGGTTTTATCCAAAGTCGTGAAGCCTGGGAAGTGGACGTGGAGGAGGCAGTGTCCATGGCAATGAAATGGTAGACTATAAGTAGTAGTCAAACATTTAACACGTATATTCACTCATGCACTCAACAAGTAAACATACTTACTGAGCACCTGGCATGCTGGCATGTGAAGGACAAGCAAGATGAATAAGACAGGACTAGTTAACAAGATACAGCATGTATCCTGATTACTACTATACCAAGAGGAAAATCATTGCCCCAAGATGTACAAATAAGATAATATAGGATTTGAGGAGAGAACGTTCAGCTTAAGAGTTCATGGAAGGCTTTGTGAGGTCTCAAGATGACATTTTGGTTGGGCTTAAAGAGGATTCAGGCATGAGAGCATGGACAGTAGTAGGGATTACTGGCAAATGAACCTGATAAAATAGTGACACGGAATTCTAGGTTAAATATTGAGGATGGTAAATTATATAGGTTGAAGTTTAGGTAAAGTATATGATGGGAAGCAGTGGAAATTGTCTTTGGGAAGATATGTTGGTATCAGATGGTGGACCATATTTGGTGGATTATGATGGCTGCAGAGGAGTAGAATATGATAAGTGTGGTCTTTCACCCACACTCACAGACACAGGTGAGTGGAATAGTTATAAAGAAGAACATTTACTACACTTTTTCAGTGGCCCAGAAGAAAGGATGAAGACCTGAATGACATCAATAAGAGTTGGAATGGAGAGGAGAGTTTGGCTGGATGATAAATTGCAGATACTGGATTGATAGGATTTATCACTGATCATTTGCCAAGCCGAGGGAGGAAGTGAAGTTCAAGATGACTTCAAGGTTTCCAGATGGTGAAGGAGAAATCAGAGGAATCTATTATGAAAAATGCGAAACAAAAGAAAACGAGCTGATTTTGGAGGGAAGATCAGATATTCAGTTTTGGAAACACTGAATGTGTCAGTCCACTGGGCTATTGAGGTAGAGGTGTATAGCAGCTCTTTTTCTGCAATTGCAAGGTTGTAGTTTCAAAATCGGGAGTCTTCAGAGTAGAGATTATAATCAGAGCAATCAAGCTGGCTGAGATTGTCAAAAACAAGTCCAGAGAAAGAAGAGGAGAAGAATGGAGTAGAAAAGAAAGGAGAGGTGAGGTCAGATCTTTAGATAAGCTATGGTTCAAAAGGCAAAAACAGAAAAAAAAAAGAAAAAGAGAAAAGTTAAAGAGAAAAGAAATTGGAGAAGATAAGAAGGAGGAGGAAGAGGTTCCAAAAGGAGTAATTTGAGAAGAGGGAGGACAAAAAGAGCGCTACAGTACATTGGAAGCTGAATCAGATATGATTAGGTTTGCTGTATAAAATGGAAAACCAAAATAACAGTGGTTTAAAATTTTAGAGATCTGTTTTTCTTTCACAGAGAAGAAATCTGAGATAAACAATTAATAGGCTGGCATGACTGCTCCATGCTGTCATCAAGGACTCTGGCTCATTCTGTGCTTCTGTTGCATAAACTTTTGTATATGGCTCCCCTGTTAAAGTTTGCCTCGTGGTCCAAGATGGCTGCTGGAGCTCCAACCGTTATGTCCACATTACAATAAATGAAAGGAGGAAAGGGCAAAAATGCTTGTGTCATCTTTTTGTACTACTTTTAGATATTCTCCTATAAGTCCTGTCAGACAACGTCTGCTTCCGTATTATTGGCTGCAGTTAGCAGCAGTGAAGCTGGGAGAGGTATTATTTGCGTTGCTGCGTGGAATAAACTCAGAGTCTATTTGTAAGTAAAAGGGGAAATGAATACTGGATAAGCAATCAGCAGGAGTGTCTACCATAGAAGCCAAAGGTGTTTCATAGTCCAGAGGAGTCAATAGCAGTGGATTTAAAAGTGTGGTCACCAAGCTAGTAGCTTTAGCATCACCTGTGAACTTGTTAGAAATGCAGGATCTTGGGCTCCGTCTTTGACCTATTGAATCAGAAACTCTGAGGGTGGTGTTAACAATAATAAACAAGAAATTGGTGTCTTAATAACCCATCCAGGTGATTCTGATAATCCTTAATTTGAGAACCATTAATCAACAGGTTTAAATGCTGCCATTTATCCCAAATTGTTTGCTTCGATAATCATTGTTTGAGCAATTGTCATGTGTCAGGCACTGTGTTGAGTCCCTCTACCTGTATCATATCATTTAACACGTGGCTTAGTTAAGGGACCATGAGAGCAAATAATAATACTTAAAATTACACTAAAATGGTTAAAAGTTTCTTTGATGAGTTTAAAAGGCCTTATTATAACCCAATGACATTCTTCTGAATATTGCTTCTTATTTCAAAGGACTAAGCAAAAATCTGGTTGTGACCATTGTGTTTATCTGAATTTTTAGTTAGTTTTGACCAAAATGAACCTACTTGAATAACTGGTCAGGTATACAGTGTGATATGGTTCCCAATAGAAAACACACAATTATCTATTACTAAATTGAGGAAGAGAAGATGCACATTGTAAAACTAAAACTCACCAATAATCTCATAGCAGCAGTAAGATGATGTAACCATGGGCTCTTACTTCCCCTTATAGCTTCAATAAGAGCTGTGAACAGATAGAAGTAGACTGATTACAGTTTTTCTCAGTTCATATTTCCCTTACACAGAGACAAATAAATAAGCAAATGATGTCAAAGATGGTTAGAAAATTGAGGTAGGAAAGACCACAGTTCCAGATAATCTTCTTACCAAATAATTAGCCAGAAAAGTTACTGAAGTTTATTTTCATTTATTCATTTATTTAAGCAATGTTTTCAAAGTTCCTACTACATCAAGCATGGCATGGAGCATGGAATCAAAGCCAAGCAGACCAGTGTCTGCTCTTCAGGAGTGCACTTGTGCTCTGTAAAGAGGGGAGATGGGTCCAAGAAATACACACCATTGAGAGTTGCAGTGGTGACATGGATGCAAGCTTCCATGGGGCATAAAGGCCAATTTTTCCTGGAGAGATGGGATCCAAGATTTCACTCTTTTAATTGGCTTCTGTTCTGGATTTGGAGTTTTTCAAGGGTAGGCATGAATTCATCTCTGTATGACAGAAAATCTTCCTCTCTTCTATTTCCAGTCAATAAGCCCTGTAAACCTCAATTGGTGATCATCCTGCTGCAGCCAATGAATGCACAGATAGCAATGTCTTGAACGTCCTCCGTTGCGTGCTTGCTGTAGATTTGCAGACTCATACCCAAGGGTTAACCCTGAACCGTAACTATTGTTTTGGTCAAGTGTGTGTGTGTGTGTGTGTGTGTGTGTGTGTGTTTGTGTGTAACATCTGGAGATCATTAAAAAAAGTCTAAAAACCCAACCCCATCAGGCTGAAACACATCATTTTTTTTCAACATCTTTATTGGAGTATAATTGTTTACAATGGTGTGTTAGTTTCTGCACATCATTGTTTCTAAAGCCAGCTACCACATAAAAGTTTTCTTTGACTCAGAAAGGAAATATTTGTTCCTATACCTGCTGTTGGCTGTTACCAAGTGACTTCCTATGGTCTTTGGTCAGATGCATTTTCCCCCCTATTTTGACATTTTCTTCCCTAAGGTCATCCTGAACTCCTCCAAGACACTGTTCATACACAAAACATGGCGAGACAGTCCCATGACATTGAGGGGCTGGGCAGACCATTCCCAGGAGTGGGAATCTCCACTGCTTCTTCTATTCTCATTGTAGAAATGTCTACCCAGGGTGTTGTACTTTAATCCAGTTAACCAACCTAGAAGGGAATGAAAAATAGAAGACCTGCAGGATGACAACGTGGTGTTGTGCATGAGACAGTAAAGAGTCTAGTCTACCGGAATACGGAGTGAGCGGTGGGTGGAAAGGCAGAAATAGTTCCAGGATCTTGTATCTTAGGCTAAAGGGTCTGGATTTCCTTTGTCCTAACCAGCCACATGACCTTGGACCAATCATGTCCCTTCTCTGGACCTCAGTTTCCTCTTCTGTAAAAGGAATGGGGTTGGATTAGAAGCCTCCTCTTACAGATGATCAAGAGGAGGCACTTAAAGCCATTCGATGGTGCGTTGGAAGGGTTTTTAGGGAAGATTCATCTGAACTGTAGAATGGATGGCATTGAGGAAGTGTGGGATGCAGGGAAACACAGAAGAAGTTATCTCAGGAGTCCAGGCTTTCTGCTTGGTACCTGGCTCCTGACCCTTGGGTCTGAAGCAAAAGACATTGTCTCTCTGTTCCCATCACTCTGTCCCCTCCCTCCACTGCTCAGAATTCCAAGTCAAAGGTAAGGCTGACTGATTGGTGGGTTCTTTCCTTGGTGCCCCGAAGAGTTCAGCGTAACTCCTCCTTCTGGACAGCTGCAGGATGGGGTCTCGGGGGTAGTGGGGTCTTCTATCTCCTGCTCTGGTTCTCCAATAGCCAATCAGAGCATTGGGCAAAAGCAGGCTACCGCCATCGGCATGAAGGATGGACCGTAGTTTGTCACTGAACTGAGTTTCTCAATTGCATGTGCAGCTTCAAGAGATAAGGAGAGGAGGGGGGACAGCCCTCCCCCTCTGGGCCTCTTGGCTCCTCTATGACACAAGGCCCAGCACCCTCCCCTGCCTTTGCCATCCGTATTCACCAAACTTCTTTATAATAACATTTGCGTTTGTGTTGAATTTATACTGTCTGAGCTGACCCTCCCCGCAGCTCTGCAAGTAGGTGGGACAGAGGTTGCTGGATCCATTTAACTTAAGAGGAAACTGAGATTTGGTTTCAGGGTGACCTACCCGGTTCACAGAGCTACTGAGTTTCAGAGCTGGACTCCCCTGAGTCTTCTGACTCCAAATCCATTGGTTGATTCTGGAACCAGAGCCCAGTGAATCCAGCCAACCCTGGAGAGACTCAGCTATTGGGGAAGGAACACTCCAACCTCTCTCCTGTGCTCCAGTCTCCAGACAAGGACCCTCATTGCCGGGTACCAGTAGGAAGCTGGGTGGCAAGCGAGTCTGGGTGATGCTACAGAGAAGGGCAGAAAGTGGATCTGGGGGGGCAAAGAGAGGCTCCCCATCACACCAGGCGTCTCATGCTTACCTCCACCATTGCATGAATACGTGTAGCAGTTTCCACTGAAAAATGGAATCCTCAAGCTGCCAGTATTTAGTGCCTGCTGCTCTAGGGTAGAAGTTCATAATCTTCTCATACAATTCAGGGGATCAGTGAACTTGAGTTGGTAAAAATGACATTCTTTGCTTTCACTAAACGCTAACTGAAATTTAGCACTTCCTTCAATTATGAAATAGGCAAAAAGCCAAGGTAGAATTAGCAGTAACTGTGACATTGCCATCCTTAAGATATTTTTATGTATATTACAGATTTTGCAGATATCTGGAAAGATGCTTTCTATTCTTCACTACTTCAAAATTGCAGTAATTTTTAGACCTGGCTGTAGATCGTGTTATTTAATGTGTTATTAAAAAAAAAAAAAGCTCATCTATTATTGTATCACACATTTGGTTTTTAAAAATTATTTTGACAACTGATTCTCAATAAAACTGGTATCCTTTTAAATCCCACATATTGCATGCACTTAAAAATTTTTATCTGAGTTCATAGATTCATCAGACTGCCAAGGGGGTCTATGGCACAAGTAAGTTTCAGGAACCCCTACTCTCTGGGCCATGGCAGAACTCCTGGAGCAGAGGTCCGGCAAAGTCCTGGAAGACCTTGATTCTATTAAGAAAAACTCCTTAACACATCTTTGGTTATAGGTCAGATCCTATTCTGGAATGGAAAAGTGGTGTCATTGAGCTGAACTGTTTAGCATGGATTGTCCAGAGAAGCAGACATGATCATATTGTGAAAGTGTTGCTTCTCTGGGGGTTTGGGTCCCAGGCTGGGGAGTGAGGCTAGAGAAGGTGTCACCGGGTGGAAAGTCACAGCCTAGGACTTGAAGGGGAAGGTGGACGTGCTTGAGCGGGTGTGGTCACTGCTATCTACGTCAGGCTATCCGTTTCTGCTCTGCCCTCCAGATATGTTTGTTACAGCCCAGAGTTAGTTCTCACTTGGGGACTTAAGGGCAAAGCAGTGAGAGGAAGGGGAAATAGCCTGAGAAGCGATACTGAGCCCCGATAAATGGAATGGGCAGAGAGAACCCAGACAGAGGTGACAAGCAGGACAGATATGCTGGTCGTGTGATTCCTGGGGTGTTCCAGAGACCCTCAGGAAGAGAACCTGACAAAGCCTGGCTTCCCGCAGACACACAGCCTGGGACTTTGCTGTGTTACCATCCTACACAGACTCTAAAATCCCAAATGATTGTAAGATGACCACAGCTCTGTGCACCACTAAGAAAGGAAAATGCTGCCGGTTACAGTTGTGAGACATCACTTGTACGATGGATTCTGATTTCAGACATCTAAATGTGAATAAATGTGTCGCTCAGAATTGATGAAATATGGTACTTTAATACTGAATTGAAGAGTGACTCTCCCCTCCAAGGTTGACAAGTCCAGGGAAGTGGACGTTTTCTGTTGCAGCTGTTGGTAGCCTTGATTTTCTCCCCCATCCCATGAGCCCACTTAGAGAACCGGGGCCGTGTCCTAGCCATTTCTGTGTCCCCCCGCATCAAGCACAATGTTTTTCTCCTGACAGATGCTACAAAAATGTGAGTTGTGTTGATTACTGACTGGCCGAATGCACTAATGAAAGAATGAATTCATGAAGAGTGTGGTTCAGGGGCGTATGGAGGTGAGGTGGGGAGTGGAGGAAGCCACCCACCCCAGCAGGAAGGATTGTTTTATCACTGACCTTTTTGTTTTTAATTTAAACGTTTAATTTTATCTTGGGGTATAGTTGATTAACAATGCTGTGTTAGTTTCAGGTGTACAGCGAAGTGACGCACTTATGCATATACATGTATCTATTCCTTTTCAAATTCTTTTCCCATTTAGGTTGTTACATAATATCAGCAGAGTTCCCTGTACTGTACAGTAGGTCCTTGTTGGTTATCCATTCTAAATATAGCAGTCTGCATTGCTGACCTTTTTAGATTGTTTAGCTCATGGCAATAATAAAAAGCAGATCAACTTTTTATCCATTTTATGATTGTGTTTAAATCCTGTGCCCACGGGTACGTCCCCTTACTGCCCCCACCCAGGGCAGACCACTCCTCGCAGCCCTTTCTGTGCGCTTCATGCAAACGTACGACGTGGTGAAGCTCCGATTCACTGCACAATGAATCAAACCAGAATGAATGTGACCGGACGTCTCTGGTTGCCCACTTAAGCAGTCATGGCCTCCATTTATCTGAGATTTTGCCCTGAAACCCTGCAGACACTGAGGAGCACTGAGAAGATGTACTGAACGCAGGACTGAAACATTGAATGGACAAATGGACAATACTTGCTAAGCAGTTTCCATCGTACTCCAGATGATGCCTCCCCTGCCCCCTACCCCCCCCCCCCCCCACCATCTCACTGTGGCTGAAACAGCACTGCCTTCTCCCTAAGGATGCCGCACACCTAGGGAACGGTTCTCCGAGGGAGCAGCTGAACGTTTGCTCAATGAGTTGTGAAATAACCTCTGCTTGGGGCACCGTGAATTGGGAGAGAAGAGCATCCCCATAGGACAGCTGCCCCTGTGAGTGCTGTCTCCCAGCCGTGCATCCCTGGAGACCGGCCCAGTGAGCTTGGTGAAGAAATGAGGGGATGGAGAGAGCTACTGGCTACAGCCACGAGGCTTTTTGAGATGACTTGTGGGGCTTGGGACGGCTCTGTGTTCATGAGTCACTTGGGCTAAGTTTAGTGCTGGCTTCAGTGGCAGAACAGATGGGCAGTCAGAGCAAAGACCTTCTGCTGGACTCTAGCCCGGCATGACCCCATCCGATTGGTCAGCCAGATCTGAGCTGACACAGACTCAGGCCTGTGCTCCCAGGTCCTGGCAATGGCAGGCAGAGGACAGGAATCTGTGACTGCCCATCATTCCTTCTATACACACTCATTCAGAAACTCTCAGTGAGCACCTGTTAGACAAAGGTAAATGCAAGTCCCTCCCTCAAAGGACATGGAATCTAAATGGAAGATAGACCATAACCACGCAGTTATATCAAAGGGATCAAATAGACGGGAAATGAACAGGAAATAACAGCGACTGCAACTTGGATGGTGTTTTACAGTGAATAAAGAATCCTCTCCAATCTATCATTTTATTTGCTTCAAACAGTCATCATGGGGAGTTGTATTATTATCCGCAAGTGACAGATCAACACACTGAGAAGTGAAATAAGTTGCCCAACGTCCCAGAGGAAGCAACTGGGGGGAACTGGGAGTCCAGACCTCCTCCTTCAATTCCCAAAGCAGAGTCTGTTTCATACCACTCTGCTGTTACGTCAGCTTTTTTTAGGGTGGGATGTTCATGTGCTTGGATAAGAGAGAGTGTGGTTTAAGAGTCTTAGTTCAGAACGGCATTGGTAATTTAATAATCTCAGAGTCCCTGGCTTTACCATTCTTTCAGCCTCTGTCACCCTCACAACATTTCATTGCTCCCCCCAAGATGTTGTTGTATTTTTTCCCTTCCTGCATATGGATGTGCTTTATCCTCTTTTTTTTTAAAATTGAAGTATAGTTTATTTACAATGTTTCAGGTGTATAACGAAGTGATCCAGTTTTACACACACACACACACACATATATATATATATATATATATATATATATATATATATATATACAAACACTTTTTAAGATTCTTTTCCATTATAGGCTATTACAAGATATTGAATATAGTTCCCTGTGCTATATATCCTCTTTTTTGGAAAAAATATAATTTTATTGCTTTTATGATCATAGAGTTATCTCTACTAATAGAAAGGGGAAAGTGGGAATACATTTGATTATTTTACTTAATAACTCTAACGCAGACATGTAGATAGATAGGTATAGGTATACAATAGTATTCTTTCTTATTATGACTACCCAATAATAAGAAGATAGAAAGCACTAGTGATTATCATATTTAATGGCATGTGGTTTAACAGCAATATTTATGTATGATGATTTTCTGAGAGCTCTCCATGCTTATAATTTTTTAATTTTTAAAATTTTGGTTTCATTTTTTATTGAGGTATGATTGACATGCAACATGGTATTAGATTCAGATATACAACATAATGATATTTGATATTTGCAAATATTACAAAATGATCACTGCAATAGGTCTAGTTAACATCTGTCACCATATGTAGCTCCAAAAACATTTTTTTTTCTTGTGTTGGGGACTTTTAAGATCTACTCTCTTAGCAATGTACAAATATGTAACACAGTGTTATTAATACAGGTGCCATGCTGTACATATATCCCCAGAGCTTATTTAAGTTAAACTGGAGATTTGTTTCTTTTGACTCCCTTCTCCCATTCTGTGTTTTATCCTTTTAATACCTTTTCCTGCTTCTTCAGGGATCATATTTCTCTCCACCTCTGGAAGGGGCTGTGTCCTGGACAAGGGGAATGGGCAAGATGGTGGGAAGGGGTGGACATGATATTTATGGAGGGGCTAGGAAAGTACTCTGATATACTCCTGGATGCCTTCATTGAACCTTTATTTTCCGCCCAGTATCTCTCAGGGTTGTGGTGAGGATTCAGCCCAGGGGGCAGCCATCTCACCCTGCATCCCAGAAACTCAGGCCCACATTCAATTTCTTCAGGGAAACCCACTCTTCCACCATGTAGGGAAAGCCCCGGGTTGAATCCCCTGGGTTGGAATCCAGAGAACAGGTCTCTTTCAAGTCTATTATATGCCTTTTCAGGCAAGAAATAAGATCTTGTTGTTCTAGGGTCTGTTATGATCCTCTGATGGTCACCTTGTGGGTTTTCTAGCCTGAACTCAAACATGCTCCTTGGTTTCCCTTTAGATGTATCTTGCCATTTTCAAATTACAGCTTTTAACACAAAACCTAAGTGTCTGTAAGACAAGCTCTGGCCATGCTTCTGATCTGGAGCAATGAATCCTGCTGGGTGTCACTTCCTAATGAGATGTTTTGGGCATCGTTGGGATGTGGGGAGAGAGTGGGCTGGTGGGGAGGTGAAGAGCGTGGGTAGGGTGGTGTTGAGGTGGAGGTGAGAATGTCCACGTGGTTTATTGATAGTAGGCAGAATGGCATTCTTGTTTCATCACATGATGAGTGTTTTCAAGGCACTGAGCCAAGATCAGCCATAAACCTGTCAGGGGAAACATCTCTGTGAAATATTCCCGAGTTCGCAAAGCAGATGTCCACAGAGGCAGCACAGCTCGCCTGGTTCACTCCTGCAGGTGGCCACAAAGCACGGGATCCGGAGAAGGTGGAGGTGGGTGGGCTTCTTAGAGACAGCTGCCAACAGGGCCAAGATTGCAGCCCAGATCTACTGAACCCTAAGTTCACGTTCTATTCACAGCCCCAGAGTGTACATGATCGGGTGATAGTCATTCTGGTTCCAACTCTGCCCCTAATTAGTTTCATGACCTTAGTTATGTTACTTATCCTCTCTGGCCTTCAGTTTCCTCCTTTGTAAGATGCAGTTTTGGAAAAGTTGACCTCTGTCTCCCTAGGGGGAGGGACTGTGTCCCCAGCGTATGGAGTGCCACCTGGCACTTAGTCGGTGTGACGTGAGTGCCTAGAGAGAATGAACCAATGTTCCACTATTCTATGAATGTCCATTCTTATATGAGCTCTGTGAATGAGAAATGTTGCCGCCATGTCAGTCAACAAAGGATGTTGCAGCCACCAAGCCATCACGTTACAGCTGCCCCGACGGTGAGCCCTGACGGAACTCAGGATGGAAACAGGATGCCCACCATCAAGCCATCAGCCCCTGCAGCCCTCCACCCCCAACGGTGCACCCTGAGAAGACTCACAGTGGGAACGAACAGGATACTGGTCATAGAGAGGTAATGTGCATATCAAAGGAAGGGTTTCAAGGAGCCCAGGCTCTTGCATCTTCCCATACACAGAAAAGTGCTATATTCATTTACGTGAGATATCTGGTTTTCTTTAACTAACAGTAATCTTTCGATGTTCCAGCTCCCTGGTCTTTGTTGCAAAAACTCCTATCAGAGCTACCTGAGAGGCTGTCTCCTGGGCTTGAAGTCCGCTGAATAAAACATAATTCTCAGCTTTTAGGTTGTGCAATTTTTTTCAGTCGACAGCTCCATGTCTTTAAATCTGCTCTCGATTTGTTTATACAGATCTTTCACGCTCTGACTATTTTATAAGGTGAGCTGTTCAAAGGAAGAAACTTTTCCTAGTTCATTCTATCAGCATGGTGCCCATTGCAATGCTCTTGTGGCAAAAGAGGCTTGACTTGTTCTATTATTGGTGATAATGACAGTAGTCATGGTGAGCACATGGAAACGAGGTGGTATGACACTTTCCATCTGAATGATGGTCCTTTTCACACTTTCTCTGAAGTCTTGGGTCACTGGTTTGTATCACGTTAATGTTCACTTCATTATATGTTACTGCTTTAAGTGCATGAGGAAGTAGGTATCCATGAGTGTCTTGTGTGCATCCTAGACTTCAATGTAGTGGACCTGTATTTTTTTTTTTTTTTTTGGCCAGGCTGCATGGCTTGTGGGGATCTTAGTTCCCTGACCAGGGATTGAACCTGCACCCTCAGCAGTGAAAGCATGGAGTCCTAACCACTGGACCACTAGGGAATTCCCTAGTGGACCTGTATTATTTTTGCTTTTCCAACATCTGTTTCCCCTCCTTCTTTTAACACCTCCGTTTTCTTTAGGTAAAACCCCTTAGCCACTCTCACATTCTATACCATGAGTAGAGCTGACCCTACCTGCTTGTGGGCTGTGGTTCAACCCTGGATAATAGAGTATTAAACCCTCCTGGCCACTGGGCTTTGTTCAGTGATGGGCACATGATTGGATCAGATCTAAAGAGACTCAGTTCTAGAACTTTTTAAAATTGAAGTATAGTTAAAAGAAAATAACAAAAACAAAACAAACAAAAAAAGAAATTGAAGTATAGTTGATTTACAATGTTGTGTTAGTTTCAGGTGTACCTTTGAAAAGATACATGCACCCAAAAGCTCAAAAAGGCGCTATTTACAATAGCCAAGACATGGAAGCAACATAAATGTCCATTGACAGATGAATGGATAAAGAAGATGTGGTATATATACACAATGGAATATTACTCAGCCTTAAAAAAAAAGAATGAATGTATGGAAATATGTTAATATAAATGTTTCAGATGGTAAAAAAGAACAAAAAAAAACCCCAGAAATTCTTTTTTAAGAACCATCCCCCGCAAAATCCAAAACTTTTAATAAAGGCCATTTATTTTGGAACATGAAAAAAAAAAAAAAAGAATGAAATAATGCCATTTGCAGCAACACAGATGGACCTAAAGATTATCATACTAAGTGAAGTAAGTCAGACAGAGAAGGACAAATATCATATCACTTATATGTGGAATCTAAAGTATGATACAAATGAAATTATTTACAAAACAGAAACAGATTCAGAGACATAGTTTTAGGACTTTTGATGGAATCGCTGGGAATAAAGGCTTTATCTTTCTTCTGAGCTTAGAACTGTGTAGATGTAGGCCTGTACTACCAGCAGCCAACCTTCTTGCCTCCACAATGAGGGGGCAATTTGTCTGAGAATGGAGGCTACACAGAAGAAATCAGAGCCTAAAGATAGAGAAAGATACTGTTTGAGCTCCTGGAGCCAACTGAACCTGAAGCCAACTCCCCCAGGGTTTTAGTTGTGTGAGCCAATCAATTCATAATCTTAGGCCAGTTTGGGTTTACCATCATTTGTGACTGAAGGTGTGATAACATTCCAGTAAACTGTGAAGCTCTGGACAGTCAGAACTGATTTTTTCCCTCTTCCCTCCTGAGTCCTGCAGAACTGTGGTGTGGATTAGGGATGCTGTATGCAAGATGCTTGGCACGTGATGTGTGCTCCAAATGGTGACTCATTGGGTAGGATGGGTGCTGGACCACACGGCATGGACAGCCCTCAGTGAAGCAGTGCAGAGTGTGACGGGTGATCATTCTGGGGCCGTGGGTTACCATGCGCACTGTCCAGTGCTATTTATAAAACTGCTTGTTTTATAAATATAAATGATATATTTATAAATATAAATGTGGCGTTGATAACAGTTTGGGGACAGGATGCCATCTTTGCCTTCACACCAGTGTGGGCTTCTGATTTATTGTTCTCTCTAAGTGTCTGCCTGGGAACTAGATGGCATTATTAAGGAGTTGTCTTGGTTTACCAAATTTCCTTTCATTTTTTTCTACAGACCTTATTATGAAGGTCACACAAGGCCATAGGCAGAACTGTGATCTAAGACAGAGGGACAGGATCTTACCATTCCTGGTAGAGCTAGGATGATGCCTCCTGAACGTAAGAAACCCACTGGTGTTTCTGCCTACGTTTCTCTCCACCATATTTTGTGGTAGACAGTGAGATTTTCCAGGTAATGAGCTATCCCTAATGCTTAACCCAGGCCTGGCCATGGGTGGGGCCAGTGCTTGGAGTTTCCTGAGGCGTCTGAAGGCTTACGTTGGCCCTGGATACTTCTCTCAACCAATGAAGAATGTTTGCAGGATGGCAGGAGCATGGGGGCCCTCCGGCCCTGTCAGTGGCCTCTGCGTGGTGTGAAGATCAAAGGCCAAGGTGAGGAGCATGCATGGCCTCATTAAGTATTAGATATGAAAAAGCACATCTTTCAAAATCCATGCAGCAGGCCTGCCACAGTCACTGCAGAAAAACACAGGCTAAAAGCGCGAAGGCAGCAGAACAGGATGCAAGAGCACAGTGGGTTTACGAGGATGCACATCTGTCCCTGTGGGCTCTTTAAGCGTTGATTTCCTCGTCTGTGAGGTGGGGAGGATAATAGTACCTCCATGTGGTTCTGTTGTTAGGATCCATGTTTGTAGGGTGCCTGGTGTATTGTCTGGAAAAAAAGTCAGGACTCACTAAATGAAATCTGTTAACGTTATTTTCTTACAGTTGTGCTCGTGATGCTGGTACACACACATGTGCACACGCAACTAAGGGACTGTGTCATCATCCTCCAAGTTGTGACCATGGTCCTCATGTAGGGAAAACTAGGGACTGAACCTCTTCATTTTGTCTCCAGGAACTGGGCACCTGGAGGGACTTAATCTATTTTGTTGGGTTATAGACAGTAGGGTACCCGCAGACGTGTGTGGAACAGGGCTTACCCAGCGTTGGCCATCAGTACATATTTGTTGAATGAATGTAAATGAATGAACAAATCTCTTCTTAAAAACATCTTAAGGGACTTCCCTGGTGGTCCAGGGGTTAAGACTCCACGCTTCCACTGCAAGGGGCGCGGGTTTGATCCCTGGTCGGGGAACTAAGATCCCACATGACGCACAGCTTGACTGAAAAAAAAAAAAAAAAAAGAACTTAAAAGAAAATGAAAACAACAAGATCCTACTGTATAGCACAGGAAACTGTATTCAATATCCTGTAATAAACCATAATGGAAAAGAGTATGAAAAAGAATAAATATATATGTATTGCTATAACTGAGTCACTTTACTGTACAGCAGAAATTAACACAACATTGTAAATCAACTATACTTCAATAAAATTAAAAAAATATATTTGAAAAAAGAAAATGAGCTTGATTTCTTAGAAGTGAAATACAGATGAACCACAAACAATGACTTTCCAACCCATGACAGACTAGGAAAGCATTGAGAGAGGCTGTAAGGCTTTTTTCTGGAAAAAAAAAAGGATGAATTCAGAAGCGGGAGAAGAAATAAATTAGCTTTCTAACCTCATATAGTCCTTGGACTTTGACGACTCATTGATGAGAATCTTTGATATTGAAGAACTACTGAGAATTGGGTGTCTTCAAAAGTTATTTGTGTCACAAATTGAAAGAGGCATAGGACTTTTTGAAAGTAAATTAAAACAAGCCAACTACTCAACCCAAAGTAAGACAACCCAGTCAAAATCCTGTGCTTCAGTGTTAGGTCCTCTTGGAAGTCAGGGTCCTGGGTCCTCAGTTTATTCATCTGGTCAGAGTAGAGGCACAACCCTAACGGATGGAGCTGCGAAAATGGAACCCACAATAGCTTGTATTCTGTTACTTGTTAAATACAACCCTAGTTCCTTTGTTCCCACACTTATGTTGAATCTTATTGAATTCCCAGTTCAGGAAATTCTAGTATGGGCCAAGGAGTGAACTGGATTGGAGTTGTGAAAGAGAGAGGGTCTGCGGGGTCTGTGTGTTGAGGGGAAGGAAGTTGGCAGAAAGAGGCCTTGAATCTAACACTTGTTGACAATACTGCGCTATCTCCTCCAGCCAGGGTCACCCAATTTAGCACTGGATTATTCTTGAATGCTTCTGCACATTAGTTCCCTTCCCTTTGAAAGCAGAAAACACACCTTATACTCTCTGAATCTCTCCATGTGCCTAGCTCAGTGTAAAAAACAAGGGCTCACCGATTGCCATGGATTGCTAGATTTTCACTCCCTAGGTGTGGGCACCAGTAGGCCTTAGACCTACCATGCAACTGAGTATCAGATGCCAGCCCGGGCCCAGCATAAAAATCACCCATGAGAAGGAGCTGACTTAGCCCCTAGAAATGTCTGGCATTTATGACTTCTTATTTTTGTCCTTGGTAGGGAGAAATATTAGGGAGTCAGGCCCATTGGGCTGTCAACAGGGAACTAGGAGGAATGGGGCATGAAAACAGCAGCTGTAAGTGTCTGAGGAATTTGGGTAGACATCTTTGTAGCAATGGTATTTTGAAGGAAGGATAGAAATATTGTGTGTACGTGTGGGCACCAGCAAGAATGTGTTTAAGGGCCTATGCTGATGACTTCTAGACAAGAAAATGTGGAAAGAAAATAAAATACTGGGGCACCTAATTTTTTGCAATAGGTCATATTTCTAAAGGAAAAAGATATGAGAATACTACTCACTTTGGGTATTTTTTTCTTTTTCAGTAGTGGGAGCATTTTTTCGGTACCTGCCCAACTATGTCCTTGGACAACAGGCAGGTCAAAGCTGAGATAAGACACCATCAAGTCAAAGGAGCCATGGGTACCTCACTGACACCAGTGCCACCGTTCCAACCTCAAGACCCAAAGACCATGAAATCAAAGCTTGGCCCAATATGGTGCCATGGAATTCCTAGCCAGACATTGTTCTCACCTCAGAGGGCATGATGGGTAGCATTGGGCCATCTAAACAAGCAGAGCAAATATAATTCCCGAACAAGATCATGCTTTAGATGCCACACCATGGTCTTAAAACCAACCAGCATCCTTGAGAAGATTGTAAATGGCAGATATTTGATTTTTTTGTTTTATCACCCTTTTTGAACATTCTTGTTCTAAGTAGCCCAAGCTTATAGGAATGGCAACGCTCTAGACAGCCAACTGACATATTGTTAAATAGTGGGAGTCTGTGTGCATGTGTCATTGTGTGTATGTGTGTCAGGGCCAGACATACAAATACAGAGAGTGAATAGAGAAGAAATCTATACAATTGATCTTGAAGAACATTCCATAATGCTGATTTAACTACTTACTTCTTGGGCTCCCATGACTACAGGATCAAATTCTCTCCTTCTTTGTATTTTTTGATCATCGTTGAATCCTTTTCTCAGAGAAAGAAAAGATGAAGGCTTAGGTTCAGGTCAGATTTTATTATTTCATAATTGATCTAGACAAAATGAAGTTTTTAAACTAGGCTTCACACAATGAGGCAGAATTTATGAAATGTCCCCTTGGATCTATCACCAGATACTTTTAAGAGAGAATTAATCATTGACTCCAGAGAAAACGGGCAGCTGGAGGGGAAGCTTGGGGGAGGGGTCGTGGCTGAGCTTGGCAGAGAGAAAGGAGGCGGTGAGAAAATGGGTGGAGAAGGAGGCTGAGGGCAGCATTACCTCATCCCTTTGGTCCTGAATTCCTTTGCAGTCTCTGTTCTGCTTTCCAGAGGGACGGGGCCAGGCTGTCCATCTTCTTATCTATCCTGAGCACCATGGCCCCATCCGTCCTCCTAAATCCCTGCTCACTTCTCATCACTCCCCTTGTAAGGAGTCGGAGGGGGCCTGCTAAATCAAAGCCAGCCTGTTGCCTGCTAAATCAAAGCCAGCTTCTCTGCCTCACTTGCATTGGCTCCCAGGACTCAGCCCTTCCCAGCCCTTCCCGCATGATCTCCCCATGGCCCTCTCCTTCTAGCAGGCTCCTTACTGCTTCCTGCACAGACCCAGCCTTCCCTACCTCTGTGCTTTTGCTCCTGCTGTTCTTCCAGACTGGAATATTGTCAGGAGTGTAGCTCAGAGGCAGAGCATTTGACTGCAGATGCGAATATTGTGCTGCTTCCTTCCCCCCACCCCCGAAGCCCCACTTCCTCCATAAATGTGCTCTTCTTGACTACTTCAGTCCTTTCTGAAGCCTCCCTTCTCTGAATCCAGTGATATGCTGGTAGACATTTAAGAACAAGCTCTCCAGAGGGGGAACTAAGTACATTCATATACACACATGAGTTTATTATAAATTTTACTGATATAAAGAATGGGTAGTGCACAATTTACAAGTAATACTAAAATACATAATACTCTTTATTATAAATTCTACATAGCTGATGTTCGCAAAACACTTTCACTGATGTTCGCCAGAGTCTTGTATCTGTAGCCAACATATGATTGCAATTGACAAACATGTTGTTCTGACGTGAATGCTGGTTGACATTTTAATGAAAAAATGAAAGTGAAACAACAAAGGCATGTCACAATCTCACTTGCTCAATGACTTGAGAGGCTTCATTGTTGAGTTGGAAAATAATTTTCAAATACTCAGGGTTTGTGTGTGTGTGTGTGTGATTCACAAGGTAACAATTACACACACTCCTAATTTAGTTTGCATAACATTTTCTCCATCACTTTGTTAAGTCTAGACAGTCAGCAAAACAATAAACCAAGGTCTGATTAGTAGCATTTGCCAATTCCTATGGTGTAAATAGTGCTTCCATGACCAATGTCAAGCCCAATGTGACACTGCTGAGTGTGGGGTTGGAGGCATGCAACAGCACAATGTTACCCAGAATTTGTGTCATACACGCACAATAGGCATAAATAACCTCAAGTGCATAAAGATAGAAAAATGTAACATGATTAGGCAGTGATGAACTTTGAGTATTTATAACTTTTCCTTTGAATACATTTAATTGTAAGTTTATAGACTGTCATTTTTAATGTTGGCTGACAAAATTCCTGAAAATTTAACAATCAGGTCTCGAAAGCCAGCTCAAGTTGTCAGTACAAGTTGACTGAATCACAACACCGCCCCATTCCAATATTTAGGAAGCTATGAAGTGCCAGGCACCATGTGAGGCACTGGGATAAAGAGATGGATGACTCCATCCTTGCCCTCGAGGATCTCACGATCCAATGCGGACCACAGATATGTTAACAGATCATGACAACAGATTTGCACTGTGATGGAGGCATGGGTAGAGAATGAGGATTCTGGAAGCCCAGGAAGAGGAGGCTGTCAATCCATGGCTGTAATCACAAAGGCTACACAGATATGATTTTAAATGGAATCCAGTAGGATGATGGGGAAGGTGCCAGGTGGAGCGGATGGGGCTGGACATGCCAAGCGAAGGGAAGCACATGAACAAAGACTCATGTTCCTGCAATGTCAGGTAATTTGGCGTGGCTGGAGATGGGATTTGTGGTGGGGAATGGCTGGAGATGAGAATATTTGAGAGGGCTGGAAGATGATTACGAAGCGCTCATAATCATGACCATGCATTTCTGTGTTTAATTGGTCCTTAGTTTTTCCTGAGTATATATTTCCAAAATATTTTATTCTTATGAAGACAAATCTTAATTTCCACCCGTGTAATATTGACTCATTCATTTACCTGCACGCCTGGCTGTGGAGAGAGCCCAAGGAAGAAGTGTATCCCCACCTCCTAGAAATTTTTTGGATTATTGGCACGTGGGACTTTGGTGGAACATTTTTTTCTTCTTGAATGCTCCAACTCCTTTGATCTCTTTTATTCCAGACAATAGGACAAAGATTTTTGCTCCCCACTATTCAGGCAGACTGACAGAGAAGGTCCAGAGTGGCAAAAGTTTAAAAGAATCTTGAAAATCAGATATTTTATATCTTTCACAGTCATAAAATCATAGCCCAGTAACAGAGCTGGGTGAAAGATCTAGCTATTCTGACTTTCTGTCCAAGAATCTGCCTATTAAACCCATGATTCTACCTTAATTTCAAATCTTAGCCACATGCCATTCACCCTCCTAGATAACTGTGTACTTTTCTGTGACGTGGTGACATGGAAAACATTTGAAATGGAAAGGGATGTTACATGAATCAGATAATTGGGTTTGTTGGCCAGCTTGAGCAGGCAACACAAAAAATCTCTGAAAAACAGTCAAAATCTTGTCAGAAACATTTTGGAAACCAAAACTTTAAAACCCAGAACTGGAAAAGGAAGGTCTTGAAAATTGTTTTGCTTTGTGTGTGTTCAGTACATTCAATTAATGTGAGAGCTTGGTTTCCAAACATACAGAAGAGATTTTTCAAGAAAAGAAGGACGTTTTATTGGGTTTCAAATTTCTAACTGTTGCCTGCCACTTGATAGCGAATAACTCATTTTCAAGGTTTTTTTAAACCCAGGGGAAGAATAGGTAACATGGCTTTCTCTCCTGAGATGGGACAGAGGTGTATGTGGAGGCTTATGAAGGACAGTCTCCTAGGGGAGAGGAGTCTTGTCTCCATGGTGAACTGTAGAAGGAATCCAGAAAGAAGAGAGCTGTGGAAACACTTGAGAAAAACCACCAGCTACACAACTACATGTATCAGGATTACCTGTATGGAACAGGTGGTAGGAAATGTTTTTATTTGCTGTATGGAGATATCCCCTCAGCATCACTTTGACAAGTAGAAAACCCACCTCAGGGAGTCCTTCCCATTTATCTTCACAACCTCAAATGGTCCAGTTTGGTTTCCCAACCAACCACCCAGGATTATGCCTAGCAATCTCTTCCTGCATAAGAGGAGAAGTAAAGGGAAAATTGAGTGGCCTGGATCCAGCTCTGACCCTACCTTGGGAAGAGATATTGTTGTCAAATCCACTCACAGTTTGGACCCTGATGGTTGAGACCACGCCAGACCCTGGATCTGCCCACCTTGCATCCCATGCATACCTCCGTCACCATAATTATTACATTGCTTTGTAACTTTCTGATTACTGATCTCTTGCTCCACTGGACCATAAGCACCCTGACATTAGTCACTGCCTCTCATCCATTTATTTCCAACCCCAAACACAAACTTACCCATTAAAGGATTTAATAAGTGTTGGATAAATGAGTTAGGTGACACTAGGCAAGTCATTTTTCTCTCTGGGGCTCAATTTCTCTATTTTTAAGATAGATCGTTGGTATAAAGTCCCTTCCAACTGTCATATTCTACACTTCTCTCTGTAATGACTCTTCTCTCTTTCAGTATAACATAACTTTATAGGGTCAGAAATCATGTATTGGACTTCCCTGGTGGCGCAGTGGTTAAGAATCCGCCTGCCAATGCAGGCTACATGGGTTCGATCCCTGGTCCGGGAAGATCCCACATGCCGCGGAGCAACTAAGCCCGTGCACCACAACTACTGAGCCTGAGCTCTAGAGCCCGTGAGCCACAACTACTGAGCCCACGTGCCACAACTACTGAAGTCCACGCACCTAGAGCTCATGCTCCGCAACAAGAGAAGCCACCGCAATGAGAAGCCCACACACCACAACGAAGAATAGCTCCCGCTTGCTGCAGCTAGAGAAAGCCCGTGCGCAGCAATGAAGACCCAACCCAGCCAAAAATAAAAATAAATAAATAAATAAATTTATATATAAAAAAAAATCATGTATTAATCTTCTGAAGAAAGGCTTCTTACATGCTGACAACTACAACTGATGAGAAGGTGAAATCCTCACCATATATGCCCTTTGCCTTCATCACTCAGACAAAAGTAGAAAAAAGCATATGTAAAAGTGGCCAGAAATAAAAAAAAAAACTTCCTTTTGAGGCTTTTTTTAATACATAGATTTTATTTATTTACTTATTTTTAGCAATTTTGGGTTTATAGAAAAATTGAGCAGAAAGTACAGAGTTCTCACATCCCCCCACACCCCTGCAGGTTCCCTTATTATTAATATCTTGCACTACTGGGGTGCAGTTGTTATGGTGATAAGCCATTGTTGTCATATTGTTATTAACTAAAGTCAATAGTTTCCATTAGAATTCACCATATATTCTACTGATTTTGACAAATGTATAACGGTGTACATCCCTCGTTATAGTGTCATACAGGATAGTATCACTGCCCTAAGAATCCCCTTTGCCCACCCATTCATCCTCCCTCCTCCTCTTTTTCCTCTGGAAACCATGATGCTGAATCTGGCCTCTGTACCCTGACACAGAATTAAATCTTGGAGACAGAGTTTTGGGTGAAGTAGACAAGAATAACTTTATTGCTTTGTCAGGCCAAGGGTGCCACAGCGGGCTAATGCCCTCAAAACCATGTGTCTCGATCTGGAGGGGGTAATGAGGAGTTTTATAGTAATGGTTCAAAGAGGGCGTGATCGGCTCATGATCATTCTTCTGATTGGTTGGCGGTGAGGTAAGTAAGAGACAGCATCATCAACCTTCTGGTTCCAACTGGTCTGGGGTCTACATGCTTGTGGGTAGCATGCAGTTAACTTCTCCCACCTGGTGGGGTTTCAGTATCTGCAAAACAGCTCAAAGATAGTGTTGTGTGTATCCCTTGAGGGGGAACCAGGACCCTGCCCCAAGGCTGTACTATTGTTTCTCTTGACTATTCCTCCCTTGTCTCGCTTCCCCTTCCTTCCCTAATTAACAACTGTTTGAATCTGCCCTTAGGAACTCAGGAAAGCTCATGAAGGCTGAATGAAGCTTATTTCCTGTAATCAAGAAATGGGGGACACAGAAAGGCTTTTGTGCCCAGAAGCCCCACAGGGTCCTGCTTGGTCAACTGCTCATCTTTTTACTGTCTCTATAGTTGTGCCTTCTCCAGAATGTCATATAGTTGGAATCATACCGTAAGTAGCCTTTTCATCCTGGCTTCCTTCATTTAGCAGTACCTGCATTTAAGGTTCCTCCATGTCTTTTCATGGCTTGACAGCTCATTTCTTTTTATCGCTGAATAATATTCCATTGTCTGGGTGTAGCTCAGTTTGTTTACCCATGTACTGCAGAAGGACATCATGGTTGTTTCCAAGTTTTGGCAATTATGAATAAAGCTATTACAAACGTTCATGTATAGGTTTCTTGTGTGGGCCTAAGGTGTCACCTCATTCTGGTAAACACTGATGAACGTGATGCTGAAACACACGTTAAGAGTATAAATTTTGTAAGAAACTGCCAAACTGTCTTCCAAGTGGTTCTACCATTCTACATTCCCACCAGCAATGAATGAATGAGAGCTCCTTTAGTTAATTTATTTTTTATTAAGTAGGTTGTCTTATCAACACTTCTGACTTCATACGTCTAAAACTGTTTTTACTATCTCCCTCTTCAAATCTCCTTATCTTGATGAATGGTCCCACCATCCATCCGGGGACTCAAGCCACGTCCTCCTCTCTCCTTCACCACCCAAATGAATTAACTGCTAAGTTCTGTTGACTCTCACACTTGCATTTCTCTGAGATTTGTTCCTCTTCTCTCTCCTTTCAGCCTCTATTCATGGAACAACCTTCCTCTGGTTTGCCCCTGCTCCACACTGCAGGCAGTTATCTTCCAAAATACAAAGTTGCTCCATTGTTAAAAAAACAAAAACCTTTGAAGTTCCCCCATTGACTTCAGGTGAAAGTCCCAACCTCCCTGGATGGCCTGCAAGGTCATACCCACACCAACTCCCTGCCAGCTAGCTGTATCATTTGTAGTATTTGCAGTCCCCTAAACTCGCAAAGCTATTGTAAACCATTGCATATGCTGGTCCACTGGATTTTCTCCCTGGAGAATTTCAACTCAGTTTCATGACTCAACTCAAAATCACCCCCCTTGCCCACTGGGAGAGTAAGGATGTCCTCCTTTAAGTCCCCATTGAGCCCCATGGTCTAGCTGAGTTTTCCTCATCTCACTAATAGGCATTTATTTTGTTTATGGGTCTGTCTTCCCCTTCCACTCCCATGTCTGTGAATTCCTGTATCTTTCAAACCTAGCCCACTTATAAAAGTTTGCTGAAATAAATTTTTAGAAGGGCAATGGCAGGAATGGGGGTCTGGAGGGCAAACTGTGCCTCCAGTAGAGCCCAATCATTTCAGAGAATGCACATCCGCTCAACCACCACTGGCTGATTAACCACAAAGGACTGCAGAAACAGCAGGAGAACGGTCTCTGTAGCCTCCAGCGAAATGTATTTTCCCCTTCTAACAATTTTGAATAGGTTCTGAGGGAGGAGAGCCCAAGATCATGCTAACTCCTACTCTTGTATGGATGGGGGAGGGAAAATTGTAAAATGTAAGACTTGCAATTAGTTAGATGGCTGCAGAAAGACCATAAAAATTACTCATTGTCACGGGAAGGATTTATTCTGCCTCATGAAAATTATCCTGCTTTAGGGAACAGGTTTGCAAGTCATTGCAACAATTCTGACTGGATCTCTGTGGGCTCGAAGCCTGGCCCTCTAGGTAATCTCTTGCAGGTGACTTTGTGTGCAGATGGGCAGGGAGGGGAAGGGGCAGGGAGCACCTCTTAGGTGGGAAGAACCATGCAGGTTCTGGGTCTTCCTGATTTTCTTGATTATCAGTAAAACTTCTCATGGTTAGCCAGTTACTTTTCTGTTTCTTTCACTGAAATCATTTTGATAATCTTGGAAATTGTGCCCCCTCCCCACTGGGTTACCTAAGAAAAGTGCTTAGAATGGGGTGATGACTTGGCCACTTAGCCTGTCTAAACAAGCCTCAAACTCTGAGGTTCTCCTGAAAGCAAGGTTTGTCCTTTCTTTCAAGCCTCTTCCCAGCTCTTGAACACATCCCAGGAAGGATCCTTAGTTATCTATTTCATATGCTTCCTTGTTACATATTTTTTCAGCTGCCTGAAAGTCATCTCATTGAGTCAAAGGGATCTGAGTTGAAATCCCAGCTCTATCACTTGCTGACATGTAGCCACAGAAGCCCTTGAGATGGTTCTGGGCAGCATATTCAGGAACCGAACATGGTTTCCCTTCAACGGTGATGGGTTGAGATAACATGGCTTTGTTGCCTAGTGATTAGACAGGAGGGTTTCCTCTGATGGAATCCACATGTTTGACTGCAGAGCAGGGATGAGCTATAGGTGAGGGTCCCAGAGAGAGAGGGTTCTGGGACACAGTCTCCCTCGTCTCTGCCAGAACAACCTACATCTTTGGGCTGCCCTGCCCCCAGCAGGACCCCAGAGCTTCTGATCTGGGGCCACCAGAATCCTGCTTTGCAGGCACATCACGCTTCTTTGGTCCTCCAGTGACTTCTAAAGGTGCTAGGTGTTCTGAGAAATGGTGACCCTCTGGGGATAAGGGTGGCTGGGCACCCAGGGTGGGGAGAACAGGGGTGATGGAGGTCGTTAGTTTTTTTTGTTTGTTTGATCGTTGGGTTTTGGGTTTTGATGCTGGCTTGGGAGCTAAGTCCCTGCATTCTTTTTTCTGTTCTGAGGCAGACTTGCTTCTCTGAGATTTTGGTGTGCAAAAACCAACAACAAAAATGAGTGAGTTAAAATCATGCATAAAATCTTCACATTAAACTTTCTTCAGAAGATACAGAATCACCTACCCAATATTTTTGTAAAAATGTAATCTAGTGCTTATCAAATGCCAAGCACTGTAATAAGACTTGACAAATATTCACTCAGTTAGTCTTTGAAGCAAACTTGGGAGGTTGGTGCCATGATTATTCTCATTTTACAAAAGAGGAAAAAGAAGTATAAACCCCAACTCACACACCTACTAAGTGGCCTATCAAGGATTCTCACCCTGGAAGTCTGGCTTTTAGTTTGTGCCCTTAAATGTATTATATGAAAAACAAAACCAAACCTATGCTATGCTGCCTCCCGATCTTAAAAATGCCTGGATCTTCAGAGCTCTCATGACTTAAATCTCCACTCTGCTTCAGCCTTGCTCAACCAGACCTCATCCTGAGATTTTTTTTGTCCCTTGGAACTACTCTACCTCAGATTTTTTTTTTTATCAAAAAGGAGAGTTTTTTAGAGAAATAATTATTTTGGAACCTTAATGCGTAGGATTCTTCTTCCAACTCTAAAAGTCTATACTCTTATGATCTATGCTATACACATTTGGGAACGGGATTGTCAGAAAATAAAATCACCCAAAGGAAATTTAATCTTAGTTGCTCTATCTGGAAAATCTTAAAATAAGAATTTATAAGACGATTGTTTGTATTTAGTTTCATATTCACGCTTTATCACTTATTCCTCACTCTCCTCTCCTCCCAGACCCTGGTGACCAACGATCCACTTTCTGTCTCTAAGAAGCTGCCTAGACACTTCATACAAATGTAATCATACAATATGTGGTATTTTGTGTCTTGTTCTTTCACTCAGCATAATGCTTTCAAAGTTCCTCTATGTATCATGTATCAGTACTGCATTCCTGTTCATTGCTGAAAAATATTCCACTGTATGGATATATCACATTTTGTTTACCCATTCTTCCGTTGATGGACATTTGGTTGTCTCCATTTCCACTTTTTGGTGATTATGAATAATACTGCTATGGACATTTGTATACAAGTTTTCACGTGGGCATACATTTTCATTTCTCCAGGAGTGGAATTTTTTGATCATATGGTAAATTTGTGTTTATTTTTGAGGAACTGACGAACAATTTTCAAAGCTGGCTGCACCATATTCCCATCCTCCCTGAAATGTATGAGGTTTCCAGTTTTACATCCTCACCAACACTTGTTATTGTATATCTTTTTTATTATTGCCATTCTAGAGGGTGTGAAATGCTCTCTCATTGTGGTTGTGATTTGCATTTTTGTAATGGTTAAAGATGTTGATCAAATGGACTTTTTTGGCCAGTTTATTTCTTTGTTGGAGAAATACCTATTCAAATCCTTTACCCATTTAAAAAATGGGTTATTTGTCCTTTTATGTCCTTATATGTCCTTTTATTGTTGATTTGCAAGATTGATCTATCTATCTATCTATCTCTCGATCATCTATCTATCCATCTCCAGGATAAAAGTCCCATATCATATGTATGGCTTACAAATATTTTCTCTGCATCTGTGGGTTTTCTTTTCATTTTTTGTTAGTGTCCTTTAAAGGACAAATTTTTCATTTTGAAAAAGACCAATTTATCTATTTTTCCTTTTGTTGCTTGTTCTTTTGGTGTCACATCTAAGAAGTCTTTCAAGGACTAATTCAAGGTCATAAAGATATATTCCATTGTTTTCTTCCTGTAGTTTTAATGTTTTAGCTCTTACATTTATATCTATGATCAACTTAATTTTTGTATATGGTGCAAGAAAGGGATCCAAATACATTATTTTGTATGTGCTAGATATCCCAGCACCAATTGTTGAAAAGACTGTTATTTCCCAGTTGAATCATCCTTGCACTTTCGTTGAATATCAGTTGATCATACAGGAATTCCCTGGCTGTCTAGTGGCTAGGACTCCACCCTTCCACTGCAGGGGTCACGCGTTCGATCCCTGGTCAGGGAACTAAGATCCCACGTGCCACTTGGCCCAGCCAGAAAAAAAAAAGAGTATCAGTTGACCATAGATACATAGATTTATTTTGGGAATTTCAATTCTATTCCATTGATCTATATGTCTATCCTTATGCTAGTACTAGTACTGTTGCTTTGAAGTAAGTATTGAAATTGAGCAGTGTGAGTCTTTCAACTTTGTTTGGTTTTAAGACTGTTTTGGCTATTCAAGGTGCCTTGAATTTCATAGGAATTTTAGGATCTGCTTGTTAATTTCTGAAAAAAGGCAGTGGTATTTTGATTGGGATTGTGTTGAATCTGTAGCTCACCTTGGAGAAATAGTGCCATCTTAGCAATATTTAGCTTTCTGATCCATGAACATAGGAGGTCTTCTTATTTATTTCAGTTTTCTTTAATTTCTTTCAACAATGTTTTATATTTTTCAGTCAACAAGTCTTGCACATGTTTTTTAATATATTAATTCCTTGCTATTTAGTTTTTTGATGCTATTATAAATGAAATTGTTTCTTTAATTTCATTTTTTGATGAAAAAAAGAAATTGTTCACTGCTAATGAATAAAAATCCAATTGGTTTTTGTATATTGATCTTGTATCCTGAAACCTTGCTGAACTGATTTAATAGTTTTCAGTTTCTTCTGGATTCTTCAGGATTTTTCTACATACAAGATGATCATATGATGTACAGATACAGCTAGTTTTACTTCTTCCAATCTGAATGCCTTTTATTTATTTTGCTTGTCTAACTTCTCTGACTAGAACATACAGTATATTGTTGAATGGAAGTGGTGAGAATGAGAATCCTTGTCTTCTTCTTGATCTCAGGGAAAATATTTCATCTTTTACTATTAAGCATGATGTTAGCTGTGGGATTTTCATAGATGCTCTTTATCAGGTTGGGGAAGTTCCCTTCTATTCCTAATTTGTTGAGTGTTTTATCATAAAAGAGTGATGGATTTCATCAAATGCTTTTTATGTATCTTTTGAGATGATCCTGTGGTTTTTGTCTCTTAATCTATAAATATGACATACGTTGATGTTAATTTGTCTTTAAATGATTAATGAGCTCTCTCTTCCTGGCCAGAAGACATGTTCTATTCTCTGTACTCATATGAAGAGAGAGGGATCTCTGGGGTTTCTTCCTCTTCTTATAAGGATACCAGTCTTATCAAATTATTTTCCCACCTTTATGACCTCATTTAACTGTAATAGTCTCCTTAAGGACCCTATATCCAATTAGGAAATTAAGGATTAGTTAGGGATTAGTTCTTCAACATATAAATTTTGAAGGGACACAGTTTAGTCCATACAGATCATTGGTTATTTAGGAATGTGTTGTTTAATTTCCACATATTTGTAAGTTTCTGAAATTTTCTTCTTTTTTTGATTTCTAATTTTATTTCATGTGATTGGAGAATGTACTTTGAAAGATTCTTATCCTTTTAAATTTCTTGAGGTTTGCTTTATGGTCTAATGTATGGTTTATTCTGGAGAATATTCCATATGCACTTGAGAAGAAATGTGTATTATGCTGTTGTTAAGTGGAGTGTTTCATAGAAGTTTCATAGATCTAATTTATTTATAGTATTGTTCAAGTGTTATATTTTCTTGTTTTTCTTCTTCTAGCTTTTCTATCCATTATTGAAAGTGGTTTATTGAACTCCCTACTATTATTGTTGAGTTGTCTATTTCTCCCTTGAATTCTGACACATTTTACTGCATGTATTTTGAGGCTCTGTTGTTAGGTGTACATGTGTTTATAATTATCATTTCTTTCTCATTAATTGACCCTCTCATCATTATAAAATAGTTTTCTTTGTCTCTAGTAAGAATTTTTTTCTTAAAGTTTACTTTTGTGATATAAATAAAGCCATTCCAGTCCTCTTTTGGTTACTTATTGTATGGTATTTCTTTTTCTGTACTTTCAAGTTTCAACCTATTTGTGTCTTTGAATCTAAAGAATGTCCCTTGTAGACGGCATACAGTTAGATCATTCAAAAAGTCCAGGGGCTTCCCAGGTGGCGCAGTGGTTGAGAATCTGCCTGCTAATGCAGGGGACACGGGTTCGAGCCCTGGTCTGGGAAGATCCCACATGCCACGGAGCAACTAAGCCCGTGAGCCACAACTACTGAGCCTGCGCGTCTGGAGCCTGTGCTCCGCAACAAGAGAGGCCACGACAGTGAGAGGCCCGCGCACCGCGACGAAGAGTAGCCCCCGCTTGCCACAACTAGAGAAAGCCCTCGCACAGAAACGAAGACCCAACACAGCCATAAATAAATAAATAAATAAATAAAATTTTTAAAAAAAACAGACTGCCAGGGCCCACCCCCAGAGCTCCAGAGGTCTGGGGTAAGGCCGGAGAACGTGCATTTCTGACAGGTTTCTGGGTGCTGCTGGCCCCGGAATACATTAAAAAAAAAAAAAGTCCATTTACCAGTTTCTTTCTTTTGACTGTAGTGTTTAATCCATTGACATTCAATGTAACTACTGCTAAGGTAGGGTTTATATTTGTCATTTTGCTATTGTATTATATATGTCTTATGTGTTTTATTTCTTTATTCCTCCATTTCTGCCTTCTCTTTTGTTAAACAGATATTATCTAATGTTCCATTTAATTCTCTTGTTGTTTCTCTTAGTATATATTTTTGAGTTATTAGTGGTTGCTCTGTGGATTTTAATTAACATCTTAGTTTATAAAAATCTGGAATATATTAATACCAACCTAATTTTAATAGTATACAAAGACTTTGCTTCTTTATAGTTCTATCCTCTCCTTATGTGTTGATGTCACCATGACATCTCTATACAGTGGGTGTCCATCAACTCAGATTAATAATTAGTGTTTTCACAGTTGTCTTTTAAATCAGAGAAGAGAAAAAAAATGTTACAAACAACAACAAAAAAATGCCTTTATTGGGCTACTCACAAGCTTGACAGTGAGAGTGTATTCCCCCTTGAATTTTGCTCCCAAAGCATCTCACTTAGCTCACCCTGGTCTCAGCTCTGCTGCTCATTTCATCCTCCCCCAGCCCCTCCTTAAATGCCAGCATTTTTAATTTTCTTTGTTTTTCACAGGTGTGGGTGACGGAGGCCGAATGCAAACAACTGAAGCAGTTCAGTGGCTCTCAATGCCATGTGCCTGCTGCAGACTCACAGCAGACATCACCAGCCTTCTAACGAATGGTCCCTTGTGCATTGCCCACCCGGCCAGGGGCTGCTGCAGACAAAGGAAGGTGTGGAGTGGCAGGGGGAGGAGATTCTGTTGGGGAGGAGGTCTTCTGTTAGAGCAGGGTCCCTGTGTCAAAGGGGGTCCTTCTGGGAATTCAGCCCTATGGAACCACAGGTATGCACAAACAGAGAACAAAGAAATCAATGACTGTCTGGTCTGTGTTTGGGCTTGTGGAAAAGGATTGCATTTCCTTTCCTTTTGTCTATTCATAGATTCTCAGACCACTAATTCCTTTTATCAATAGTGAAGGTTTGTACCAGGCGTCTCAGAGATGCCAGCATTTGTTTGTTGCATTAATGCCACTTAATCCCCTCTCTTGCAGAGCCTGCTCAGGGACTCCAGGTAGAACCCACTTGGGGGCTGGCTTCTCCAGAGTGGTTCGGAAGCATGGGACCAGGGATATAGGGAGGCCAGCAGCCATTGCTTCTTTGTACAGAGCTTCCCAGTTTACAACACCCTTTTACGTTCACATTTCAGCAGACAGACAGGTCAGAGGTGACCATATTTCCTAGAAACTAAGCAAGAAAAATGCTGCGAATTAAAATAGGGCACATAATTGATGATAAGATATATTCCAACTTCAGAGACATTAAAATGTGATTAAATAAATGTGTGAGTCTGTGTATCTTGGAATCAATGAAATTTAGTTCCAAGCCTATTTAACAGGCCAGAAAAACTAGGGTCCAGAGAAGGTAAATGACAAAGCTAGGCTCCTAGTTCACTAGTTCCTGGTCCTCTGGCTCCCAGCTCAGTGCAATTTTTAATACAAAGTCTGTAACACAGTATTTAAGGGCAAACCATGTACCTACTCTGGGCTTCACTCCTCTCATCTGTGAAATCAGGATAAGAACATTTGGCTTCCCTGCCCCAGAGGGTTATTAGGAGGCTCAAATTAGATGATGTAGTTGCTTCTCCTATTTTTTCATCAATTGACTAAGAGTTTACTGGGTGTGTCCCAGGTGGTGAGCTCTGTGTCAGGTTCAAGGAGATAAAGGGAGACAGATAAGGCCCCTGCCTTTGTGAAATTTCAAATACTGCACTTTGTAACTTGCAGAGACAAGTTATACGAAGTGTACGAAGTTATACGAAGTGTACGAAGTTATACGAAGTATACGAAGACAATGAATTACTGTTGCTATTGTTACCATAGGAGATGCTGGCAGAAGAGCCCTTGAGTGGAGCCTAATGGGGTTGACAATGAAGGAGAAGGTGGTAGCCCAGCTTTGCCTAAAGGAAACCTCAGCTATGGTGTCTAGAATTTTCCAGGGCATAATGAAAACAAACTGAACGTCTAAAATTGGAATTTCTGGCCCCAGTGCTCTTCCCGGATCCTCTCTTGCTTTGCGACTCTTTATTTCCTTCTCTAGTGCCCTGAACTTGCCATGGGCTTTCTCATCTGCATGTCTTATCCCCATCCTTTCATCTTCTCGACGCTATTTGAAAAAATCCTGCCCATCCTCAAGCCCAGGTTTTATGAATATTTTTCTAATCAACTCAGATCACAGTGATTTCCTTCCTCTCACTTCATTCTGCATGTTTTCGCAGCCCCGGTCCTCCAGCATTCACCATGTTTTAATTCACTGACACTATCTCTGTGTTTGTCTTCCTACCTAAGGAAAGGACCCTGTCCTCCCTCAGAATCCATGCATTGATTAATTTATTGCTGGTTGAACCTTATTCCTCATTTTTTTTTTTTTTTTGGCCACACTGTGTGGCATGCGGGATCCTAGTTCTCCGACCAGGGATCGAACCCGTGCCCCCTGCAGTGGAAACACGGAGTCTTAATCACTGGACGGCCAGGGAAGTCCCTTTATTCCTCATTTTAAACTGCCTCAGCATCCTCATTCTTGGACTCTGTGAAGTAGACAGTGACAGTCACCTTTTATAAAATGGAAAACCAGGTTCTAGCAAAAGTTATCTGTGGTGAAATCAAAGCTAGAAACTGATGCAGCATCTCCTCCCAAGATGTTCTCCAAGTTGAAAGCTGGGGACAAGTGACAAATGATCTTCTTAAGGCAAGTATGATGGGCCCTGCTCCACTCTGCTTTTTGTTGTATTTTTCTAGCACACTCTCCATACTCTGACCTTAAGAAAAGAATGGAATTGGTATTTAACCCTAGGAGAGTGAAAAGTTAGCAAGGAAACCTCCTCAGTGCCTGGCAGTATGTTAGTGCTTACTAAATATTTGTTAAAGGAATGAAAAAATGAAAAAAACCAAGAGCTGGGCAGCCCTGTGAGAGGGTGGCCACAGGGAGTGGCATTGGCACCTGTTGTTACAAGGTCTAATTCCTTCTTTTGCTAATGGACTGCTGGTCCCATCGCTGTCTGGGAGACAGTTATAGGATCACGACATCTTAGAGCCTCAGACAGGCTATGCCCACTACCACCCCAGGACCTTCAGACAGCGTTGTTCTCATGGCCCTTGTGGGACCCTTCCTCTACATTATGTGTGTGGTTTGCTCTCTTACTTCATTCAAGACTCTGTTTAAATAAAATCTCAGTAGAGAGTCCTTCTTTCAAAGCTCTATCTTCAATAACACCTTCCATCACTCTCTATCTGCCAACCCACTTTCCTTTCTTCATAGCACCCATTGTCACCCAGAATGGTTATAATCTAGGTGAAGGCGCCACCTGGGAGTGTGCAGTGCATAGCCTGTGTGGCCCTTCGCAGTGGTCTGTTTTTAGAGGACATCTTATGTGTATACTGGTTTATTTGTTCATGTCTGTCTCTCATCACTAAAATGTAAGCTCCATGATAAAGACTTGGTTGTTGTTGTTCGTTGAATCCTTAGTGCCTAGAACAGAGCTTGGCACATAGTAGGTATTCCATAAATATTTGTTGGGTGGAAGGATGGATAGATAGATGGGTGAGACCTGAGGCTAACTTTATCTTCACTTCTCTAGCGTGATACTGCTCTCTTCCCTACATCTCTTGTTGAAGAACGGAGAGCAGCATTCTAACAACTTCACAGATCCATTTTACGTCAGAGCTTGTGGGACATTAGTGACCACCTCATGCAAACCTCTTATTTATATGTACGGAAACTGAGGCTCTGAGAGCACTGTGGTTCTCCCCAGCTCACCCTAACACGTTCACGGACCAGTGGCAGAGCTAGCCAGAACCCATGATGCTCAGCTCGATAATCTTTCATTCTCCATTGTTGACACTCCCTCTTGAGTAATGGAAGATTTAATACCTCTATGGCATAGGATAGACCTGTACCTTGGATCAGAATCTTCTTTTTGAGACAGGCAGTTGCAGCTAATTTTAATGGCCCAGGGTAGCTTTCAGACCACTCTGACCATCTGAACAAAGCCATACTCAGGTTGTTTTCCTAGGATAAATCTACTCGTAAGAAATATCTGACCCGGCATACAAGAAAGATCCATTCTGCCAGGATCTTCCTGTCAAGCAATCAGAAGACCAGTAAATGAGCCATTCTTGGTGCAGACACCCAAGAGTATCATTAACAACCCAGGCATTATGTAGGCAGATATATACAGAGAAGCCAGCCTTATGGGAGACTGCTCTGACGACCCATTCCAGGCTCATCACAGAAAAGAGAAGGTCCAAATGTATTCAAATCCATCAAGCCTTTATTGAGGGCTTCCTAGTACCTAACCCTAGGTTTCAATACAGCTTTAGACATGAGAGAGAAATCTCCAAGGATCAACCGTGATGAACTGTATGTGGGGTCAGAGAGTTCAGGAAGGGTTAGATGGGTCAGAGAACATTTCAGGGACAAGGCAGTAATTCCATGGAGCTTGGAGAGATTAAGTACATTCAGAATATGAAGAAAAATAAACAAAACAATGACAATGGGAATGGTCTAGGACCTGGACTCCTGGTGTATTTATAGGACAGACTAGGTTCTAGTGGAAAGTATTTTTATAAGTGGCAGAAGCACATTATGAAGAAATGGAAGTCAGGAAGAGGAACCAGACACGATACTGTAAGGGACAAATTGTTGTGAAAATATAGTCAGATTTTTGAAAAATGACATGATGGAAGGAAGGCAGTAAGCAGTTCATACAGGTCGGTTTGAAGGGAAAGGGAAGAGATAACTGAAGGCAGAAAGGCCATGTCCAGAGCTGAACCAGAGAGGAAAGAATTTGATTGACAGCTGAACACCATCTTTGCACATGGCACTCTCAGCCTCCAGCCTCTTCAAATGCATCCCACCTTAGGTGAGTAGATTCTATTCTTTCAAATATCAGAGAAATAGATCCTACAGCTCTCCTCCAAGCCCTGCCTCTGTCATGTGTGACCCCAGAGGTTGGAAAGTTCTTCCTTTGGCTTAACGTTAATCTTTCCCATGGGCATTTATGCTTTCCTTCCTCTGTTCCCAGCAGTGAGGGGAAAAGGAAATAAAGATTTCATAAAGTCATCCTAGAATGGCACTGCTGGAGGGGATCTTTGAAATCATTCAATTCTACTTATTTCTTGAAAAGATCAGGAAACAGAAGGGGAAGGCCGCACAGCTCCTCTGTGTCTGGACCGGGAGCACACAGTGGTGTGGTTAAGAATCCACCTGTCGATGCAGGGGACACGGGTTCGAGCCCTGGTCCGGGAAGATCCCACATGCCACGGAGCAACTAAGCCCGTGTGCCACAACTACTGAGCCTGCTCTCTAGAGCCCACGAGCCACAACTACTGAGCCCGCGTGTCTAGAGCCCGTGCTCCGCAACAAGAGAAGCCACGGCAGTGGGATGACTGCGCACCGCAACAAAGAGTAGTCCCCGCTCGCCACAACTAGAGAAAGCCTGCGCGCAGCAACGAAGACCCAACGCAGCCAAGAGAAAAAAAAAAAGATGTCACCTACAGTCTATTCTGCCATCTCCAGGGAAGGCTACAGTGTACCCAACAATCATCCTCTTCACGAGCCAGACGTGCCTGGATCTGAGACTGATGTGGTCACAGTGGACCCATTCCTGTAAAGGGTTTTGTCAATGAAGTTTGATTTCAAAAACACTGAAGGGAATAAAAAGACAACCCAGTTAAGAAATGGACAAAGGACTTGATTAAACATCTCTCCAATGAAGACGTACAAATGACCAATAGCACATGAGAAGATGCTCAACAACCTTAGCCAGCAGGGAAATGGAAATCAAAAGCACAAAGATATACCACTTCATGTCCACTAGGATGGCTATAGTCAAAAAGATAGAAAATAACAAGCATGGTGAGGATGTTTACTTTCACACATGGCTGAAAGTATTTTAAATGGTGCATGCTATTTGGCATGCATTATAACCAAAAAGTGGACACAACTCAAATGTCCATCAATTGATGAATGGATAAACAAAACATAGTCTCATATATCCATACAATGGAATACTATTTGGTCATAAAAAGGAATGCAGTACTAACATATGCTACAACATAGATGCATCTTGAAAGCATTCATCTAAGAGAAGAAAGCCTGTCACAGAAGACCATGTCTTGTATAAATAATTCCCTTTATATGAAATGTCCAGAATAGGCAAATCCAGAGACAGAAAGTAGATTAGCGGTTGCCTAGGGCTGGGAGGAATGGGGAAAACTGCTCATGGACAAGGGGTTTCTTTTTGAGGTGATAAAGATATTCTGGAATGAGTAGTGGTGATGACTGCATGACTGTGGGTGTACTAAAAGTCACTGAATGGTACGCTTTCAGGTGAATGTTATGGTGTGTGAGTTATGTCTCAACAAAGCTGTTATTTTTTAAAAAAGCCATCACAGGCAGACAGAAAGCACACGAGGAAGAAAGCAGACTATCGAAAGGAACCAGGCAATGAATATATCATAAAACAAATATTTTGCTTTTTTTGGAGAGTGAATTGACATATTCCCAATAAAATTTATGTATTTTTTCATGTTGCTTGTTAAAAATATGTGATTTTCTCAAACTGAGCCTGCCCCAAGAGCCATTGCTAATGTGAGCTTCCGCCGCCTTTCTGACAGGGGCAGCCTAGCCAGCCCTATCTTAGGGCCTCTATTGAGTTTCCTCTTTTCACCTCCCCCCTTTTGTATGCACCCCTGACAGGAAGTTTACACTGAGTTCTTCTCCCACAGTCAGGAGGAGTGAGCCAGAGACATGGGTTCATGTTGGATATTCTCCCAGCTAAGGGTTGGAGGTGAGGTTGGTTGTCTTTGATTCTTTCTTCCCGGGATGGGATGCTGTAGGGAAAGGTAGCCAGATCTCTGACTCCCCAATGGGAGTCACCCTGATTCTATTCTGCTGAGTGCTTTAGGGATTCAGAGACTATTCTAGAATCCAACGAGGAGGGTATTTATCATGGGGAAGGTTGACAATAGCAGCTAGAAGCGTGGTGTACAGAGCACTCTACTTGACATCAAGAGGCCAGTATCTTGACAACCTGCATGACCTTGGACCAGCCACTTAATCACTCTGGGACTTGGTTTCCTCAGCTATAAAAATGGGAATAATAATTTCCCTCCTGCTTGAATGCCATCATCATAAGAGTTGTTAGAAATCATCTAGCACTGCCTATTTCAAATCCTACCCCCTCCTGGATCCTATCCTCATTCCCGTCCAACCCCTTGTAGTTTTGACAAGTGACTTGCCAGTCTCCATACAAGTTGACTAGTCCTAAAAAGTCTACAATGTATTAAGCTGAAGTCTGTACGTTTGCAAGTCTTCACTGAAACCCTTAGGCAGCCACACTATACCTTCCACATGACAGAAGCTTGAAGACCAACATCTAGCATTACCTACAGCTTCCCTTCTCCAGACTAGCTCCCTCTGCTTCATCAAAAGCTCCTCGTGTGGCGTGGTTTCAAGTTCTCTGCCACCCTGGTTATGCTCTGAACACATTTCACACTGCCAGCTTCTCTAAATACTAACACTAGTACTGAAAAGTCTGCAGAGTAGAGAGGGGCTTCACCTTCCTTCTGGATAGTACCTTCTTATTATATTAGTATAAATGTATTAATATTAATATACATTTGCATCTGTTTTTGTGGCAACCATAGTCACAGGTAACTCACATATTACAATCTGTGAAACCCACAAGCTCTTTTTCACATGAGATTCTTTAGCAGAGTCGTCTTCAATCCTTTTGCTCGTGCCCTTTATTTTGGGACTGAAGTGTCAGATCTGATGTTTTCCCCGTCAGGTCCAGTGGTTTCAGCCCATTTCCTGCACTACAGATGAGTATTTGGTCAATGGTTTGATGACACAGTGATGACAATGGAGAGATCAGGGAAGCACAGAGATGCCGGCTCTGCCCGTTAAGGTTCTCTGTTGAGAAGTCAGTGCCTGCAGATGTAACCCCAGAGCCGCTAGAAGTATGCACACAGAGGGACACTCTACTCACCCAAGCCCAGGCTTCTGCCCTGTCCAGAGCCAAAATGATGCTAATGATCTGAACAAAATGGAAACTGAGGCCAACGTGGGTTCAATCAATTATTTGAAACTATACAACAGTCACTGAAGAAATGATGAAGTTTTAAGCTGCCCCAGGGCCATAAAGAATGAGCAAGAGAATCCAAATTTGTTAAGCAAAGAGATGTGAGAGCTAGTGGTATTTACAAGGACATGAATGGTTTCATGAAACACATATGGAGGAGTTGCTTTAACTAAAACAGAAGGAATTCTGGAAGGACATGAAAATCACTCCCTGGGTCATCAAGTATCTGAACAGTCTGCAGCTTCTCCCCCTGTGGAACTTCAAATGAGACTAGAAACCAATGCCCCTGGATGGCGAGTCAGTCAACCACCATTCCTGAGCACCTGTAATGTATCTAGCAAAGTGCTGGGTACACAAGAAATGCCATACACAGCCCTGCCCATAAGAAGCAAACAATATAAGGCAGCAGATAATTAATTTTCCCAAGGCATGGTACAGATTTACCCATTACAAGAAATAAGTAAAGGAAAATTCAGCACCGTCTGGAATTGCTAGGAAAGGCTTCAAGAACAAGTTTGGACTTGAGCTGAAGTATGGAAGTATGAAAAAGATTTGAATAACTCACATGATAGGAAGATAAGAAGAGACAGAAGAGAGGGAAGATGGGAAGGAGGGAGAAAGTGCATTAGGAGACGCTGCAGTGTAAGCCAAAAACAATGGAATTAGCACACTTGGCCTGAGGAAGCGAGCTTGGTTAAAGACCGCCTTTCCCATCTCCCTCTTCTTTGGTCCTGCTCTGCTCTTCTCTTCCACGAAATCCCTCCTAACACTAGAACGCTCTGAACTCCTGCATACTCTCACCACTCTTGTATGTTTTAATAACCTGGTCTTACCAATGTCTGTATCATTTTATTTAACATTTTTATCTTTGCAACAGGATAGTAACCCCCTGAGGATAAGGATTATGCCCAGTATGTTTGGGCATTCACCCAAAACTCAATGCAACAAGATGAGTTTTAAGTTCTTAGAATAAATAAATGGATCAGGTAGAATCTGGGTATCATTTCTGGCTCTAGCCCTCTGGGAGCTGCTGCCTCTTTAATTCTTAATTCTTCATCACAAGGCTTTGCTGAGTGAAGTCAGGTGGTAGGTGTGTGAAAGAGGAGCTGGAGACGCAGCCCCTCTGGACTGTGTTTCTCTTGTTATGGTGGCGACAACCATCTCAGCTCTGCCCTTGGTAGTAACTAATCCCAGTTCTGGCATCCAGACCTTGATTGTAAGTTAGGTGCACTCAACAAAAAGTCAGGAAGCAAGTAAAGATTTACATTAAAATTGGAAGGAAGGGCCCCCATTTCTCCCACTGTCTGTTGACATAGCTTCATGAAGATGCCAAGTCTGGGATGGAAAGGGCAACTGTTTACAGAATATTAGCATCCAAAAGGGCCTCCCCTTTGGAGCCATATAGGAAGTATTGAGATTGCCCCATCACATCTATCCTGATGGTCTTCTTCTATCCTTTGCAAATCAAATTTTTCGGTGAGAAGACAGCCAGAAATCAAATGCATTTACCTCTAGAAAGGAAAACATCCGGAATCCTAGGATTAAAGCCGACCGAAAATATCTGCTGGTCTTTATTTCTCTTCTGGATTTGAGACCTCTTTGGCCCTACTGTGAATCTGGTTGCAGATCCCTGTGGCCATGTAGACCCCACACCTGGGCACACTGGTTGTGGCCCAGCTCAGCTGAGATGGAGAAGAAGAACTAGCTCCCAGGGAGTGGAGTTTAAGGGAAAGCTAAGCTTCTTTGGATTCCTAGTGTATTGGGTTCCAACCTCACAGCCATTTGTTAGCTGTGTGCCGTTGGGCAACTTATTTAGCCTGAGCCTCAGTTTCCTCATCTTTAAAATGAGAATAATAACCATGCAACACTGAATGGGTGGTTGCAAGGATGAGATGGGGTCACATATACATGAAGCCTTGTGCACAGCAGCTGGGCAAAGTAAGGACTTGATAAGTGACAGCTATTATAGTTATTATCACTCGGTGCCTTCTGGAGTATCCTCTGCCACTCAGTCCTGCTCAGGATTGGGTAGAGCAGAGGGGAGGTGATGGGTCTGAGAGTGTGGCCGGCTGTGTGTGTTGGTCAAAAGGGGTAGGTGTGTCCTGAGAACACTGCAGTATCATGGGTGTGTCTCAGTCCCAAACCAGGTTGGAGCATCTCTGACACAGACGAGTCAAGTCTGAGCCATAAGGCATGCTCAGGTCCTGGGTAAACCCTGCTTCCCATTCTCCCTGCCGGACTGTTCTCACAGGAAAGGTTTTAGCAGTCACACACCCTTAAATTTCCTGTATCTCTCTTTCTCTCAGTCTCTTCTTGGTCTTTGGACAAAGTGGAAGAGCTGGGGCCATTTTAGGGACCTCGCTTTATCCCCATTAAAAGAGCTGAGCATAGCCTATGCTTGATACACCTACTTGGACCTCCTGGTAAATGATCGGATGCCATTCCTTGTTAGGTGGATCAGGGCAGGACTAATGTAGGGGTTGATACGTTCACCCATTGGGTATGATCTGTGAGAAACCACAAGCCTGGCCCAAACCGTCATGTCATTTACCTACCACAGAGGCAGAAGTTCTGCCCTAGTAGAATCCTTCTTTGGAGTGATAGGTTTGTAAAGCTACAAATACCTCTGGGAAAGAGGATGCTTCCTGACATCAAAAGCAGTCATTAACTTCTTGATGTACAATCGTTCACAGGGATTTCACTCCTCATACAAAGAAAATATTACGAGGCTACAAGAAATAAAATAGAAGCATTGAGTGGAAGGGCAAACAGGTGAGACGTAGCGAATGACTTCACTCCAGAGTGTGGAGCTCTGGGCGACAGGAAGAGGCTGCTTCAGGTTGCCTGGAGAAATCTATGGGAAGGGATGTCGGGAAGCTTCCCAGTTCTGCCGAGATTCTGAGGAATCATTCTTTCTGCCCCGCCTGGAATGGAGAATTCAAGTTTGGAGACATAAGGCAGACCCTTATCAAAGAGTGAACACATGTAGCAGGATTAGGGCCCGTGGACATGAATAACTCCACCAGGCTGGCCCTGATATCTTCCTGATCCGCTCTGAAGGGAGGGATCCGCGGGCTGAGACATAACCTCACCGCCAAAGCCAAAGTATGTCATGGAGCTTTTAATAACCCTGACTGTCCCTGCCTCCCTCACAAAGGGGAACAGCTGGCCTCACCCTCCCCTCTTTTCATTGTCACTTTCCCTCTGTGATTCTAGGACATTGTCTTCGAACGGGTGTCCCCAGACTGAGAAGCATGTTTCCGGGATATTAGCAGCAATCATTTGATAATTTCTCTAACGCTGCTGTTGCTGGGATTGTCTCTCTACGTGATGGTTACGAAAGGCAGTTGGGGAGATCCGGTCTAATTAGAGGCCCATCGGTTTTTTCACTTGCTGGCGGTTTCAGTCCCACCCATGTTTGCCTGGGCCACCCAGGTCCCACGACACCTCCTGCCCTCAGCAGAGGAGAACCTCAACACAGTCTGGGAGCGCTTCAGACCAACGCCGTGGGCCGGGTCTACATTTGGGGTCTTCCCATCTCCCCATTCAATGCCTCTCCGTCCACTCGTGGGGACCCCCAGGAGGCCCACGCTCACCCAGAAGCAAGCGCCAGCCAATTGTTCATTTCCAGGAATTTTGTGAGCCAGTTGACATCACACTGGCAGCTTGAAATTAGCCATGGTGTGGGGGCGGGTGGGGGGGTGTCTTGACATCGTGGAAATCAACAGATGCTTCAAAACAGCACACGGCTACCCTCTCCTTCATTCGGGAATCCTGCTCCTCCATGCAGCCTACCAAGGCCTTTTCTTCCTTTTCTCTCCCACGTGCCATTTTCCCAGATATGTGGCCTTTCTCTTTTGCTCCTTACTGGCTCTGATTGGAAAGGATCTAAGAAAGTACTTCCTGCTATTGTATTAATAGACAGTAATAACCTCCACCCCTCTGGTGACACCTACACTTTAACTTCAGGCAAATCCCTAAACCAAGGGAATAACCCTGTTGTTCTCTGCATGACATTCTGAATAGCTTGTTTGGGGTAGGGACCTTCCTAGAACCACTGCTCGCTTGAAAATGGTCCCAATGCATTAGGTGGCAGGGCGATGTCCTCTCCCTGCCTGGAATGGTGCCAGTGGCCTGGCATGGAGCCGGGCAGTCAGGGAGGTGAGTCCTTCCCACCTACGAGCTCAGTCTTATGGCATGTTTTCAAATAAGTGGATCCCTCCATATTCAAAGCATAAAGATTGTGCCAGAATCTTAACCTAATTCTTCAAGATTCAGTATTTCCTTCCAGTTGAATTAAGGTCCCCAAGAAACAGAACTGGACTTAAGAAGTGGTTGTGGGTTGATGTTTTAATCCCTGAGATCCCTGGGCTGCCCCAGTCATATTTGGGTGTTCATGGAGAGAAGAGCCATCAGCCTTTAATGAAGGGCATGCGCTTTGAGACAGCAAGTCAGTTAACGCTCCGATTCTTGAGCCATCTTAAGTTTCCTTAACCCTTTCTCCAATCCTTTCAACCTCTCCAAGGCCCTTCCATATCTTACTTCAAACTCTCCTTGAATGATCAAGGAGTCCGGGCTCTGGCAAAGATCTGTCTAGGGCAGGAGGTAAAGGAAGAATTGCCCTAAAGCTTTTACATTTCATTTTTTAAAGGGAACACAAGCCCTGTCACACTCAGTCACACTATGCTGCCTCTCACAGGATTCTGCACTGGGGCAAGGCTTCATGTGATGAATTATGCATGATAATGGTCAAAGCCTTGACTTTTATTTCTATATCCCAGAATCAGGTTAGCTTTGAACACTGTAGGTGGTATTGCACTTTACTATGATTCCTTGCTCTCTACCATGACACTTACAACAACTGTAATTAAAGTTTTGTGGGCTTACTTGTTTAAATCATGTCTCCTTCCTTAAACTGTAAGCCCCATCAGGGCATGAGGGTCATTGCCTGTCTTGTTCATCAGTGTGTCCCCAGCACCTGGCAAATCATGGTTGCCCAGTAGGTACTTTTTAAATGACCTCAAGATCTTTCTCAACAAACCAGAACTTCTTCCCCTATTTTGAGTTTTCACTTGTTTTTCCTCCTAGAGTGCGGTAATCTGAACTTAACAGTAGTGAAGTACTATTTAACCAGGAAACAGAGGGGTCTCAAAGCATGAGTCCTCTGAAGGCTTCTGCGTTTTGGTTCTATTGTAATTCTGTTGGAGAATCCCAACTCAAGAATGTAAGACCCCTATGATCCTTAATCAAGTTATTAACACTTTTTGTGGCCCAGTTAGTTTCAGGTGTACAGCAAAGTGATTCAGTTATACATATACATATACATATATATATTCTTTTTTAGATTCTTTTCTCATATAGGTTATCACAGAATATTGAGTAGAGTTCCCTGTGCTCTACAGTAGGTCCTTGTTGGTTATCTATTTTACATATAGTAGTGTGTATATGTTATACTGATCTACTTTCAACAGGGCATGTGCTGAAAGGTGTTTTCTCAGCAGCAGGACTGGGTTTCTTCTGGCTAATGCACTCTCTCTGACTAGGTTTTCTTAAGCACAATGGATCTGTAAGGCCAGGACCAGGTTATACACAGTCTCAACTGCTCCTATTATCTGTGGCATTTTCTTAAATTCTGATGACATCTTTCAAGGTGCATTTTCAGACCCCTGACTACTCCTCTTCCCAATCCCCGACTCTCACATAGAACACATCTAACCCTGGTGCAGCTCCCAAAGTCATCTCTTGCTAACTAGTCCTTAAGTCAGTCCTGTAGGTAACAGTTTCCCAGGCATGACCATTAATATGCTGGGAGTTCAGCTGGTCTGGACAGAGGTTCTCAAAGTATGGTGCCTAAACCAGCAGCATCAATATCATCCAAGAACTTGTAGGAAGGCAAATTCTAAAGCTCCACCATAGATCGATGTATCAGAGTCCAAAAATCTAGGTTTTTAACAAACTCTCCAGTTGATTCACATTGCAACTGATCTCAAGTTGAGAACCACTGGCCCATATTTTAGAACATCTTTTAGCCTTGGAATTCTTCAAGTTAGAAGTTGGAATGGAATTGAAACAGGAGGGAATGGGGCAGGGCACAGTCTTTAAAAGAATAACATAGCCTTTGCAGATACGACATAACTGGTTAGAACCGATTAGGCCCAAGATGGTGGAAGAATCGACTTCCAGTATACCTTGAGTCTCATTATACGCTCATTGTAATACATTAGCTAAATGACACATCCACCAGCGCCATGACAGTTCCAAGGCCAACCATAAAAGGTCAAAAAGTGGGTGGTGGCCCAATTCCTGGAAATCTCGACCCCTTCTCCAAAGTAGTTGGACTAATCCTCCCACTCATTAGCCTATGAAATTACCCAGCCCATAAAAACTTAACTGCCCCATATTTCAGGACCTCTCGCCTTCTGAGTTGGACCATACTCTGCGGAGTGTGTGTCTCCCAGGGCCTCTCTTACCTTTTGAGACGGGCTGCATTCTGTCTAAGGAATGTGTATCTTTCTAAATAAATCCACTTCTTGCCTATTGCTTTGTCTCTCACTAAATTCCTTCTGTACTGAGACATAAAGAACCTGAACTTCAATAGGTCCTGAGACCAGGTGTGTGATTTTAATTAAAAGACAGTGGGTTCAAGTCGCAATCTGGGTTGTGTGGTTTCAGAATTGTAAAAAGAGGAAGTCTTTTAAAATATCATATTGTTCATCCTCCTCATTTTTCAGGTGAGTCAATTGAGGCTGGAACGATTTGCCCAGAGATATGGTACATTCCTCACAGAGCCTGTCTCTCATGAGTTCGTATTCCGAGCTCTCTAAGAGTATAGATCAGAGTGTTCCCAGGAGGTTTGGCCTTGGAAACATGTTCGTGTCTCGTGTCAGGGCAAAAACCAACCTTTCTTGTGCTTTGATCTTCTCCCTTCCTCCCTCTTCTTCCTCCTAATCTCTAATCACACCCCAAAGCAGAAGTGTCTTGCAGAAAAAAAAAAAAAAAAAAAAAAAATCTCCGAAGACTTGGAGTAGAAGTATGGTCTCTCTTCCGGAGCTCCAACAGGTGATTCCCAAATGTAATTGTCACCCAGATTCCCTGCGTGCCTGAGAACAGATGGGCAGTCTGTAGAGGACTCTCTCCTGGAATTTTGGGAAAACCTATTCACAGACGTGGAGGAGGGGCTGCAAACTGTCTCTGAACCGGTTGGCTGGCAAGTTTCGCTCCCCTCAAAAAGGAAAAGAACTGGCTGTGTTTGGGGTTGGTCCATTATCACTTGGGGGGAAAAGAACAAAACAAAACCCTAAACTGTTTTTTCCAGCCTCTGCTGCTTATGTCCTTCCAACTCAGGATGATTGCCAGCTTTAAATTTCATCTATCATTTGAGACCGTAAGTGGAAATTCTGATCCCTGACATTTTTATTTTTATCTCTCAAACTGAAAAGGCTTGTTTCTCTTCCAAACCATCTTATTAAAAAGGCTAGAGTTGACTCCAAGGGCTGCAGGCAGAATGATGACAAGTGAAAGGGAGTGGGAGGGAGGGAGAGGTGGGTGCCTTGGGAAGGCCAGGGTTGCTGCAAGTCCTAGCCTGTCTCGGGCTGTCCTGGAGGATGCCTGCATCATTCACAAAGACTCTGCTCACTCTCTTCCCAAGACCTTCAAAAGCCTTTGGCTTATACAATCTGTCTATCTCCTCTCCCCTAAACACAGTGCTGTGTGTTTCTCTATTGAAAGAGGTTTAAACAGTAAATCGCTGGACAAAAACTGGTTCCTTCTGCTTCCAAAAAATTCTTTTTTTTCTGGCTTGGGCATTATGTTTTTGTCATTGGGTGCCCTAGTTCTTTGCCTTCAGGAGATCTGTAAGTTAATATTTGCAAAGAAATGATCACTAAAAGCCAATATGGGTTATGTGGAACAAACCCCATCTCCTCTTTTTAAAAATAGTTACCAGGCAGCAAATCAAAAGAATGCTGTAGTTATATAGAGTATCTTCATTTCAGAAAGGCATTAAACAGTCTTTCATGGTAGCCATATTAAAACAAAAAAACAAAAAAAAAGAGAAATAAAGGTTGTCTCCGTGTCCTGGGTGTGAATTCACAGTGGTCATCATTCAACTTGGACCAAGGTCATTTGTGCCATGGCCTGGGCCCTCCCCTCCATGCTTTGCTTGTCTCTTCTTCAGTGATTTCTACAAAAGCATAGAAGGGCTGTTTATCAAATTTGTGTGAGGGATAGCCCAGAGAAAGACGAACGCTTTAGATAACAAGATGAAGATTCAAACATTCTCAAAGTAAGAGTGTTTAACTTAAAGCTAAAAAATAGAATTTTTAACCCCAAATCCTGCAATTAGTTACATAAAAAGAAGATGAAGGAGACTGGGCGGGCATAATAGTCATCAGCTAAAACAAACAAACAAACAAACTTGGTGTTCCCATTGACCATAAGCTCTGGCCTGCAGCTGCCAAGAAAGCCAGACATGTTGGGGTTCTATTAATAGAAGTATACAGAGCAGATCAAAGGAGACAATGGCCCCACTGCACCCTGCACTAGGCAGACCACAGCTGGACCATTGCCTTGTCCTCTTCTGCATGCCACATTCTGAGAGGGACATTGATGAATAGGAGAGAATGCAGAGGGCCGGAAGTGGGGTGGTGAACAGCCTGGAATCTGATTCATGGATGCTCCAAGAAATGGGAAAGTTCAAGAGGTTACAGAAATTACAGAAATTACAGAAAGGCAGATTTCAGCACGGAAGATTTTCTAATAATCAAAGCTACCCAATAACGGTCTATCTTTTTCTCATAAATTAATGAACTAATTTTCAAAGAAAATGCTCTAATTCTAGCTGTAAGATACATCTGGTATTTTATTGGGAAGATTCCTCTATAGCATGGGAGGCTATATTAAGATGAGTGTGATGTCTAGGTCCTTTTTAAGACTGCTTCCAACGCAAAGATTCTGTATTTGGGCTAGTTTTTCCACCACATCAACACCCTGGATTGGGAACCATGAGATCTCGTTTTCAAGTATGATTTTGCCAAGATCCAGCTGGGCTAGTAACTTCTCTCTAGGCTTCATTATTTTTTTTGTTTGAAAAGTGGGAAGGATGAATTACATGATTTCTAAGGTCAGTCTTAGGAAGAATATTCGATTTATTTTATTTTTGAAATTATAAAAATTACTGAGTTAGAGGTGATCACTAATTGGGTGGAACAGACTCTTTGAAAACTTATCTTGCAAAGTGAATATTCCAAGATCTGCTTGAAGAAGTCATTTCTTCTTCAATTCCCCTGTCTCAGTCCCTGACAGAGGATTTCTAAGAAGGCTGCCCACTAATTTCTGCAAATGGACATTTTTCAGCAATGGTGGCTACAGGGCTCTTTTCCAAAAATGAAATTCTCATATGCCCATAGGAAATATTCAATGCTTTTCTATAGTGTTGTAACACTAAAAAACTGTAAAAATCTTGACACAAAGCCTCATAAGCACTGTAGAGATGCCTTTAGTCCCAGCTGGCGGAGATCTAACTACCTACAGCCACTTCAAAGAGTGATTTAAATGTTTCTGTTAAAATTTAAAACAGTCTTATCCCTTGACCAGTGATTCCATTTCTCAGTATTGACCCTACAGAAATATACTCTCATGTGTGTAGAGGTCTGCATAAGAGTGGTTATTGTAGGTCTATTTGTAATAGCAAAAGGCTGAAAACATCTAATTGCTCATCACCTTGCGAAAGGCTAAACAAGCCATTGTGTATCTATCCAAGGGACATTATGCAGCAGCTAAAGAGAGAGTACTGATGAATGAAGATCTACACCTCCTGCTAGTGAGTGGGAAAAAAACCAAGTTGCAGATGATATAGTCAACATAATAATATTCAACCATAGAGGATGTTGTTTGACTTGTACAGAATGTGTCCTGCACTTTGTGTTTGATTTTTCTGAATTGGTGGCTAATATTTTAAATTGAGGAATTCTACATTAAAATATAGATTTACTCTTTAAAAGAAAATTGGCTTTAAATCAAAGCTGATAATTTATTGTGTATATAACATGTATAGAAATAAAACACATGACAACAATGGCACAAAAGGTTGAAGAGAGAGAATGGAAATATAATGTTAGAATATTCTTAGAGTATACATTAAATGGTATACTGTTATTTGAAGGCAGGCTCTAACAATTTAAAGATGATTATTGTGAAGTCTCTAGAGTTCACCTCTTAAAAAATTAAAGCAAAGAGGTATAGCTAATAAACTAACATTGTAGTTGAAATAGAATAATAAAAATACTCAGTGAACCCAAAAGAGGACCAAAAGCAGAGGAGAAAGGGAACCAAGAATAGGTGGCACAAATAGAAAAGAATTAAATCCAAACATTAAATACATTAAATATAGAAGGTATAAATACTCCAATTAAAAAACAGAGATTGGAAAAGAAAACAAGACTTGGCTAAATGTATTCTTTAAGAAATCCAGTTTAAATATGAAGACACAGATAACTTAAAGTAAAGGAATAGAAAATATACCCCACGCAAACACCAACCATAAGAAAGTTAGAGTGGCTCTGTTCATATCAAAAAGTAGACTTCATTAAAAGGATCGCAATGAAGACAAAGGGTATTTAATAATAATAAATGAATCAATCCCTTAAGAAGTCATAACAATCCTGAATGGGTACGCACCTAATAACAGAGTTTCAAAATATAAGAAGCATAAACTGGTAGAACTAAAAGGAGAGATAGAAAAACCCACAATCGTAACTAGATATTTCAACTCTCTTCTCTCAGCAATTGATAGAATGAGTAGAAAAAATGTAAGAATATTGAAGACAGCACTATCAACCAACTTGAACTAATTAACATTTATAGAACACTCTGCCCAACAACAGCAGAATACACACTCAGGACACATAAACATTTATCAGAATAAGTCATATTCTGGGCCCTATAACAAGTCTCAACATATTTAGTAGGGTTAACATAGTACAAAACATGATTTCAATCACAATGGAATTAAACTGTAAAATAGCTTTGAAGAATTTTTGATTAATTATAAATGTATTAGGGGGATGGCTGGGAGAATCCAGAGATAAATTTGCTTCAAGTCTTCAAAAGTGTGGAACTGAACTTCTTGACTTTTAAGGCTGAACAAAGCATGATTGATTCTCTTACTCTTTTCAGTTCCTTCAAGGCCATGTCATAACTTCCCTAGTCACTAGCATATTATGTAGAGATGCTTTTCACAGAAGCGAAGTAGGCAGTTGCTCATATGATATGTTCTGAAACATACCATGAAAAGCCCCTGCCCTTTGCCCCCAAATATTTCCCTCTCTGCCTGTTGTGGTGACCACCTGTAAAGCTGAGTTTGGACATTTTTTCAAGTATAAAACACTTGAAAACCCAAAAGAGATGTGAGTGTCAGTCACGAACATTTTAGAGTAGATCACTTTATCGTAGGTAAACAACTCAGGCCGTTAAGGAACCGATGCATTTTTATGGAGGGAAATGAGAAAGCATCAGAGTGTCCAGATCATGGTCCTATCTAAGCTGAACAAGCCCAGACAGGATGCTTCTGCAGGTGCCCTGAAGAAACTTATAGGGCGAGCATCATCAGGAGAAAAGAAAGAGGCAGCGGACAGAGATCAGGATACAGTTTAGACCCAGGTCTATTCACGATTTTCTTAGGACCTCCTGTGTAGTGGAAAGGCAAGATGACTAATGCCAGCAAACTTGTTCCTACCTTCACTGCAGTACTGTCGTAGATCTGATGAGAATGAGGACCGACTCCCTCACTTTTCTGTGCCTCCCTCGGGGATGTGAATGACTGAACCATGTCCTGGCAGGCACCCCATAGGAGACAAGGCCTTTACCATGGAATGTTCCATGACGTGGACCCAAAGGGGATATTTTCCTAAGGGGTCCTGGCTAAAATATTTATTTTGTTGGGTGGCATTCCTTTGTTTCCCATGGTCTAACTAGACGTCCTTGCTTTACCCATGTCCTTAACCATAAGCTCGTCTTTTGAGTTTGTTGTGGTCGTGGATAACCTCTTACATTCTGCATCATTGAAAACCGAGAGAACCTGACAGCTGAGACAACTGGTCACCTTCTGGTGTGATTTGAGGAGCCAGCCCTTCCTTTAAAGTCACTTCCTTCCCCCAAATCTCCCTTATTACAGTTACAGACTCATTCTTTTGACTGAAGCCAGTCAGTTGTACACTTCTGCAGGGCAAGATTTGAGCCTTATCCATCTTTGAATCCCTTTAAAGCAGGAGGGACAATTCTTTGTTCAGGACTCCTCCCTGGCAAGCATGCTCCATCAGTATTGGTTGGATTGTATTGCATTAAGCTCTCTTAAAAAGCAAAGCCTCTCGGAGGACTCTTATCAGTCAGATAGGAGTTACAGTCAGTATAGAGAATTCTCTAACAGGGGAAGTTTGGTGGGAGGGAAAGGATATAAAGGTGGTAGATAACTTTTTGAAGAAGTCAGATAAACACTGAAGAGACGGAAAGGTATTTTGCTAAGGGCGATATGAAGGATGCAATAGAAGCTTCATGGTCATGGCAACAATTTTGGGGATACACACCCTGTCCACAGAAGTGCCCTATCAGCAGCCATGGTTCTGCTGCGTGACTCTAACCCCACGGCTATTACCAGTTAGATGGGGGGGTGACGACCAGATTGAAGATGAAACAGAGCTATCACCTTTCTCAAGAACTGACCTTAGGAACAAGGATTGGGAGATGGGGATGAGTCAGCATCCTCCACAGCACGGCACTGGGTTGTGTGCCCACTCACTTCAGCTGCCTCCAGCTCTTGGACAGCTGGGTAGGTCAGCTTCTTCATGGATTCTATGAACTCCAGTATCCTTCCAATCATGCTCATTTTTGCTTAAGCCTACTTATATGGATTTCTGTTACTTCTTAACAATAGACATGTAACCAGTACAAAAACAGATTTTGCTTCCCATTTTTGAGAGCAGGAGCCCAGGCTGGTGATTGGGAGGTAGCACGACCTGAAGAAAAGTACTCAGGCTTTGAAGTCAGACAAAAACTGGGTTGAGTCCCAGCTCCATGTCTTTCCATGAGCTCTGTGACCTCAAGGAATTTAGCTAAGTGCTCTAAGTTTCAGTTTCTTCATCTGCAAAATGGAGTTAGTGATCTTTATGTCACAGGATGGTGATGGGGCATAGAAAACCTAGTATGTGCAAAGGGCCAGCACATATAGTCGCCACATGAAAGCTAGTCATGCTTTTTTCTCCTGTTGCTTCATTGTTTCAGTCACTCATCAATTAATATTTCCACAGGCATTTAGACACTCTGGAGCTCTGAGAAACTTTCTCTTCAATGCTCTTGAACAACGTCTTTTGTTCTTCTTTCAAGTGTGCTGGTATAAGCACGACAAAGAGTGTGGTGTGGGGTGATGGGCACCGAATCGGGGAGAGGAGAGCTGGTCCCAGTCCTGCCTCTGACCATGGACACTGTTTTTGTGACCTTACACGTCATTGCCCCTCTCTGGGTCTGTTTCCCCATCTGTACAATGAGAAGGTTGGCCTAGACTAGCGTTTGTTTTTTTTTTTAATTTTTTATTGAAATATAGTTGATTTACAATGTTGTGTTGGTTTTTGGTGTACAGCAAAGTGAGTCAGTTTATATATATATATATATATATATATATATATATATATATATATATATATATATATTCTTTTTCATATTCTTTTCCATTATAGTTTATCACGGGATATTGAGTATAGTTCCCTGTGCTATTCAGTAGGACCTTGTTGTTTATCTATTTTATACATATAAACTAGAGAATGTGAATCAAGTGTTGTACCCCGCAGGGTACTGCCCTTTTAAGTGGGTTCATTTTTCTTTAAATGGGAAAGACTGGCTCCCATATTACACCATGTTTAGTATCCCTGATCCTCACCTTTCAAACGCTGATAGAGCCTTTGAAACCAAAGCATTGCCCAGGTTTGCAGAATGAGGCAGGTGGTATTGCCTAAGTTGAGTATCACTCTGTTAAGCAGAAATAAAATAGTTTCAGTGATCCAACAGGTTTAGGAAATGTTGGGTTAAGCAAAGTTGCATAGGTTTCTTTAGAATAGGAGCTCTCAAAACACTTACTATGTGAATGTACAGAATGAACGGATCCAATTTCCCTTAACCCAACTCTTACTTGGGATCGAGCCTGGGGACACTGATAAAGGGCAGATATTTGTCCCAGAGAAATTGTAGTTTGGATCCTCACTGTGAATCACCAGCTTCTGCACTCCATGTAACCACCACTTCATGCCAGTCAAGAGCAGCACGCTGTCTAAGAAAGAGAAGGAAATAATGAAATACTTTTTGTTGTTATTAGAGAGGCCAATAAAAGGAAACTCTGGCTGTGGTACACTTTTTCAGTCGGTCTACGAGCAATTCCCCTATTGGGAAGAATAGTGAGAGTAAAAAAGTCCAAGTGGGAAAGCCAAATGGGATGAATACTATGGCTAGAGGATGAAATGGAAAAAATGGAGGTGCCCAGGGTCCACACCTCATTTGGATTTTACAGGCCAAGTTCACTGAGGCAGCCGAACAGAACAGTCAAAATTCCTCCACCGTCCTCACTAATTTTCCATTACCAGTGAAGACTGAATTTTGCATTTTCAGCCCTCACCCCCCTATCCAAACATGGGCCCTGCTCCAAAGCTATACAGCTCAGGCAAGCAGTTTACAACTTCACCGGCCAAGTCTGTCTTGAAGGATTGGAATAGATTCTCTTGATGGCCATTAACATTTTCATCAAAACCGCACTATACAAGTTGGTCACTTTTCAGTTCCCCGCATCTCCTGTGACGGGTGGTGGCTGGTTTGATGAACAAAGGTGACCAGGGCTGGGGTCAATGAGGAAGGTGTTCTCAACAAAGGTTCTGAGGGACTTCAAGGAAACCTCAAGGAGCCCCAGGCAGGGCTGTCCAAACAGCTCCGGGAAGACTGCCTGCGGAGTGGCCGGGTGAGAACTGAGGCCACGAGTCTGTCAACTCAGTTTCTTTTCTTGCTGCTCAAAATATTTTTGGTTTGTTATTTGACTTATTTTCACTAATTAATTAACTAATTCGCCCACTCACTCACTGAACAAATACTTACAGAGAACCTACTGTGAGCAGCCCTGTTCTTGGTTCTGGGAAAACAACAGTCAACAAAACAGTCAAGGTCTCCGCACTTACTGAGCTTGCATTCAAGTAAAGGAGATAGACAATAAACAACTGAGCAAATAAAGATATAATTAAATGTCAGGAAGGGACAAGGCTAGGAAAGAAAATGCAGAGTCAAGGGTTAGTGGGTGATGAAGTGGGGCTAGACATTTGTTATTTTATACAGAACTATGAAAGATAGCCTCTTCAAGAGGCATGAATGAAGGTGTGAGCCATCTGAAAGTTTGAGGAAAGAGCATTCTAGGCAGAGGGAACCATGAGTGTGAAGGCCTTCAGCAGGATTAAAGTTGATGCTCTAGGGAATTCCCTGGTGGTCCAGGGGTTAGAACTTAGCACTTCCACTGCCCTGGGCCTGTGTTCAATCCCTGGTTGGGGAACTAAGATCCCACAAGCCACGTGGTGCAGCCAAAAAAAAAAAAAAAGAAAGAAAGAAAGAAAAATAAAGTTGATGTTCTCAAGAGGAGCGTGAAGGCCAGTGTGGCTACTGCAATGTAAGCCAGGTGGGAGGTGGCGGAAATGGAGAGAAGTAGGCAGGGCCCAAAGTGTGTAGAGTCCTGGAGACCGTGTAAAAGAGTCTGGCTTTTGAGACTTTGTTGGTTAGGGAACAGAAAGTAGGAGATAGCAAGAATGGAGGAAGGAAGAGATCATTCTGGCATGGTTAGGAGCAGGAAGGTGGTTAGAAACCTACTGCACTATTTCAGGAAAGGACAATCATGGCTTGGACTAGGGTGATAGCAGGCGAAGTGGTAGGACAACTAATTGGATTGAGATAGTGTTCCAAATATTTCTTTTTTCCCCTGTATTTCCCAACCATTCTGCAGTTACTTTAGAGCCAGATGATTAGTCCAATGAGTAGAACTTGTGTGTGTCACGTCCAGGCTGTGACAGTTAAGAGCAATTGTGTCCCCTCCATCTCTTTCCTCCCCAACCACAGCCGTCTGGGCATCACGTGTGCCGAAAGATGGATGAAGGTCTCCCAGTGCATTTTCAGCCAACTTTTCTCATGTTGATTTAAATCTCATGAGAGTTAAAGTGCTTGTTCTGGAATCTCACATTGTTTATTCTGAAAAGTACAATATATATTTTGAAGGTGAATCTAGAAGGATATGTTAAGGGAATAAAGAGCGAAGACTCCAAGATAATGCCACACTTTTTTGGTGTTATTATAGGGTGAATTATGGTGCTTTTTATGCAGATGGAAAAGAGTTAAGGAGCAGCAACACGTTTGAGGGTTAAAAACTAAGGATTTGAGAATGGACCTGTTAAGTGAGATGCCCCAGGGATGTTAAGGATCATTTGGGCCCAAACACATGTTCCTATTGTGTCTCGTTTTTGCAAAGTTTTGATGGTAAGCATATTAAGTTCCTAATGGCAGTTGTGATGATTTCAACCAAGTAGAATCTGCTACTTAGATACTTTATGATGGTAGCAGAGGAAGTCAGGTGTAAAGGGAAAAATACTATTTTTACCTCTAACAAGGTTAGACTCCCCTATAAAGAAATGTTTCTCTATATTTCACAGAACACTACTTTATATGATGTAACAAGGATTCAAAGGTCAAATAAAATGGAGAAAATTTAGGATAGTCTGCTCTTGAAGATTAGTAATTAATCTTGGAGATTCAAATTCATAATATGTTCAACGTTCAGCGAATCCTGTAGTAAGGAAACTTAACTTTGTAAAAGGTTGTGCTCACAATTATTTTATGAAGGAACCCCTTCCCCTCAAAGCATTTTTCAGCATGTCATGAAATGCTGGTATTCCTCAGAACACAGTTTGGGAAACTATGCCATAGAAGAGTACTTCTTCTTTTTTTTTAAATTTTATTTTATAATGGAGTATAGTTGATTTGCAATGTTGTGTTAGTTTCAGGTGTAAAGTGAAGTGATTCAGTTATACATATACACATATCCATTCTTTTTCAGATTCTTTTCCCATATAGAATATTGAGTAGAGTTCCCTGTGCTATATAGTAGGTCTTTGTTGATGATCAATTTTATATATAATAGCGTGTATATGTTAATCCCAAACTCCTAATTTATCCCTCCCCTCCCCTTTCTCCTTTGGCAACCATAGGTTTGTTTTTGGAGTCTGTGAGTCTGCTTCTGTTTCCTAAATTAGTTCATTTTTATCATTTTTTATATTTCACATATAAGTGATATCATATATTTGTCTTTGTCTGACTTACTTCACTTAGTATGATAATCTCTAGGTGCACCCATGTTGCTGCAAATGACATTATTTCATTCTTTTTTATGGCTGAGTAATACTCCAATGTATATATGTACCACATCTTCTTTATCCATTCATCTGTTGATGGACATTTAGGTTGCTTCCATGTCTTGGCCGTTGTAAACAGTGCTGCAATGAACATTGGGGTGCATGTATCTTTGAGTACTTCTTTATCTGTGGTAAAAGAAAGTCTTTTTTAATGTCTAATATTTCATGGATTAACACTTTTATTTAAGATTACAATAAAAATGCATTGTTAGAAAAAAAAAGTAGTCACACATAACATGAGACAAATATTTTATTATTAGTAGAGTCAACAGTCATAGAATGACTCTGTCAAAATGCTGAAAAAGTTTCCAACTGTTCTCTACAGAAAGTTCCGCAGTTATTTCATTGCAGACACATAACAAATGGTTGGTGGATGGGCCCAGCCCATGGACTAGGCATTGATACCACTGCCATACAGCGTCATCTCCTCTCTTGGACCTTTCTTAAGGTGGACTCTCCCATTCCTCATGCCATGCCCTATGCCATGTTTTGTGGATTCTCATGATCAAAAGACCAACATTTGTATCAAAATATGACCTATGGCTTGGGCTTAACTCAAAGAAGCAAAATGAGGAGAAGCCAAGCTTGGTCTTGGAATTTATTTCTTTTAATATAAGAGAAAGAATCTTTGCCTAAGAACTGTAGTTAGCTGCCCTTGTTGATCTTTCATCCTTCTATTTAACTGATGATATATCCAGAGGTAACTGGGACCTTAAATGAAGAGAGAAAACAGACAATTGCAACCTGGAAGCAGAGTCCTTCTTGACATTCCTCTGGATCAGTCCAGCTTCCCTCTTCTGCCCAAGAGTTGACCCCACCTGTGTGACACTGTCACAGTGATTACCTTTGATAATCACCTGCACATTTTTATCTACCTCTTTGCAGGTGGTCCACTGTTTATACCTTACAATACCTAGACTTTCACCAGATTCCTAGTATTAGAAAGACACCTCAATTTCCCTCTGCCTTTTTGGAATATAAATGTGCCAGCTTCCCAGATATAGATGAGAGGTACGTTCCTGGGAAGATGGACTTTGGGGGTTGATCCTGAGAAGCGAGGAGTTGGGATGAAAATTCATCTGAATGTCAAGGTTGACACAGAGACCAAGAAAATTTGTCAGTGGAGGAGTTATTCAGAAGTGGGGCTCCTCCTGCTATCAGAGGAGGGTGAATTGGAGGTATATAAGACAGACCCAAAAAGGGAACCAGCTTTTATCTTCTGTAACATGAACAACTAACTTGGATCTAGCTAAGATGGAGAACTACTCTGAGATAAGCCAAATAATAAACACCTTGGGTTCTAACTAGTTACTTTTTAAAATCAGGCATATTAAGGTGGCTCTGCTATTAACAGAAGGTGGAGAAGGATGTACTGAATGTGAGAAATTCCACAATTGCCCACCAGACCTCTCTGTTTTGGCAGAATCTCGTGCCTCAGTCTCTACTGACCAGGGCTTAGCAACTGTCTCCCACCAGCCAACATAACATCTAATAAAACACAAGAGGGTAAAAACAATACAAAACAAAACCCCAAAAACAAACAAATCAAAACCCCCACACAACCCAACTATCTCTAAGCATTACGCCAAAATAAAATAGTGGAAAATTCCGATAGAAGGAGTTATATATTGGAAGGGAATTAGTATTCCCTCCTCTTGGGCATCCTTCCAAATGGAGAGACATCCATCAGAACCTGAGACAGGAGATGTGACTTTTCTAGTCGGTGGGTTTGGGATGAGTAATTGAACCTGCATCGTTCATCTCTTCCTTCTATGGGATATGCTTGCAGGGAGTTCGTGTCCTGAACAATTCTGAAACATTCTCTGTCCTTAGGGAGTGGACCTGTGGTTATCCAATGCTGTTTGTGCCTGAGCGGAGGTGACTGCTTAATTTGGGATTCAGTATTAGGAATCTCACTCTTGCCGCACTTGTAAGCAATGTTCCTTGACAACTTTACTAATAAGAGGGGAAACATCTTATTCTCTAAATGTCTATTCTTCTACCTCAATCTGTCCAGCATTCAGGCTTGAAAATGGATAATGTTATATATTGACCCCATCAGGTCTCCAAATAATGTTATTTACATTGTCTCTTTTGGAGGCAGGGTCTCTGATAGGATCACAAAACCTAACTTGTGGGGCTCTTACAGAATTTAATCAATCAATGTTGTGAATTGTGGTGTAATATACTGATGTACATAACTGGTAGTGATGACAAGGATGTCAATGATAATGACAACAACAAAGTCACACACGAACGTCTCCCTCCAGGTCCTTGCCACCAATTCCTTGCTCCCTCTGTCTTCTCCACACCTCTACACCAGCCAGCGTGTGTCAGGTAGATGGTGAATGCCCTTAAAGCATTTAAAACTGATGCATCTCTATAGATAAAATCAAATACTCTTTAATTTTTGATTCTAGGAATCAATTCTAGGAAAGGTAGTTACAAAGAAAACATTTTGGTAGCATTTACCCACAATATTTGGGGCTGGGAAGGTGATGATTTTTTTCTAACAAATTAGATTTTTAGGCAAGTAACAAATGGGAAACTGTTGGAATATTTATTGGCTTCCTAAGAGTTCCCAAACATTCTTGATCTGACAGTCAGAATCAAAACAAATGCCTCCATTTCTTAAACATTTCCCGGTACAATGAACATTTCCCTTTATTTAGAAGAAGAAATAGTTTGAGTTGTGAAGTTGCATTTAAATAGTGCTTTGAAAGAACATGCATTTAGTACTGCTTTTTAGAAGCAATGGGATAGACAAATTAAGATGCCTTAAATTTTCAACCTTTAAAAACTGTGGGGAGAAAAGTGTAGAAATGATATTTCTTTTCTCACAAGGCTGTTTTGAAAATTAATGAATTAGTGCTTATTAAGTGCTTGGCTGAAAGGTGAGGTGAAAAATATCAATCATCTCTATTATTCTCTTCCAAATGTTCATCTGCCAGTAATAAAATCCTGAGACCCAGGCACAGTCTTTTGTACTCTTGTCTTTGGAGAGAATCGCCTACAAGTTTTCTTTATCCTGGTGAAACATCATAATTAATAATTCATCCATTATACTATCGCAGACACAAGGTCAAGGATGCACCGCCCCGAGCGTTGGCAGGCTCCGCACTGCTCCCTCTTGCTCAGCTGCCTGTTATTTGTTTGTAGTGCAGAAACGTGGCCATGGCAAAGGCCCATGAGGCCTGAATAGGAGGCCAACGGCACCCTCTTGGTTGATCCGTGACTTTGAAAGATGCTTTTGGCATCTTGCATGGAGATGGCCAACAGTCATGGAGTCAGAAGACTTCAGGGGGGCCAGAAGGATTAAATGGAGAGGGCGTGAGTCAGACCTGCACCAAGCCTGGAAACTACGGGGGCACTTTTCCTAACTCTTCCTCTCTGAATTAAGCTGGACTTATTTTACCTGAAATGTCAGTGAGTCCCTACTGGACCCTGCCCATTACATAGGTCCCTCACTCAACAGAAACTCACATATTAAATTTCAATTGAAGGTATTGATGAATGGTCAGAACTTCACTATAAGAAACACATCCCCGGACTTCCCTGGTGGTCCAGTGGTAAGACTCTGCTTCCACTGCAGGAGGAGTGGGTTTGATCCCTGGTTGGGGAACTAAGATCCCACATGCCGTGCGGTGTGGCCAAAGGGGAAAAAAAAAAGAAAGGAAAAAGAAACACATCCCTCCTTCCAAAATTTACAATATATGGGAAATCCTAGGAAATCATCATCTCTCTCCTCTGCCACCATGACCCCACATGCTCTGACTTTCCTCTGGCCATAAGCAAACCTCAGCTATTAGGCCAGGATTAACAACTGGATGTGTTAAGACAGGCTAAAAAGAGAAGCAGTCAGGAGCTAAAGAAACAGTCTATTAATCCAGGACTGAATAGGCAACAGGAACAACCTACTTAATCTGTCTGCTCTTGGCTGTCAGATGTTGGTCAGTGGCCAAACCTCTCTAGACAGACAACAGGGCAAGCTACCATCCCATGGTGCTTTCTTTTTAGGGTCCATGTCATGAGTTGGTAACTACTGTAGTGTATTCCTTGATGACATATTTAAAGCAATAATAGGCTGGATGGGTCATGGCACTGATTTAGAAAGGTGTCATTTCAGATTTTAAGTTGCATGGGATCTGGGACACCATTCAGTGTAACTGATTTGTTTTATGGATGAGAAAACAAAAAGCTCATAAAATGATTCACCTGGAATTGCACACTTGTTGGTACCAGAGTTGAAAGTCCCAGCACAGGCATCCAGGGGTCTCCCCATTACTCAAGGTCATACCTCTTAATTATGCCCTCCTAATTTGCCCTCCTCTTGCAAAGAACAGATCAACTGTCACCTTGTAGGTTTCCCCTCAAGCCCTGTCTCAACCCCTCTTTATAACACTCCCACTCTGCAGATTAGTTGTTTACGTGTCTAACTTTGCTTGGCTTTCAGTCCAGGTCCCCACACACAGTAGGCACTTAACACAATTTTATCTACGTGAAATGGCATCAGTCATGATATATGGAAAGAAGTCAGAAAATTCGAGTGGTGGGAAATGTACACAGCGTGAAAGACTTGCCTTAAAGAGAAAATCAGAAATGTCAAGGAAAATCTGGTCCAACAGCTAAATCTCAAGGGATGGGTATAAGAGGCAACATCTTGGTAGCTATAATACAATAAAATGATGAGGGTTTCTAGTGCTGCGTTTTATTTCCACTTTCAGTTATTTTACGTTGCAATTCATTTTGAGCTCAACCCACTTTCATTGTCACGTTAAGTCTGTTTGAGAAAAAAATTCTCAGATAAAGATCAACCATATTTGGAACATGAAGTAATCTTATTCCTTCCTTGCTGTGACACAAACCCTAAAACAACATACAGAACGAAGAGCTTAGAGCTCTGTCCTACATAACCCCTACATAACCGTCGACGGAGAGGGATGTGAGTGAGGCACGTGCCAGGGCTCCCTGAGGCTGTATGTGGAGGCTCTGTGGTCAGGGGACAGAGTTCAGGATGGTGGTTTAGAGCACGGGCTTGGGACAAGGCCAAAGAATGAATCTTAAGTTGCCAGTACTAGACCAGTGACCTTGGAGAAATGTTGAATGCTTTGACAATCTGATTTCACATCTCAAAGGCTTGTTCTGAAGAGAAATTAAAATCCTAGTCTCCATCTGCACACATGCAGTAAACACTCAGTGAATGGGTGCCATGCTGATGGTAGTTGTTCTTGATTATGGAAGAAAGCCCAAGTTTTGTGCTTTTTCTCCTTGCCCTGCCTACATCCCATCCTGTCGTCCTCTTGTTATCTATCTACCCTGACTAGGAGAAAATCACTCCTGGAATCAGCATGGATGTATTGTAGTGGTGATGAGTTCCAGCTCTTCAGCAAACCATCAGAGTTTAAACCATAATTCGAAAAGATCCATGCACCCCAATGTTCATTGCAACACTGTTTACAAAAGCCAAGACATGGAAGCAACCTAAGTGTCCGTCGACAGATGAATGGATAAAGAAGACGTGGTACATATATACATCAGAATATCACTCAGCCATAAAAAAGAATGAAATAATGCCATTTACAGCAACATGGATGGACCTAGAAATTACCATACTAAGTGAAGTAAGTCAGACAGAGAAAGACAAATATCACATGATATCACTTATATGTGGAATCTAAAAAAAAAGATACAAATGAACTTATTTACAAAACAGAAAGAGACTCACAGACATAGAAAACAAACTTATGATTACCAAAGGGGAAAGGTGGGGGGGAGGGATAAGTTAGGAGGTTGAGATTAACAGATATACACTACTATATATGAAATAGATAACCAACAGGTCCTACTGTATAGCACCAGTATACAATATTGGTGCTATACACAGCAACGATATACGATATTGGTGCTATACACTATAACCAATATTTTGTAATAACTTATAAGGGAAAAGAATCTGAGAAGTAATATATTTTTATATATATATATTTATATATCTGAATCACTTTGCTGTACACCTGAAACTAACACAACATTGTAAATCAACTGTATTTCAATAAAAAATAATAAAAAAACAAAAAAACAAGCAAACAATACAAAATCTTGGCTTTGCCCTTTATTAGCTGTGAGACTTTGGGCCACTTATTTAACTTCTCTGTGCCTCAGTTTCCTTAATTAAAAATGAGGATGATAATAAAACCTACTTTACTGTGTTGCTTATGGATCAGATTAAACAGCACATAAACTTTTTGGAACATGCTTGATTACAGTGTCAGCTAATTCTCATCTTTTAACTCTTTCAGAGTCTTCTGCCAATACGTGTTTCCCTCCCTCTCAGGACCCTGCTGTTGACCTATCCATGAGCAAAAGTTATGAAAGAAGGGAGAGAATGTGGCGGGTACAGTCCTGGACTCGTGAACTACACAGAAGCAGGGGGTCAAGGCAGAGTCAGGAATCAAATCTGGGCCAGCACTCAGGACGTGGGGTCAGGTGAAGTCCAGAAGTCAAGAGAGGATTCCAGGAAAGCATCCAAGGGGGGAGAAACAGACACACCAGTCAGAACACCTAAAAACCTTGAAACAAAGGCAAAGCTACCCAAGGAAGAAACCCTTTTAGACAAGGGCTATTTTTAGAGACTTTCCAAGGCATGGTCCAAAAAAGCAGCTCTACAGCCATGCATAAGAGATGTGGTTTATTCATTTACTTATTTATTTTTCGGTAAACATGTATTGAGTGCTTGCTATGTGCCAAGCATTGTTCTAGGCACGAAGGATTGAACAATGAGTCAAATAGACAGAACTCCTTGTTCTCATGGAATTTATATTCTATGTATATATTTATATTTATACTATAGTAATTTCTATGCAAGATACATTCACACATAGGATAAAATCTCAAGAGTAGATCCCGATTAAGAGCTCAATGCCAGGAAGAAGGCAATGGTTACGTACATTTACCTCCTCACACCTCCACTCCATCTGGTGTATTCTGTCCCTTTTCATCCCACTCAGGACTAAATATTGGAACAGGACATCATTCTAGAGGCCATCTTGGGTCCTCTCCAATTTATAGCTAAAATAAACAATTTGCTTGCAAATGTTGGTACTTTTTTTAAAATTAATTTTTATTGGAGTGTAGTTGATTTACAATGTTGTGTTAGTTTCTGCTGTACAGCAAAGTGAATCAGTTATGCATATACATATATCCACTCTTACTTAGATTCTATTCCCATATAGGTCATTACAGAGTACTGAGTAGAGGTCCCTGTGCTATACAGTAGGTTCTTATTAGTTATCTATTTTATATATGGTAGTGTTTATATGTCAATCCCGATCTCCCAATATATCCCTCCCCGCCTTTCCCCTTTGGTAACCATAAGTTTGTTTTCTACATCTGTGAGTCTCTTTCTGTTTTGTAGATAAGTTCATTTGTCCTTTTTTTTTTTTTTTTTTTTTTTTAGATTCCACATATAAGTGATATCATGTGATATTTGTCTTTCTCTGTCTGACTTACTTCACTCAGTATGATGATCTCTAGGTCCATCCAGGTCGCTGCAAATGGCATTTTTTTCATTCTTTTTTATGGCTGAGTAATATTCCATTGTATATATGTACCACATCTTCTTGATCCTTTTAGTAACAAAATTTTATCTTCACAACTCACACCTAATCATCAATCTTTTCCCACCAGGGATGCGTTTGGACACAAGGTCTTCTGGTGTATCTTATTGATACTCTTGGCAGATTCTGAAAGGTTACAAACCCAGTCAAGAAAAAGCCAGGTTGGGGAGAGTGTGCATTTAAGCCTGGGGGACAGTTAAGGAGCATGCAGACCTGTGGAGAACGGAGGTATCCCTTCTCTCAGACCTGGTCAGTTACCACCAGCCATTCCAAAGCCGCTTTCTCAAGTGGCCTGTGCCTGTGCTGAGAAGCCCAAGGCAAGTGCATCTTCCCGTGCTGACCAAGCATTTTTCTGCCCAAGTTTGGGGCTGCAGCCTCAGCATCTTGAAGTCATCACTGCCCCAGTCTGACCGCCGGCTCCCCAGAATCTCAAAATGAGCTGTTCCGGTCTCTTGTAGAGTTGGTGGGGATCTCTGTATTTTCCCAGTTACTATGTAAACACAAATAAATATTTGGATTAGGATGAGGAACAAACCCTCCTTAAAGAGCTTGTGTATTCTAGTTAATGCTGGAAGTATCTGAGCACAGTTCAGAGTGCAACTTCACTGGCAGTAGCCGACTCTTTTCAGAAGGCGCGTTACTTCTCTTTGACTATGTGCTCCATTCCCTAACTCCTCCTTTCTCTCTCTTCTTCCTGTTCAGTTTCCCTTCTTTTAATCTTGGTTCTTTTCTCTTTACATTTTCTCTCTCCTATGCGTCCCCTCAGCACCTCTTTTTCCCTTTCCTCTTACTTTGCCTTCTCTCGCTGTAAAGCAGAGCATATTCTGGGCAGCTAAATCTGCACGGAGCTGGTTTTGATCAGCTCTAGTCCTTGAGACCATGAGTGACATGTCACAGCGTAGGCCTGTGGCCAAGACCCACTTCCAGTGCTTGCTGGAGAGATGCTGAGAGGTCCTCCTGGCCGGAGCACAGATGGTGGGTGATGGAGTCCGGATGCCGAGACTTAGGGCAGGTCAAAACAATGATCGCTCAAGTGTAAACTGTGCTAATTGCTGGGGACAAAGGGAGAGCCAGGCCCCAGTGGAGTGTGTTTCAGGGCAGAGTCCCAAAGCAGAAGGTGGCTTCTGTTGCTGACACGTTAGTAGTAGGAGTCCTGGCCTAAGCTTCCAGATCGTCTTGTTTTTAATTCTCATTTTACTGATGTAGAGACTGAGCTGTACTATCTTACCCCAGCATACAAAGTTTGATTTTGATCATTTATAGGTCCTTTCCCAATGGGGGAGATATTTCTCTTGAAAGACATCTCATTTAAAGCATTATAGATACATAGATAGATAATAGATGGATAGATGATAGATAGAAAGAATAGATATACATACATACAGATACACACACACATATATAAATACACAAATACTGTGTGTCCTGTGTACACACAGTACACACAGTGTGTGTATATACGCAGACACACACACATTTATTTTTTGTTTGTTGGTTGGTTTGTTTTTTGGCCACGTGGCTTGTGGGATCTTAGTTCCCCAACCAGGGATTGAACCCAGGCCCTGGGCAGTGAAATCACCAAGTCCTAACCACTGGATGGCCAGGGAACGCAAGGGAATTTCCCCCCCCAACACACACATTTTGTTGTAAAATAAAACACAGAAACAGAAAACTTTACAAAACCATATCCTAGTGAATTATTATAAGGAAAACACCATCAATCCACCCAGGTGAAGAAAGAACTTTGCAGCCCCCAAGTGACCCCTCCCTGTGCTTCATTCCAGACACAGCACTGTTCTACCTCTAAAATGAATCATTATCCCATTTTACAGTTATCACGTCCTTGCATTACTTTATGGTTTTATCACTCGAGTGCGTCCCCAAACGCTGTAGTTAAATCTTGCCCATTTTTAAAAACTTGCCCTTTTAAAGTTCCTTTAAACTGCAGTTTCTTCCTCCCCTCCCCTCACCCCTGTCATTTTCCTTACAATTTGTGTTGGTGAACCTGGCACGTGACCTGCAGTCTAGATTTGGCTGGACGCATACTCTTGGTGTTGTTCAACATGCTCCTTTGTCCTCTGCATTTCCTACAAATTGGCAGCTAGAATCTGAGGCTTGGCCAGACTCAGATGTGACCCTTTTGCAAGACTATGGTGGTGGCATATTCTTTCAACACAGCGTTGTGTCTGGTTTTCAATTTTTTTTTTTTTGATGTTAGTAGCCATTGATGCACGATAACTAAATTCATTCATTTATTGGGGGTTGGTGACATCTTAATCTATTATTTAATTTTACATCTAATACCTCAGCTCTTTGAATAAGGAAACACTTTTTCTCATCCAATATTTTGTTACTCAGTGGCACAATTCATATAGGATGGGCAGGATAAATGTTAGAATCTTACCTTTTATTTACCCAGTTTTCAAGGTAATGAATTGGTTCCTTGTCACCCTCTGAAGGTGACCAATGGTAAATATTATAAATCTGTAGATTTTAAAATGTTTGATGTGTTTCAATTCATTGCAATTTTTTTCTTTATAGAGGCTCGGAGTGTCCCCCCTTTAGGTACTGAGAGCTTTTTCACGTTGGTGCCTAAGTCCTTTTGACGGGACCCTAGTAGTGGGTCATAGCTGTCATGCTATCTGGTATGGTAGAATAGTCCAGGCTAACTTTGAATATTCTCTGAGAAGCCCTGTTTTGTATTTCGTTTTTCACTTTTTAATGGGAAATAGTATTTCAAGGCCACAATGTGGTCACTAGAGATGCTTATTGCTACTGGGTTTTATATGTAGATATAGATAAGTAGATATAATCTTCTATACACACATATAATGACCTCATATGTACATATAGTATTTCCATTTCAAAACCATGACTACATGGCATTTCCTCAGCCTCTTCTAAGTTATATGTATGTGTCTCCTTCCATCCATGTTTATAATCCTGGCTCCCAAAGACACCAAGAATGATAGAATTAGAATGTCCCATAATGATTCATTTGCTCTAGCCTACATTACACAAACAACAGTCTCAACGTAACAATATTAATACTATCTCCATCAATTATGATTTCTCAAAGAAGGTAAAATAATTGTATATATACTTCCCTTTATCTCTTTTGTTTTTTATGGTTATATTATATCAGCATTATCTGAATATATGTATCTATCTATGTATCTATACATCTATCTATCCTCTATCTATTATCTACCTATCTATCTATCTACCTATCTTCCTTCCGTACTATACTCATTCCTGCTTAATCCTTATTTAACCTCAGTTCTACAAGTTTATGTATTCTCAAGTACATGTATATGTAATTTAATGATCACTATTACTCCTTGTGTGTGTTTCTCTCTAGATGTTTTTTGTTGTCTGAAGCTCATTATCCAGTAATTTCCTTAGGAAGGGCTTATGGATACAAAATTCTCTGATTCTTGATATTGCTAATGGATAGAAAACATTGAATAACCTAAATAAGTGACTTCATTTTCTTGTGGTACAAAAGTCTGAAGGTAAAATAATTTATCATTCCAAGTAATGCATTATTTTTTACCTAGATGCTAAGATAATTTTGTAATTAAAAAAAGTTAGTGATGTTATTAGAATACATTTTTATGATTATCATTCTGCATTGATATTCTCAGGTACATTGTGTACTCTTTCAACGTCTGGTTTAAAATACTTTTTTAATTTTAAGAATATTTTCTTGATTTTAGTATTTGTTCTTTCCCTTTGCTTTGCTTTTTTTCTTCAGAAACATCTACATCAGTGTGTTGGATCTTCGTTGTGTATGTTTAATATTTGTCACTCTGTCTCAAATATTTTTAATCTCTTCATTTGTTCTGATTTAATTTCTTTTTCTTTTTTGAATTTATATTTCTTCTAAGTCATTATCTGTTGTGTTTATTCATTCTCGTGTTCCTTCTAGTTTAGTCTTCATTTCTAAACTAAACGTTTCTATTTTTTCCATTACTTTATTTTTGAGTTTTTCGAATTCTGACTTATGTTGTTTTCTCATATCTTGTCTTTTAGTTTATTTTGAAATATTAAGTTACAGATTTAATCTTTTAAAACCATGTCTTTCTGGCATCTTTCATTGTCTGTAGGGATATTTTGCTGATCCTTCTCTTTTTTTCTCATAGTAGCTTTATATTGAATTGATCTCAACACGTGCTCATATGTTGTTGATAGGTTAAGAGTTCCTGACTATCTTCCCCTCTCCCACTTTTATTTGTGCCTTATCTTTCCTTTTTTCTCTATTCTTTTGTATTTGCTTAATTTTGATTTCACCCCAAAGAGCTTGTCCTCAGTATAGAGTCCTGTTCTATAAGAAAATCCTGGGGTTAGACTTCTATATGTCTTTCAGGCCTTACAGCAGGACTCTTGTACTCACCTGCTATTGGACTGAATAAAACTGCTTCCAGTTTCAACTGTGGTTCTCAAATGTGTTCGCTGTTCTTTGCAGTGATCACATATTGGCTATTTGGGATTCTCCTGTTTTCTGGTCAGTCAAGCTCTCAGTTTTGCCCTCTGATTTTTCTTGCATGCATGCTGGTAACTCGCAGATCTGGTGGCTGTTGGTGGTTTGCCCCCGTCCACTCGCATGCTGTCAACTAGTTTTGTTGTAAATGTTGTCCATGGGTTTTGGTCTTGCTATCTACTGAGTTTATCTCTTTTTTAACATATGGATTTGGAAAACCCCCAAAATACACTGTTGTTGCCACCTCCAGCTTTCAACAGCTCGACTCTTATTGTAAGCAAAGTCAGTGCATATGTGTCTCTGTGAGTGCTGTATGTGGGCTTCTTATTTTTTTTTAATTAAAATTTAATTTATACAAAATAACATGCATAGGCCTTGAGTGTTCAGTTTGATGAGTTTTCAGAATTGTATACACTCCTATGACCACCACCCAAAGTTCCATCCACATGGAACAGTGGATAAGTTTCTTCACATCCCTATCTAGCTGGTCACACTGCCTACCCCCAGCTCCCACAAGAGGCAACTGCTTTGTGATTTTATAACCACAGGTGAGTTTTTACCTGTTCTTAGACTTCATGCAAATGGAACCACCATTTTGTTTCTATCCCTAGATCATTGCTGAGGATTTTTTAAGTCATAAATCAATGCTGAATTTCATCAGATGTGTTTCCCGCATGTACGAAGTTGTTATATGATTTTCTCCCCTGTTCTGTTAACATCCTGAATTACATTGATTTAGTTTCAAATGTTAAGCACTGATTGCTAATATTTTGTCAAGGATTTTTCACTTATGTTTATGGAAATGTATTTTTCATGTTTTGGCTTCAGGTTTATTCTGATCTCATAAAAATGAGTTGGAAAGGGATATTTCTTTGCCTGTTTTCTGAAAGACTTTGTATAAGACTGGTATTATGTATACTGTAGACATTTCATTAAGTTCACCATTTTGTCCTGGAGTGTATCTTGTGGGAAGATTTTAGATTATGGATTCAATTTTTAAAAATAGATATAGGGCTATTCAGAGCTTTAAATTCCTCCTACGTTTGTTTTGGCAAATTGTGCTTTTAAATGATTTTGCCCATTCCATTTAAGTTGTCAAATTTATTAGCATAAAATTATTTGTAAATATGCCCTATTGTCCTTTAAATATCTGTAGGATATTCAATGTTGATCATATTTCATTCATGATACCAATAGTTTGGTATTATTTTTTCTTTTAATGTTTAGTATAATTTAACAGTAAAGATAATTAGGCATAAAGCATCCTTTGTGGGAGAGTTTTAACTGTAAATTCAATTTCTTTAATAAATATAAAACTTTTTGTTTATGGATTTCTTGAGTTAGCTTTGATAGTGTCTGTCTTTGAAGAATCTGTCTAATTCATCTAAATTGTTAAATTGATCACTGTAATGCTTTTCATAATATTCCTTTATTTTCCTTCTAATGTCTATAGAATCTGTTGTGATGTCTCTTCTTTCATGCTTGATATTGGTAATTCATGCCTTCTCTCTTTCTTTTATTTTTCCTGATTTGTCTGGCTAGAGTTTTATCAATTTTATTAATATTTTCAAATAACTAGGTTTGGTTTCATTTATTTTCTCTGGTATTTTTCTGCTTTCTATTTTATTGATTCTGCTCTTGATTACTTATTTCCATCTTTACTCTGTTTTAATTTTATCTTCTTTTTCACTCTCTGTACATGGAAGTTTTAATCACTTATTTGAGACTTCTTTTCCTTTTAAAAATAAGGAATTAGTGCAATAACTAATTAGGGCAATAAACATTTCTCTAAACAGTGCTTTACTTACATCTCACATATTTTGATATGTTGTGTTTTTGTTTTTATTTAGTTCAAAAGTTTTTTGGCTCATGGGCTATTTAGAAGTGTGTTGTTTAATTTAGAAATATTTGGAGACTGTCCATATTTGGTATATTATTAATTTCTGGTTTAAGTCTGTTTTGGTTGGAGAATATACTTTGTATTATTTCAATTGACTTAAATTTATTCTGATTTTAGTTTATTATGACAATATTGCTCTATCTTGGTGAATGTTCCTTGTGCACTTGAAAAGAACCTGTTTTTGGGTGATATACTCCATAAATGTCAATTAGTTCAAGTTGGTTTGTATTGTTATTCAAGTCTTCTGTATCCTTACTGATTTTCTGTCTATTCTTTCTATCAATACTGAGGGAAGAGTGCTAAAATTTCCAACTATAATTGTAGATAATATTATTGTCTACTTCTCCCTTTAGTTCTATCAGTTTTTACTTCATGTGTTTGGAAGATCTTGTTATTAGGTGTATATACATTTAGAACCGTTATGTCCTCTTGATGAATTGACCCTTTATCATTATTAAAGATCTCTCTTTATCCTTGATAATATTTCTGTGTCTCAATTCTATTTTGTCTGATATTGATACAGTCATTTCAGCTCTCTTTTGACTGGTGTTTACATGGTGTATCTTTTCTCATCTTTTTCCATTTAATCTATCTTTGTCTTTATATATAAACCTACTGTATATTTAAAGTAGGTTTCTTATAATCAATGTATGGTTGTGTACTGTTTTTTATCCACTCTGATAATCTCTGCCTTTTAATTAGAGCATTTAGTCTATTTACATTTCATGTGTGTGGGTTTAAGTCTACCGTTTTGGAATTTGTTTTGTATTTGTCCCATCTGAATTTTATTGACTTTCCTGTTCTCCTGACTTCTTTTGTGTGAATTGATTATTTTGAATATCCTCTTTTATTTCATTGATCAACCTCTTACCTATATCTCTTTGTGTTATTTTTACTAGCCACTCTAGACATTACAATATGCATCTTTAGCTTATTACAGTATACATTCAAGTAATATTATACTACTTTATAAGCAATGAAAAAATCTTACAATCATGTAATTCCATTTACCTCCTTTCCTGCCTTTTGTTATTTTATCATACTTATTTAAGTCAATATTAATTTATTAAGACATTTATTTAACTTCTACATATACTATAAACCCCCAAATGCATTGTTATTTATCTTTTAAAATAAATATATACCATATAAGCATATAGCATATATCAAAAGTCTGCAATCTAGGCAGTAGGTAGTTAGTGAATGGTGAGATGTAGCCATCTCCACTCCTGGGTGAAATACAGTAGAGAGACTCAAGTGGGGTGATACTCAGATGTCCCTTGCAACCACTGCTGGCAGTGGCATTAGAGGGAGCCTGACAACAACCAAATAAGACCCAGCCCCCAATTTGTGACTCATAAATGCTTTTGCTTCCTGGGAAGGAATTGCCAAACACAAGACATGGCTGCAGTCTACACAACAGTTAAGTTACAAGGGCGATGAACAGGATGGCAAGTGGTGCACAGGTAAAAAGATGAGTAGTGATGGACCGGGTTTGAGTACTGCATATGCCACTTACTAGCTGTGGTGTCTTCAGTAATTTATCTAACCTTTTCCATTCTGTTTCCTCCACTGTAAAATGAGAATAATGGTAGATACCTCACTGGGCTCTGGGAATATTCATGAAAATAACAGGTGTGAAAGTTCCTGGTTCGTTACAGACACCCCTTCATCATTTCCTTCTCTTCCTCTGAAATTACGGTCCTTGATTTTTGGCTTTGATCAGCCCTAGCTGACTGTGGGTTTCTGCATCTGATATTACCATCGTCATTGTCATCATCATCTGTCATTGTTTTTACTGTGGTTGTTATTGTAGACTTTGTAGTACTAGAATGGAAAAGACAATGAATGGACTACCACAAACTCTCTGGTGATGTTGACAAACAGCTTTCCTCACAACTTAAGGAATGACTCTGATATGTGTTACAACAAATTAATTTTGGAAAAATATGCAACAAATTAAAGCCTGTTTGTAAGCTTGTGGTTGTTGAAGCAAGGTTCCCAGTCCACGCACATGCCTGTGATGTACAGCGTTTCTCTGCTCCCATAGCAGTGTTAATGGCCTGGGGTCTCTTCTAGAGGAGGGAGCAGCTCAGGCGGCATCCTCTCAGAGACACTGCCAAAGCACCTAAATGGAAAATCACATTACATGATTGCCTCGGTGATGGCAAGAAAGTTAGCATTCCCATCAGTCTGCATGTGCGTGGCTTGTTACGGTTGATGAATCAGATGAAAAACATGGAAGGAGAACAAAGCACAGTCATTCTGCATAAAGGCCATTCTTCAAGCTCAGTCATTTGTCAGCCCCTGGTTTTTGAAGACAGGCAGAGCCTTCTAAACACGTGTCCAGCTACATTTGTACAGAGAAAAAAGCTGGCGTGTTGACAAGTTCATCACTGATTTTGAGCCAATCACTGAATCAGTATCACTTCACCACTGGGTCTCCTCTACCACTTTTTCCAGTTTCAATCCCAGGAAGAAATTAAGGAAGAGGAAAGAAACATTTATATAATTTCTATCATGTGTGCTCCTTTGCAAGGTTTTTTAAAAAGGGGGTATGTGTTGAAATACAGTAATGGACAATTTTAAATGTAGCAAGCTTATAACAACACATATCAAATTTGCCCTTTTGGTGTAGTTAAGACAATTGAGATCCCAGATCCAGTCACGACTTCTTTTATGAGTGCTTAGTTCTGTGCCGCGTTTAATCTGTTTCCGCGTCTCATATTAGTGTATATTAGGGCTGGTCAATGTGGTTGTCTTCTTGTTCAAAGCTACTTTCCTAAATGCAAGGAGCTCTCAGCACCTCTCTTGTTCTGCATATCCTAGTGTTAGACTTCTGCATACGCAGCCTTCAACAGCTATATGCAGGTAGTTTTGGCTATTTTTGTTCCTAATTGCTAACACACAAATCCATACAAAAACTTGAAAATCTTCAAGTAAAGACATGTGTCTCCTTTTGCCATCTGGGAATGCTTTCTTTTTCCCTCCACCTGGTAGAAAAGAGTTGGATGAACTAACTTCCTCTACTTTAATTGAACTCTGAGCAAATCCTCAAAGTCTCTCTACACAAAGGCTTTTACTTCCTACAAACAAACTAGTTGATTTCTATTTTACATTACTCTTTGTCAACCTCCAACCCAATCCCAGCCCTAAGGCAATATGTTAAAACTGCATCCATGCAGCCTTACTATGGTTTTTTGATTCTCATTATTACATGAATGTGCTTTGTGTGTACCTACGTTATCTCATTTATCCTCACCACACCCTTACAAGACAGCTTTTAGCAGCTTTGTGCGATAGATAAGAAAGCCGATGCTCAGAGAGATTGAGTAGCTTGTCTAAATTCACACGACCAGGAAGTGGCAGAACTGGGCCCCCAATTTAGGGTAATCTTAACCTAAAGTCGTGCTCTTTCTGTTGACTCTGGGACCTTTAGTTGTGGTCACCATAAGCCTGGTGACTACTGTATAGTCAGATCAGGTAAGGATTGTAAGGCCATTTCTGAGCAGCATATCAGAGCCATGTCCCATAAGAGTCCCAGAGAGTTCTCAGGGGTTTCCTGATTTTTCCAATAGCTATGCATCTTTATCCTGCTGAGGGCTGACTGCAACATGGATTTCAGGAGCAGCTCAGCACAGATAACCCTGCAAGGGCTCATAATCATCAATGTCTCATTATAGGCTTCATTCTTAGACTATATTCCAATACTCACGCACTGTCGGCTCTAGAATAGAACCTAGTGATCAGGTTGAGACAAGCCCCTTGTCTGACAGACTGAAAAGTTAAAGCCAAAGAGAACCAGCCCACGGCACCACCCAGAGAGCAGCAGCCTCTGTCCTTGCAAGGGGGTGTTGGGAATGGGAAGATGCATCACCATAGTTCTTGCAACTTGAGACTGAGCATCAGAAGCCAGTCTGCGTGGAGGAAAGCTTGCGGCTGCTAATAGGAATCTATGATGATGTTTCACCGGGGATTTAGGCACGAGCCTTGGCCACAGATACTTTGTGTTTGGAATTCACCATGGAGAAGGTGCTTCGTCTATACCGTACAGTGTCATTGTATAGGGATTTATGATTATTATCATAAGGTAGTCATTAATATATATTTCAGCAATTGACTGAGCTCAACACAAAACAATAATGCACAGCCTCCTTCTGTCTGTTCGGTACTTACCTAGCTGAGTCCTTCTCTGGGCATTGCCCTCAGCCCAAGGGAGCAATTCCTAGAGCCACCTTGTGCAAGATCACACCTGCTTCCCAGGGGCGGCCTGTGTCTCATGACTGATTGCTGCAGGGGCACAGAGGCTTGGCCTCCTTGCCTCCATCAGGACACCCCTGGATGCCCATCTCAACTGCAGAGCACCCTGCAGGTTTGGCTGGTGCCTCTGTGGCCACTGCCTTGTTGTTCAACTCCTCCCTCTGACCAATCCTGCTGCACATGAACTCCTCCTGCACATGAATCTCTATCTCAGAGAGTGTTTTATGGAGAACTTGGCCTAAGATGTCATCTAAGGGGGCTCTCTGATCCATGAGTACTTTAGCTCTATGGGACACCTTTACCTCTAGCCACCTTCCCTTCTCCCACCCCTTCCTCCTTCCCATCAATACTCCTCTCACTGCCCAGCCCATCTTAGGAGTCACTTTCATGTCCTAACAATTGTTGGGGATTTTCTGACCTCAGTCAGCCAGGTCTTACTTTCCAGTCTCCCTCTGGTGCCTTTCTCAAAAAATGTTTTCTGTTTGTATGATTCAAAATCTCTCTTGGCAGGAGTCAGACTGGTCTATACAAATACTGCTTACTGATGTACATAATGTCCTGGAATCCAACCTGCCTTCCTGAGCTGGGCTGTCTCCTTCTGGATGTCTTCCACACCTTGTAAACAGAGCTGAACGCGGAGAGCTTGGAGGCAGGAATGGAAGGAAGAGCATGCTCCCCTTTCCACCTTGACGTGGGTCTCTCCCGCCAAGACTTTCACGGCAGGCTGCCCCTCCTGCACCTGGTCCGTAGCCTCTCCCGAGGGCAGGAGAAACTACAGAAGCATATTAAGCGTATGCTGGTTGGGCCAGATTCCTGGAGGCCACAATATCAAAGGTGGACTTTTTACATACGGCCAACTGCATTGCTTCATCCCTCTTCTTGGAATTTCGGCAAATGACCACCTTTCTCCAGGAAGCCTTCCTGCCTCAACCCTACCCACTTTGCAAACCATTGACACAGTTTCTGACTCAGTAAAGTTACCTTTACTTTATTCTCTACTCTCCTTCAACTCCTCTCCCTACCTGAATATACAGTATCATAATTAACTGTGGGTGATCAGCCATTATGGGTATAATTTGGATATGCCTTGGAAGGACTCTAAGCTACCAAGCAGCACACTGATGGCATGGGATTTTTAAAGCTGCCCATCCAGCTATCCCCAAGGCTCCACCTTAAAATTTTCATTCTACTTTCATTCTAAGGCCTTTCTCATAACTTACCCATAGTTCTTTCTTTCTGACACTCCTTGTACTGTGTGTGAATCTGTCTTCCCAGCTAGCCTGGATGTCTCTTGGAGGGCAGGAGCCACATTTATCATCTTTGCTCCTTCCCACCCACCACTTCTGATGTGCACATATTTGGTATTTATTAAATACAAGTTAAGTAAAAACACTTAATGCACTAGTAGGCAAAAATTAGAGTTTATAATTCTCAAGAAAAATTTCTTCCTAACCAGCATCACCAAGCATTCAGTGTCCTTCACTAAGTGGCACTGTCCTGGGTCTGATGGTGAGCACTGGGGTGTGACAGAAGGTGGCGGCTGCCAGAGCACGGTCCCTGCTCCCCAACCCGTGAGAGCAGTGTCCTGCCCCCTCGTGATCACAGAGAGCTTGAGCATTTATCTTCTACAGACTTCAGTTTCCTTATCAATAAAGTATTGGTATCCCCTCCTGCCACATCACATTTTCTTTCCAGTGACTCTTAATGATTTTCTAGACTCTCAGATGAATTAATCATAATAGAATCATTGGCATCCACCCTACCCAGCCTGGTGGTGGCCACATAAGTCTCTTCTCTGAGCATGAGACAAGATGTGAGGTAATTATCCACACAAGAGCAATTTGGCCTTAGTGCAAAATGTTCATCTTTTCAGATGCTGAAGCAAAATACACTCTTCATAACACTCAGTGGCCTTTTGATTGCAGCTTTCTGTCTGAGCTTTCTACATGGGTATTAGTATATCCAACCCACGCCTCATATACTCTGGAATTTATTAGGAGGTGGGAGGGAGGTGGGTGGAGGGACAGGTAAGCCTGCACACGTCCTTAAAGGTCTTTGTCAGGATCTTAGTTTGCACACATGTGTGCTACTTTCTGCCGCTAACTAATCTGTAAAGTTCTTGTGGAAACTGATTACCGTCTCTGACTTTGGAACTCCATCTTGTATCCTGTCCCCAAATTGACCTTACTGCTTTGTCAAAAGGCTTTCCATTAGAAGAAACAAAATGTCTTACCTGAGATCATATAAAAAGAATGAATCAGTGGACCATAAGAACACATAAGAAGTGCTGTTGAAATGATTAATTATGAATAACAATACATGGTAAAATAGAAAGAACGATGCCAATCTGTGTGGAGGAGGGTGCAGCAAAGCACAGTGTTTTTCAGATCAAAATATGAATTTGCATTGAACCTGCATATTTTTGGTATGGTGGTTTTTTACTAAAGTGAATTCAAGATTAAATTTAAAAATTTATTAGAACCATTCTTGGTAATTTTCTGTCTATTTTTTATAGATGCTCTTTTTATTACTCTGCTTGGCTGCCATACAAAATACTACAGTGGCTTAAAGAACAGAAATTTATTTTCTCACAGTTGTGGAGCCTGCAACTCAAGATCAAGGTGGCAGCAGTGTTGGTTCCTGGCGAGACTTCTCTCTTTAGCTTTCAGACATCCACATTCTCTGTGTCCTCCCATGGTCTTTCCTCTGTGTGTGCTCACTCCTGGTTTCTCTTCCTCTTCTTATGAGGACACCAGTCTTATTGGATTAGGGCCTCATCCTTATGACCTAATTTAACCTTAATTGCCTCCTTAAAGGCCCTACCTCCAAATAAAGTCACATAGTTGGCTAGGGCTTCAACCTATGAATTTTGGAAAACACAATTCAGTCCATAATACTCTTCAAATCTAGTGTTTTGAATAAAATAGGCATGGAAATGAAAGGCTTCCTTTTAAAGCCACCTAGATTCAACCCACCATTACTCATGCCAGAAATAGGAAGCTCAGAGGATTCAAGAAGCCATTTATGTTCAGCATTAGCATGTATTTTTATTTTCCCCCTATTTTGCACCAGGTTGAATTTTCAGATTAACTCTCTGGTTTGGTTTCCAAAGGTTGTTTGCAATGCTATGCTATAAAAATGTTTGTACACATATCTCTCTGTATGTCCACTTGAGTAAAGTTGTAAGGTGTAAAATTGCCAGGTACATTCACACTTGACCAAACCCTGTACATTTTACATTCAAATGGCTACACTGGCTTACATGCCTACCTGCAAAGTGTGTGGGTTTCCATTTTCCCAGTATTTGATATTACCCCGATACTTGATCTGTTTTCCTATTTTTGCCCATTTCATCGGTATAAAATAGTATCTCAAATTATTATTTGATTTCACATTTTCCTGATTCGTAATCAAGTTGAACACCTGCTCATAGGTACGTTATCTTGTCAGCTTTTACCTTCTATAAATTGTCTCTATATTTTCTTGACCCATTTTCACTTGGGTTTCCTGACGTTTTCTTGCAGATTTACATAACTTTCTTCCATAGTCTGCATTACAATCAGTCTTGTGCTTTAAAACGTACCTTCCCTGTCTGGCAACTGTCAAATTTGTGTAGAGAGTCTTTCTTAGAACAAAATATTTCCTCCTTACGTGGTCAAATCCAAAGTGTTTCCCCTTACGCTACAGGTGTTTGCGTCTTGCTTAACAAATGTCCGTTCAGTTAAAGAACACAGAGCTAACCTCCACAGCTTCTTCTAATAGTTTTGCAGGTTTGCCTTTCATGTGTAGACCTTTAATCTACTTGGAATTTATTTTTGCAAGTAGTTGGAATTTGAGTTCTAATTTTACTTGTCTCTATGTTTTTCAATTTCCCCATCACAATCTATTAAATAATTGATCCTTTCATTATTGATTTGTGAGGACTCGCCCATGATAAACCAAGTTCCCTTGTATATGTGGGTTCTGTTTCTGAATCTTCCATTCTGTTTAACTGGCATATCTCTCTGTCCTAGCACAATATCATGCTGGTTTTAATTCGTTTATCTTTGCAGCATGTTATAATATCTGAGAAGTAAAGAGAGTCTCTTTTTGTTCTTTTTCAAATATATACAGACCTTTATTATTCCATATACATTTTAGTGTTATTTTATCTTTTTCTCCAGGATTTACGTTGAAATTATTTAAACTTTATATATGATGTGGGGGAGAATTGGAATTTTTATGTGTTTTTTTCACTCATGGCCATGGTATAGGTCTCTATTTACTTATTTTTTTTAATGTCCTATTGGCTATTTTATCATTTCTTTCCATGTAGGTCTTGTGCATTTTCATTCATTTCTGGTTACTTTAGAGATTTAGAGCTTTTAGTTCCTATTTTAAATGGTATTTTAATTTGTGGAGTCTTCGTGAGTGTATTGTCATATTATAAATGCTACTTACTTTCAAAGACATTTTCTGGTTGGTTACTGCTGTTACAGTAGTTTGCTGACTTTCTTGGGCTATGTAAATTATCATTTTATATTTCATGATTTTCTCTTTCCAACTCTTATGCCTCTTATTTCTTTTTCTTGTCACTTATTCATTGGCTAGAGCTGTCCGTAGTCTGTTGAATGAAGGGTGGAAATAGTAGCAAATACCTTTATTATTTTCCTAACTTAGCTCTAACAAATAAAAAGAACAAGTCCAAAATGCTTAAAGGAGATTTGAGAGGTTTGATGGAAAAGTGATTACATTATCAACAGTGAGATTAAATTATGGGTAGATACTGTGGCTCATCTACTGTTGTTAGGGATGTTATCAAGGGTTAAAAAGTGCTACATACAGACTAGAAGTCAACAGTTTCACCTTGATTTTAGCAGAAGCATCAAAAAAGGATTGAATCAACAAGTTGCTGACTATGAAAATTGATATCAATTCAGTGCTAGATCCTAAAATCTTCTATGTTCCACATTTTGGTAACCTTTCTAAGAAAACGTGTATTGTTTAAGAGTGTTTTGAGCAAATAAGTGATATAATCAAAGTGATAAATGCTGGTGGTCACTAAGGCTTGTGGATCGCTGAAGACTATTAAATTCCATCCCATCATCTCTGTGCACGTGGCCAAACATCCCTGACCTTGATTATAGGACAAGCCTCTGGACTCGCCTGTCTCCACGTTCTTCTCCCCAATTACATCCTCCATCCTGTCACCAGAGTCACGGGCCGAGAGCAATCTGACACACCCTGACACCTGTGAGACATCGTGTCTGAAAACTCTAAGCAACCTAACCCCTCAGAAAGAGACCTGCTGCTGAGAAAACAGTATCTTCTGGAGTTAAACTAGCCCCCCGTCCCCGTCCCCTGCATTTCATTGGCACCTCCTCATCTCCATGACCATGTTGCCACCTCTGGTTCCTGAATTTCTCTCGTCTCCTGGGCTCCAAGTCAGGAGTCTCCTGAAAGGGCCCTGGCATCTTACTTCACTTTGAGGCTCGTGTCACTTACTCTGTGATAGGATTTGCCATTCACCTTCATCTGCCTTCCAGACCTGAAGGTCTGATGGTCCACTTCTGGTCTCCCTTGTGCTCATGGCTAACCCACCGTACTGTCCTCTGGTGAGAACCCCCTGACACCCCACTGGTTATAAGAGAAAGTCCAGCTCCTCAATACAACAGGCAAGGCCACAGTCCACACCCCACTGCCACCCAATCAGCCGCTGTTCCTCCTGTCTGCCACGTACTTCCACGCTTCCTCTCTCTCTTGACTACCACTTTCCTCGTCTTTATTTTCTGAACCCCTATGTATCTTAAAGAACCAGTTTAAATGCCAGCCCTTCTGAAGCTTGCCCCCTTCACCTCTGTAGCTAGAACTTGTTTCTCTTAGGCTCTAACAGCAGGGTGTTTACGTTTGTATGATTGTCTTGCGTTACTATTTGGCTATTACTGGCTTTCAAGTCTGTCTGTTCAACTAGTACATGTACACCTTAATTTTCCGCTTTCCAGAAGTCAGCTTAGCGACAGGGACTTAATATAGGCTAAAAAGAGTTCGTATAACATAAACAATATTTGGAAGGTTGATTGGTGGTCACATGCAGGATGGCTCAAGATGGAGAGAGTGAACAGAGAGGACCCAGAGGCAACTGCTATGCCCTCATCATGACTGAGGGGGACGGGGACTGGGGTGAGGATGGAAGGAGTGGATGTGAGGTCCCAGGATTGAGTGACTAAAGATGATGATGGTGCATGGGAGCAGTGAGGGAGGAGAAGCATCTACAATGCTCTGGAATTCTGAGTGCAGGTGCTTAGGGGATGGTAGTCTCTTAACAGAAACAGGGAAAGAAGGAGGAGGTGACCTTGAGGGAAAGCCATCTTGGGCTTGATGTCATCCAGGACATACAGTCGCAAAGTCCCTGAAATGTGGGTCCAGTGCTGGGAACAGAGATAGAACACAGACTGGGGAGATGCGATCATTGACGATGTGGTGAGAGATTGGAGATATTACTATGGACAAGAGGACAGAGAGCAGAGAAGACATCCTCTGGGGGAAGTGCTCTGCTGGGGATGCAAAAGAAGAAAATAAGGACACAGAGGATGAGGAGGAGAAAGGGCCAGAAAGTAGGCATGGACCAGGAGAGTGTCTTGGGGGAGAAGCCAAGAGGGAAGAATTCCAAAGAGTAAAAGGTTGGCGATATCAAGTTCTATGAAGAAGAGGCCAAGGGAGGACCTTGGTGACCTTCAAGAGAGCCCTTTCTGAGCAGAGGAGGGGGCGGGGGCACTGCCGGATGTGAGAGAGAAGGTGGGCGGGAGGAAGCGGAGGGGGCAGGTGCAGCCAGTTCTCCAGGGGATTTGGCAGCTCGGGGAGCAGAGGCCGGGGAAGGGCTGGGATGTGTGTTTGCCACTCCACATACAGAGCACTGCCAAGTCAGCGAGTCTAGCTCCAAACTGTGACCCACTCCCCCCTCTTCTTCTCTGTTCCCGCAGCCATCCCGTCCGGCCTGCTTTTGAGAACCTGCAGGCTTTTCTGTTTCCATTTCTCCATTGCTTCCTCCACGCTGGGGGATAAGTCTTCTTAAAGCATTTTTCTGGTCCTATTTCTCCTAGGATCAACATGAAATGAAGCCCAGTGCTTCATCCAACTATACCAGAGTCTCCAGGCTTGGGCCTCAGCCTCCTTGCAGAATTCTCTCCCCTGCTGCCCCTGTAGTCCCAACCTACACCTCAACCACTGTGGGCCCCTCCCCCCACTGCCTGAGCCTCCCACCCCTGCCCTCCCCCACCCTGCACCAGAGAAGACGTACCAGCTCCCCACCTCTATCGCCTCCATTCTGGTCCAACCTCCTCCAAACTCACTCTCTTCTTTCTTTTATTCGCACATGTTTCCTTTTTTCTCTGCTTGAGCTGGAAACTGATCTTCCAGAATTGTCTTCCTTCAAAAGATGTCATCTTTATTTCTTTTTCAGAACAGGCATTTCTGTTTTGTGTTTGGGCATGATGTGGGAAAAGCTGAGGGACCTGCGTCTTTTAGCCAGAGGGTTAAGTCAGTATTTGTCCTGTGTGCAAGCCAGAGCTGGCCCCCAAGACCATTTGTAAATGCCCTCTCCACCAGGGAGACCACCTGATTTCCCAAATGTCATCTTGCTTTAAAACACTGAGTTTATACATGTATGTATAAACATATATATGAGTATATCTACACACACACTGTACACAAACACACACACACACAGTCTTCCTATTGCTCTTTGAGGGTGGGCATCTGTTTTACCAATTTTGTATCCTCATAAGCCTACTACAGGCCTACATCCCAAGGACTTAATAAACGTGAATTAAATTGCAGGGAAAAATCATCCTCCGATCACTGAATTAATTGGCCAAGAGGATGTAGAAATGGCGAGCTCATGGGGAGATGGAGTTTTCCATTGCCCAGACAGAACGGCTCCATAGTGGGTGGTGGGCACTCCCTCCTGTGAAATCAGACAGACACCTTATTGTCTGGGCTCTCCAGCACCCCCGGGGGCAAAGGGTGGCTGTCATGCCACACAGGTTGGCACCTGGTGATGTTTAATTCAACACCTGTATCACAGACTGTCTTGCATTGTTCTCCACTCTTTCCCGTGGGGCTGTGTTTTCACTCCAACAAGATTCAACAACAACAAACACTGACTGTGTATCTACTTACTTACTGTGTGCCAGGAGCTTTCACATAGTTTTCATATTGAAAACTCACAGGAGCCTTGCATGGTAGGTATTATTATTGTTATCGTAGTTTTTCCAGGGGAGAAACTGAGTTTCACAGACTTGCCGATGGTCGTGGGACTAACATGTGTCTAAGTCAGAATCTGGACCAAGATAAACCAAGCTCCTGTGTCCTTTTTCACTCGTTGAGGTCAGGACAGGGCTTGACCTCCTCTCTCCCACCAGGGGCCAGCCCCTCCGCCCATCCCCGCAGCATCCTTGGTCCAAAGCTCACTACGCACCCTCCGCCCTAATTGATGGGGAAGTGCCTTCCCGGCTGCTGTGCTCAGAGGAGGGAAAACGCCCCGCTGTCATTCTGCGCATGCGCAGTGCTGGGCTCCGGCCCTGCAGGTGTGAGGGCAGAGCTATAAACACCTGCCGCATTGTCCCCGATCAGGGCCAAACAACACGCCTTCCCTAGGGGAGCTGATGAATAAATGAGAGCTGTCGCCCAAACAAAGACAGCCTTGCCTCGGGCTGCGTCTGGTGATTCCAGCTGAATTGTTAAGGCGTGTGAATCCATTTCGTGAGCTTTATGATGAAGGTACTGGAGCTCATGACCATCTCCACTGGGCACACAATGCCCCAGAGCAAGGCCAGGGCGGGAGGGAAGGTGCGGGCCCCAAACACAGCTACTTTCATGTAGCGCACCCATCCCCACGCCCCTGCCCACACCCGGTGCTAGGTGACGGTGAAAACCCAGCCAGCTTTGCTCTCCTTCCTTCCCCTCTAAACTTCACGTAACACCTTTGCAACAGTCTATGCAGCAGGACCTTCTGTTAGAAGCCTAGGGACTTCCCGGGCGGTCCAGTGCTTAGGACTCCTTGCTTCCACTGCAGGGAGCGTGTGTTCCATTCCTGGTCGGGGAGCTAAGGGCCCACAAGCCCTGCAGCGCGGACAAAAAAAAAAAAAAAAAAAGCCTAAAAGCCCCTCATGTTTGAACAGAAATTCATAGTTTACAAAGAACTTGTGAGCCATGTAAGGAGGCAGCGTCAAGAGGGCACGTATTATGAACCTCACTTTCTCTAGCAGTGAATCAAGACTCAGAGAGGAGAGGTGCTCTGCCTAAGGGCACACAGCAAGTAAGAGGCAGAGCCGGGACACAACTGCAGGTCTCCTGGCTACAGTTGCAGGGCCTGAAACTGACTAGGCCCAGGGAGAAACAATCTTCTTAATGTTGATTTACAAACTTTATAGAAAGGATTTTAGAAAAAGATCTCTTGGCAGGCATCTTGATGCCTCCAGTGAAACTGCCAAGGGCCTTGGTAACGTCTGAATAGCTTAGAACAGAGGAATAACTACCATCCCAGCCACACCTGAAGTTCTGGGAGCTGTTGAAAAAAGATGGGTCTCCCGTAGCTTTGCAGAAGACTGTATCACAAAGCCAAATTTGGAACCTCTCGGCACACATTTGGTGGAATATCAATACCCCTGTTTTTCATATATAAATAAAAGTAACAGAATCAATAGTAAGTCATCTTCAAAGCTATTTTTGAAATACTAATTTGCAACCGGGAAGTGCTTATCATGTACTAAGGTAGGCAGGCTGGCCTGGCTGCTGCCTTTGGGAGATTCCAATTTAAGAGTCTTAAGGAAATTCCTGATCCTCAGGAAAGCACTCTCTCCCTAGGACAAGCATTATGCTGTCTTGTACCTTGTTCCTTCCAATTTGCCACCAGGTGACAAGGGAAGGGTTTTGAGATCCACAGCCAGGGCAGGACCTGGCCTCTGTTGGCACCTATGTGAGCTCAACCTGCTTCCTGCACATGTCAGAAATCTATGTAAGTCACAGAGCCTCCAGCTTGCCCTCATCTGTCTCAGGCCTCCCAGACCTGGAGGCCGGTCAAGCAGGCAGGTCAAGAAAGCAGAGTGGGGTCTGTGCATTTAGGGTTGGGAGGCCCCGTTTAATGACACCTGCCCACATGTGGGCATTGTTTCCCCTTCAGTCTCTCCTCTCCCTAGGGTAGAAAAAAGTCTTTTTTCATTCAGTCATTCATTCATTCCACATTCATTCATTCATCTTATTTTTTGAGTGCCTACAAAGTACCAAGAACCGTTCTACACGCTGGGATTGCAACAGTGAATCAAATAGACAAAAACTTCTCCCCTTGTGACACTGACATTCTACTGGGAGAGCCTTTCATGGAGTACTTCTTGTCTACATACCAAGTAAGACAGATAATGAAAGGTACAGTACCTTATATCATGCTAAGTGCTAAATGGTATGGAGACCCAGAGCCGCTCAGGGAGGCTGGGGCCTTCAGAGAGGAGGCTTGGCCTTACCAAGAGGGTAGCCTTTGAGTAAAAACTTGAAGGAGTGGGGAGTGACCTCTGTAGCTACCTGGGGCAAGAACATTGGAGGCAGAGGGGACAGCTGGAGCCAAGTCCCAAGTGGAAAGTGTCCTGGTATGTTTGAAGAATGGTCAGGAGGTTGGCGGGGCAGAGTGGATGGGAGCAAAAGAAGTAGATGGGATCTGGGGTCTTGGGGGATGCAGACTCTCATGGGCTCTAGGGACCGCTGTAAGGACCTGGCTTTCCCTCTAGAGAAACCAGGCATCATGGGAGGTGGCCTCCTGACCAGATGTCTGTGTTCACAGTGTCACTTTGGGGGCAGCGTTGGCAATGGGCTGTTGGGAGCAATGGTAGAAGCATGGACAGAAGATAGAAACTTTTTCAGGACTTCCAGAGGTGAGGGTGGCTTGGATCAGGTTGGTGGCAGTGGCAGAGGTGAGGCATGTCACGATCTGGGTCTGTTTGGAAGGTGGAGCCAATGGGATTGGATGCAGAGACTGTGAGAGAGAGAGAGAGGGGTCAAGGTCATCCCATGGTTTTTATCCTGAGCACCGGAAGAAAGGAATTGCCATCCCGGAGGCAGGAAGACCATGAGTAGACCAGCTGGGGAGGCAGAATGGAAGCTCCATCTTGGACTTGACCTCTGAGAGGCAGCATGGCGCGGCAAGAAGATTCTGGCTCTGCGCTTACCAGCTGGACCACCCTGGGCAAGTCACCTCACCTCTCTGAGTCTCCATCTCTGCATTGGCTAAAAGGAGATAGTAACAGTGCTACCTGCTTCAAAGGAGTGTTACAGGGCTCAGAGTCATGTGGGGATGTGCACAGCATCTGGCACTTACCTGGGCTCAGTAAATAGTGGTCGAGGTTATTATGCCCACAGGACCAGGGCAGAGCCCAAGAGCGACAATCAACATTTTCCAGTCTCTAAAACGCAGTCAGTGGGTGATGACAGGGCAAAGGCCTCCTTTGAAGCCTTAAAGGTCAGGGCTTTGCCAGCTGCCAGCTGGAGACAAAGGCAGCCTGATTTTCCCCATTGCTGCTCTTTGTTTCTTGCTTGTCTGTCTCAAACCAACCGCCTGGAGCCAACTCCCCACAAGGAGGGGACAATCCCGCAGGAGACGCCCTTGCTGCTGGCTGACTTCACACCCCTCGGAACAGAGGGAGGGCCAGCTCCTGCCACCCTCCCGCAGTCCCTCCTCCAAGACCCACCTCTTGGAAGGAACACTGCCTTGACCTCACTAACTGGCCAGGTGGCCTTGGTAAAGCTGCTGTGCCTCCTTGGGTTTGTTTTTCTCCTCTGTAGAATGGGAATAACACGACACCTTTCCCAGGGTTGTTGTTCTTGCATCCTTACCCTGGGTCCCGGGTTTGAATTCTGACTTTCTTGTGAATTCTTGCACAAGTTCCTTAAAGTTTTGGTGCCTCGGCGTCCACATTTTAAAAGGGAGGTTATAGTAATACATACCTCCTAGGGTTGTGAAACAGCAACGTGAATAGAAATATTTCAGTTAGCGTCTGACACATGGTAGGTTCTCGAAAACTTTAGCTGTTATAATTGTGTAAGGAATACCTAAAAGTGCTTCAAAATGCTATAGCACTTTAAACATATGGCGTCATGTTTTTACATTTGCCTTGAATTTATGACGTTCCCAAGCCCATTCTCGAATCCTCACGTCAGAGTCATCTGCTTTCTATGCTGTTACACAGAAGTGCTGGGATAGACCCAAAATATTAAGCTTTTTTTTTTAACATCTTTATTGGAGTATAATTCTTTACAATGGAGTGTTAGTTTCTGCTTTATAACAAAGTGAATCAGCTATACATGTACATATATTCCCATATCTCCTCCCTCTTGCGTCTCCCTCCCACCCTCCCTATCCCACCCCTCTAGGTGGTCACAAAGCACCGAGCTGATCTCCCTGTGCTGTATGGCTTCTTCCCACTAGCTATCTCTTTTACATTTGGTAGTGTATATATGTGCATGCCACTCTCTCACTTCATCCCAGCTTACCCTTCCCCCTCCCTGTGTCCTCAAGTCCATTCTCTGTGCCTGCATCTTTATTCCTGTCCAGCCCCTTGGTTCTTCATAACCAACTTTTTTTTTTAGATTCCATATATATGTGTTAGCGTACGGTATTTGTTTTTCTCTTTCCGACTTACTCCACTCTGTATGACAGACTCTAGGTCCATCCAACTCACTACAAATAACTCAGTTTCATTTCTTTTTATCGCTGAGTAATATTTCATTGTATATATGTGCCACATCTTCTTTATCCATTCATCTGTCGATGGACACTTAGGTTGCTTCCATGTCCTAGCTATTGTAAATCGAGCTGCAATGAACATTGTGGTACATGACTCTTTTTGAATTATGGTTTTCTCAGGGCATAGGCCCAGTAGTGGGATTGCTGGGTCGTATGGCAGTTCTGTTTTTAGTTTTTTAAAGAACCTCCATACTGTTCTCCATAGTGGCTGTATCAATTTACATTCCCACCAACAGTGCAAGGGGGTTCCCTTTTCTCCACACCCTCTCCAGCATTTATTGTTGGTAGATTTTTTAATGATGGCCATTCTGACTGGTGTGAGGTGATACCTCATTGTAGTTTTGATTTGCATTTCTCTAATGATTAGTGATGGTGAACATTCTTTCATGTGTTTGCTGGCAATCTGCATATCTTCTTTGGAGAAATGTCTGTTTAGGTCTTCTGCCCATTTTTGGATTGGGTTGTTTGTTTTTTTGATATGGAGCTGCATGAGCTGCTTGTAAATTTTGGAGATTAATTCTTTATCAGTTGCTTCATTTGCAAATATTTTCTCCCATTCTAAGGGTTGTCTTTTCATCTTGTTTATGGTTTCCTTTGCTGTGCAAAAGCTTTTACGTTTCATTAGGTCCCATTTGTTTAAGCTTTTTTTTTAAATAAAAACTTGCTTGATATGTATTAATCTCAATATTCAGAAAAATTCTGCAGGTAATTCTTCAACAGAATGCAAAAACGCCTCCAGATGATCTGAGTCGCTGTTTTCATCACTGAGTTTTCTTAGTGCAAAGTTTGCCATCTCTGCCCTCTGTCCACGGGCTACGATTTCCCCAAAGTCAGGCTCTGCATCTCCCGTGAGGTCCGGGTGTGTGTGAGAGCTGAGGTTCATGGATGGCATCTGTGCAGACCGAGCATAGAGAACACGTGGGCCTGTGTCAGAATGAATTGTTGAAAAGACAGAAGAAATATCTGAGCCATCTGAGATTTAGTGTGTTGAGAATACACTGAAGCATCAGCAGTCAACGTGTTTGCTAAGACAGTCCTCACTGGTTGCCAACTATGTGTCCTAAGGCCAGATTAATCCCTGCTCCAGACAGACATTCACGGCTCGGCCAGCAGGAGAGACTATTGGATGCAGCTGCCCCTCTGCTCTGCTCAGTCCCGTGTCCTCAGCTACCCCATGCCTCACTTACCCAGGCCCGGTGGTTGGCCAAGCCCATCGCTGGGCTCACCTTAAAGATGTCTGTTTCCGCAGGTAGATTTCTGCTCACTCATGTAGATGGACTGGATTCTGCTTCCATGGCTGCCACTGACCAGCTGGGTGACAGGAGGCCAACTGCTCAGACTGCCTAAGCCCTTTGAACCTTGATTTCCCGGTGTGCAAACTCAGATCACACTACCTATTCCTCGAGGGGGTGGATCACGGATGAGTTTTGTAAATAGTCAGGTAGCAATCACTGCAAGGCACTGTCACCCTGACCCCGAATATGCCCGTCTGTCTTTTTGCATTTGAGTTCCTGGTCTGGGACAGAATGAGAATAGCTTTCTGTCATCTAGAGCATAAAGAAGATTAACGAGCTCCAAGAGGCCGAGGCCGAGTATTTCCTCTGATCACACCTCTTTTCAGCTCTATGGCTGTTTGTGTAACCCGGCCACCAGGGGCATTTAGAAAGAGGAGCAAACACTCACCCACCACCCTGTCACACTTACAGGTTCCTGTTGTGCTTCATCCCTGGGTTCTAATTCAATCCACACTGCAAGTTCCTGACTCCTTTGGAAAAATCATTTTCTTTTCTTTGAGTTGAAATTTCCTCCTCTGTAAAAAAAGGGGTTGTATTAAGACCTCTGTAAGGTCTCTGCTGCCAAAATATCCCATTGTTGAACTGTGTATTTCTGTCTGCTGGCCGACGAACATAATATCTGACCAATTTACCCAAGTATTAAGGTGCATTTGTTATTAATTAAAATTATAAAATCCTGGGTATCCTTTGGTCTCCCAGGTCTGCACACCTCATCCATTTCTGATTCTCCCATCAGCTGCAGGAAAAGTCCCGTGGGCCAGTTCACCCCATGCCTGTTGGATCCCCACCACCCTCCTTCAAGAACCAAGAACCAGGGATTTCAATTCGTGATGAGAGTGTGGGAAAGCTGAGAGAGTTACTAAATCAGGGACTAACCATTTGAAGGAGGAGCTATGTCAAAACACATGCTGTCTTGGATGGGCTCTTCTACAAGGTTCCTGTTCCCCAGTGAAGCAAAAGATCCACATAGAAGAGGGTAGAATGTAAGAGCAGAGGAAGACTTTTGCTGTCATTCAATTCTATGCCCAGTTTTACCCCAACCCAGAGAGACGAAGTGACTTCCCTAAAGTAATACGGATACCTGGTGGCAGAGAGTGTTTCCCTGGAAGCCAGTCCTGCCTCTTTCTACTTCATCTCTCCCTTCAACCATTGCCCAAGAGAAGGTGGCCTTTTTCCCTTTATAAAGGAGAAGCAGAGATCTGAGAAACATTCAGTACAGTTGTCTGATAACACACAGCATTTTGTTGTCAAATCTATTTCTTGAATTGGCTTCTTTCCATCATGAAATGGGGACCAATTGGCATGTGTCTATTCTTATTTAATTCTGAAAGTCTGGTCAGGGTCAGCTTAATAGTCTTATTTAATTATTTGATTAGATTTTCCCAAAATGTGTGCTCTCTTTCTATTGGCTGGGAAAGCTGTAGACCAAACACACATTTGCTCTTTGTGCCCAGATGCTCACCTGCACACATACACACATGTGCATGTACACATACACACATGTGCATGTACACATACATTTAAGATGCATGAGTGTGCATATGGTGCCCATGGGAGAGGGTGTGAGTTGGTGGATTTTGTACTACGTCAACAGCCATAAGAGTAGCTCACTCTCCCAAAGGCAGGTGGCCACTTGGGGTCCTTTCTAGCTCTGAGAGTTAGAGTTTGTGATTCTGTGTTGACCGAGAAATGATCAAAGACTTCCCATTCTCTAAAAATACATGTTTGCTTCCTGAAAGAGAAGAGCCCAGGACAAAGTCATGCTATTCTTAGCATTTATCCTGTGGGTGGAAATGGGACATGGCATGTAGGTGCTCTGGGATGGAGCTTGTGGAGGGTGGGAAGTTTGGGGTTCAGGATCCTCCGGAGCCCCATAGACCTGTCTCTACACTCCAGTAGGACACTGGGGTGGAGCAGTGGATGGGCAGGGGGCCTGGGTCTACCATGACTGCTGCCAGGATTCTGTCCCTGTGTACATTTGTCATCCATCAACCATGCAAGGGCCATCGTTAGGTTCTAGGGCACAAAGGTACGTAAGTCATGGCCTCCATTACTTCCATCATTGCATAGTTCCTATGCCAGCAGGGATGGGTAACAAACATATCTTTTAAAAAGTGTGATATGAAGCGTGATCAGTGTTTTACTGGAGTATAGCTCTATAAAAATACCACGGGAAGGCAAGACGGAGAAATCATTCTTCCCTGGAGGAATTTTTCTCCTATGCTGGCCTAGGGTTCACTCATTTGAGATCTAATATGTATTCTTTGAATGTTTTCTACTGCTTACCACTGTGTTAAGAGTTGGGAGGAAGTAGTAGGGAGAACCCGTTTTGAAGAGAAAAAGGGAGACCCAGGGATCAGGGTCCAAGTCTCCTGATTGCCTCACATTTATTCAATCCACATTCACTAAAGCACAAACCCTGCAACAAGCCATTGGCTGGACTCAGAGGACATGAAGGTAAGTGAGAGATCCCTGCCCAGTTCTGCTCAGAGAACGCACCCGTCAGGCCAGCGGGGCCTGGGGTCCCGTGGGGGTCAGTCCTCAGCCAGCATCACGAGATGGTGTTCAGAGAACCTACCTAAACCAAGAACGGAGCACCAGCCCGCCCCTGGGAGGAGCCCTGTTTTGGGGTATCCTGTCTGTGGGGCTGGGACTGCACATCTGTCCACAGGTCTGGTTCCAGCCTCGTGCTTCAGACCTGATGAGTCCTATTGTCATTTCTGGCACCAGATCACGTCCACTTTTCACTTTGCCTTTACCTTGTGGACTAAGTTTGGGCGTCCAGTGACACCCACCTCACATCTCAGACCCAGCTGTTAGCAGGGCCTTGCTGTACTGTGTGATAAGGACTTACTGGAGCCAGAGAAAGCCCTACAATAAGAGGGTCCACCTAGGGCTGAGGTGTGAGGACATTTTTCTTCCCATATCACCTCTGGTCGATTACGCATGGCTGTCTAGGGCGTTCGTTGTGTTGTGAGACTGACTTGGGCGCGGTGAGGGGCAGGGTGAGGGGGGGGAGGGCAGGCTTGCTGTGCTCTATTTGGGGGTGTCATGGGACGTAAGTAGTTTCCTAGGATCGCCAGCTGACTGTGAGTCATTAAAAGCCAAATTGTGTAAGCTGATTGGGCTGCTAAGGAAACTGTATCATACAGGGCTCTATAATCCCAAACATAGTAATACGTCACATTATGTGACTCCAGGAGGCTAAGATCAGGTCTCTCTCCACCTAGTGCACAAAACAAGGTGACCCCCTGGTTTCCAAGGGAAACACAGTGGGCCTTTCATTACTCACTTTACAGCTTACCTCCTGGAAATCTTGCTTCCAGTCTGAGGGTTGGGGGGAGCCATGGTTTGCTTGTGATGCCTCTCCTGGCCTGCAGCTTGGGGCCCAGAGAGGGAAGCAAGACAAGGCTTAGGGCCTCCCTTTTCCCTTTCCCCACTGCCCTGGAACACTTAGTTAGAACACCCCACGCTCCTCTGAAGTGTGGTTTTGACATATGAACCCACCAGACAGGGGGCTGGTCCAGGAGCTCATCAGTGGGGTCTGACTGAAGAGCTGATCGAAGACTTTCCTGGGTTCTTCCACCCAGTGTTCGATTCTACGCGTGCCTGGTGTGCAGTGTTCAAATGCGACCCCGTATGTTTGATGAGTATTTTACAGCTTGTAAAGCCTTTTCACGTATTATCTCATGGGAGCCATGGAAACCCCAGAGACGAGACATTATTATTCTTATGTTACAGATGAAGGAACTAAATTCAGAGAAGTTCAAATGATTTTCCAATGGTTATTTGCTCACTCAGTGACTAACCATGGCTTAGCCTTAAGTCTCCTGGCTCTACAAAGCCCCTTTCACTCTATGATGGATGCATTCCTGAACCAAATAGAAATAATTCTTGGGTTTTAGCTCTTAGGGATTATATGTACCAGTCTTTCTCTTCAATAGCACAGATAAATGGGAGCTGATAGAAAATTCCTTCTTCTTATTTTGAAGGAGATGAGAAGGAAAAGTAAATGAAATTTTGAATGCCCAGAGGGGTTGCTAAGGAGCGTTGTCTCGTGCTTTGGAAAGTTGGTATAGTGTCAACAATTAACGTGTTTTGGATAACTCTGCTAGTATCTTGCCTGGATATGGGGGGAAGGTAAGATGGGGTTTCAAGTTCTCATCTGATCTAGAGGGCCCGTGAGTCTTTGGTTAGAATTTCTATGGCATCGCCTCTCAGCCATGCTCAGTCACTCCTGATGCCCTCTGCCATCATGGAATCTGCCAGCTTGGCCTTCCCAGGCCACCTCCCAAAGAAACAGAATACTCCTGTCAGCATCTCCCCAAGGCCCTTAGCAACTGACCATCTCCGGACCATCTCCATGTAACAATGTTGTCCATAAAGTCTGACAATTCCTTAGCCGCTGTCCTACTCCACATGGAAGGAGATGGTTAGATGTTTTTTTTTTTTTAAAGACCCACAATTTGATCTCCCAAAACTCTGCTTTATTTGAAGTCAGTATTGAAAATATCATCTCCACAATTAGATAAAAAGCGTGCGTTTAAAAAAAGACTTATCAAAATTGGTGAATTTTTGTGTAGCCATTTTAATATTGAGGATGGAAGAAAAAAAGCAACATTTTCAGCCTATTATGCTTTATTATTTCAAGAAAGGTAAAACACAACTGAAACGCAAAACAAGATTTGTGCAGTTTATGGAAAAGGTGCTATGACTGATCGAAAGTGTCAAAAGTGGTTTGTGAAGTTTTTTGCTGGAGATTACTCACTGGACGATGGCCCATAGTCAGGTAGACAAGTTGAAGTTGACAGCGATCAAATCGAGACATTAATTGAGAGCAATCCGTGTTATACCACGCGGGAGATAGCCGACATACTCAAAATATCCGAATCAAGCGTTGAAAATCATTTGCACCAGCTTGGTTATGTTCATTGCTTTGATGTTTGGGTTCCACATAGATTAAACGAAAAAAGCCTTCTTGACCGTATTTCCGCATGTGATTCTCTACTTAAACGTAATGAAAACATTGTGTTTTTAAAACAAATTGGGGATACTGTACAACAATGTGGAATGGAAGAGATTGTGGGGTAAGCAAAACGAACCACCACCAACCACACCAAAGGCCGGTCTTCATCCAAAGAAGATGATGTTGTGTATATGGTGGGACTGGAAGAGAGTCCTCTATGATGAGCTCCTCTGGAACACCAAATGATTACTTCTAACAAGCACTACTCCCAGTTAGACCAGCTGAAAGCAGCGCTCGATGAAAAGCATCCAGAATTAGTCAAAAGAAAACGCATAATGTTCCATCAAGATAGCTCAAGACCGCATGTTTCTTTGATGGCCAGGCACAAACTGTTACAGCTTGGCTGGGAAGTTCTGATTCCTCCGCCGTATTCACCAGACATTGCACCTTCGGATTTCCATTTATTTTGGTCTTTACAAAATTCTCTTAATGGAAAAAATTTCAATTCCCTGGAAGACTGTAAAAGGCACCTGGAACAGTTCTTTGTTCAAAAAGATAAAAAGTTTTGGGAAGATGGAATTATGAAGTTGCCTGAAAGATGGCAGAAGGTAGTGGAACCAAAGGGTGAATACATTGTTCAATAAAGTTCTTGGTGAAAATGAAAAATGTGTCTTTTATTGTTACTTAAAAACCGAAGGCACTTTTGGCCCACCCAATAGTAGTACATGGGCGGGGCGGGGCGGGCAATGATACCTTTTACTACTTGAAGATGTCAGAATTAAAAGTATACTCTAAGGGTTCAATCATTAATCACAGAAAGTGAATCAGAGTAGGCTCCTCAGTGTCAGCTCTATTGCCAGTTTGATCGGGATCATTCTGTGTTGTGGTGTTTACCCTGTGCCCTGTAGGAGGTTTTGTGGCATCCCTGGCCTGTGCCCACTACCATCCTGTAGCACCATCCCACCTCACCCCCGAGCTGTCATAACCAAATACGTCTCCACATGCTGCCAAAAATTCTCTGGGGGAAAAACTGTCTTCTGTTGAAAAACACGAGAATAGGGAAACACCAAATCAGAAAGAAGGACTTTAGGACTTGTAAGCCTTGGGTCTAATTGTACAAACCCATTTAGAAGAAAGAGAGCGGGGTAAACTTGAGAAGTGTCCATCCAAGTACCTGCCAGGGTACCTCATAGTCCCTTCAAGCATTAAGAAGGTACAATCCTTCTGGAAGGCATGACCGGAGCTGGACCCCTTTGGGTATTCTATTTCTCAAATCCCGCTTGTTCTGGATCCACTTTACCAAACAACTTTCTGATTATCAGTTTTTCCAAACTGCTTTCCCACACAGAGAGGCTTCACTGGCCAAATGGTGTGAATGAGTATCTTGTCTACCTGACAGCCGTACTTTATTTTATATGAGTGAATTGACATTGCAGTTTATCCATCAGCCTCTGTGAGTTAGGTTAGCAGAACTCATTCATCATCTGTGATCTATGCTAGGATCTCCATGAGATGGAATTTTCAAGCCTGCAAAATTCATAGAATTTAGCAAGATGAAAGCATACTTATGAAACCTCTTAGGAGCCAACCAGCTCCCTTCTTCTGGGTATCTATTGTTATATAACAAACCATTCCAACACTTAGTGGCTTAAAACAACAGCTACTTTATTGCTTATAATTCTGTAGATCAAAAATTCTGGTAAGTCTCAATGGGTATGCAGGACACCGCTGGATTCACGTGTCTGCATTCATGTCTGGGGCCTTGTTGCTGCCAGGAAGTGGAGTGTCTCAGTGCTCCTCTGCTTGGCCTCTTTCCTCAGCAGGAGAGTCTGGACTTTCTTCCATGGCAGAGCAACGCCTTAAGAGTGAAAACACAGAATTTGATGTGTCTCTTAAGGCCTAGGCCTGGAAGCGACATAGTGTCACTTCTGCTTCTTACTGTTGGTCAAAGCAAGTCCAGCCTGGAATCAGTGAGAGGGGGAATACACTCCAAATCTTGAATGAAAGAGTGTCAAAGTTACATTTCGAAAGTGTACTTGTAATTGAAGGGATTAGTATGGCCATCTTTGGAAACAATCTGCCTTACTGTCGTAGAATAAACTCCAACAAGATTCATAGAAAACCTATAAAATCTTTAAGATAAGTGTATTAAAGAAAGCAGTACGAGCTTGGATTTTACGACAGAGGTTGTTAAAAATAAAGATGCCTTCAGGTCCCCAACTTTCTTTGGGAAGAAAGCATACTGAGAAATCTACTCAGGGGAGAACACAATCCATTTCTTATAGAAAATGAAAGATGTTCAAAGGGAAAAGCCCAGCCAGCAGAGCCGGGAGCTGAGGAAAACAACAGATTGCAGAACCATTCCCAGAGAGCAGAAATGGGCTCTGATCAAGTCAAGGAACCTTCCTTGATGCTAGAGTCAGGGGAACTGACAACATATGTCTGGATTTCAGAATTGCCCCGGATCAGTGACTGCTTTGTTCTTCCCAACATTTCCCTTGTAAAATGGAATGTCCTTATCTTATCCCTGTATTTTGTGGATGTGGTGGACAGATAATCTATCCCGCTAGTCCACAGGTCTCCAGGAGTCTCATCCACATTTGAACCTCATGGAGATCATGAGGTGCTCTATTTTGAAACCCTAAGCACATGCCAACTCCCATCAGGATGTGAAGTCTACTTCCCCTCTCCTTGAATCTGAGCTGACCTAGTTATTGCTTTGAGCAATAGAATAGGGTGGAAATTATTCTGTGTGACTTCTGTACCTAGGGCTTATGTGGTCTGGCAGCTTCCACTTTTATACTCAAGAGTCCATAACAACAATGTGAGAAAGTCCAGCCTAACTTACTGGAAAAAGAGATCAAATGGAGGAGCATTGAGGCGCCTCAGCTGACTTCCACGATCGAGTGCCCATATATGTAGTTAAAGACATCCTGGATCCTCTAATCCCAGTAACACCTAATCAGTACCAAGTGGGACAGAGTTAAGCTCTCCCTGCTGAGCTTTCCCCCAACTGCAGATCAACAAAATCGTGAACAAATCAAATAGTTGTTATTTGAAGCCACTGTGTTTTGGAATAGTTTGTAACCCAAACAAGAAAACACTGAAACATACATACCCTAGTCTCACAATATGATTTGTTTTCTACTTTGTTCACACTTGTCACCTTCTCCCCGAATATTTTGAAGAAACACCTCAAATTTTCAATTCTTAGCAGGGTCTAGGGTATTTCACTATTAAAATAGTTGCATAAATGTCAAGAAAGCACAATGACACCATGGGACACTCCTGATCCCACTAATGCAACAACCAAAACTGAGTAGACAAAGCAACCAAAGACCTATGGTTCACAGTAGATTCAGATGGTTGTAGAAGGTGTCACCACAGACCTCCAGGGTTTAGAACCCTGCTCTAGCTTCCCTCAGGAAAATATCTAATCACGTTTAATCTCCCCACCATCCCCTTTCACCCTTCTCCCCTAAACCCCAGCAAGCACTTCCAGACTTAACCACCATCATCTATGTCCTGCATGCTTCTGCTTACAGCGTGCTGTGGGAATTATCAGGGTCCCCAGGATCTCAGCCCACAGGAAGAAAGCAGACCACCAGCTGACTCTTGGCTTTGGGAAAGGTCACCAGTTACAGCTCTCTGCTTACAGAAGAATTCTGGGTTGTCCTTACCCTTTGTGGTTACTTCTAAGAAGTCAGCTGTTAGGCACTGGACCCTGAAGTGCACTGTTCTTCCCGATTACTGAGAACAGAAACAGGGCCCTGATTTTCCATGGTAGTGTCTATTCTGTGGCAAGGGAGGGAAAGGAGGAAGATCTGAAGAAGTTTGGATTTATTATGGGATTAAGAGCAGCCTCTATGTTGAATGATCTGATTACTTTGTCTTTGGACACAGAGGTTATGGAGGGCTCCTGCCTCTCAAACTCAATACCTATATTATAAACAGGATTGTAAATATCCTTTCTTAACATAGAACAAAGTCCAAACAAGGAGCCAAGCAGCAGTAATTCTGGGAATTTTTTTCTAAGCTGTGCAGATGCAGGATGACTTGTTTTGGAATCTGATGAGAAATACAGGAACTAGAAACCAATGGTACGAAAATATCACCAAAACTGAAGATAAATGCTCCAAGAGAGCTGTAATTCTCCAAGAATCTATAGACCTGAGCTTGGACTCTTGCTTGGCCACAAACCTCAGCTGACCTCTCTGCACTGCTTGATGGTCCTTTTCTATCTAGGATATTCTTTCCTCACATCCATCACTGAACCCCACACTATACTCACAGCACCCCAAACTTGATTCTTCTTCCTCAAAAAATAAGACCATGAAGAATAAAGTACTTCAACTTCCAACCTTCTCCACCGTCATGAAGTCAAACTTGTCAGCTCTTCCTCCATGGTCAGCTCTTTTCTTCAGGGGTCAGAGGACACGATGTCCCTCTCCAGTTCCTTGTGGTTCCTGATGTTATCTCCTCCCACTTCCCTAAGACTTTGTCTCAACAACTGCCTCTTTCCTTGCTACATCTTCAACCACTTGTTCACACTTGGCTCTTTGCCATCTGCCAATAAACATACCCAAGTCTCTCTTCTCCCCATAAAACCCCTCTGCTGACTCCCCCAAACAACAACCTGTCTTTCATTCTCCTGAAAAAAATCTTGTGCTCCTGAAATAGATGTCTACACTCATTGTCTCCACCACTTCACAACCCCATCATTCCTCAACCCCTTTCCGTCTGGGCTCCCTCTCTGCTGTGCTTCTGACTGCCCTAGCCAAGGTCAGCACGCATGGGGGGATGATGTCATACCCACAGGATGCTTTCCAACCTTATGTCATCAGACATTCGGTCTCCTCTAATATTGTGATCGTGAACTCCTGACTCCCTTGGCATCTCTTTTGTTTCAGCTTGCACCTCCTTGATGATCTCTCCTTGACGTCCTCATGGAAGACACCTCAGCCTTCCCCTTAAATATGCTGTTCTCAAGAATAAGACCTTGACCCACTACTGTTCGTCCAATAAATGCTCTTCGAATGGTCTTGTAACTCATTCTTTTAAGCACTCCCTGTACATTGAGGGCCACCACATCCCTATCTCCAGCCTCCTTCTCTTCCCTGAGAGCCACGCTTGCCCTCCAGCTGTCTACAAGTCTTGGCCATTTAACCTTTCTCATCCCATTTCTCCTCTGTCTTATAGTCTCACTTTCTCAGTTCATAATTCTATCATCCATCTTGTCACCCAAGTGAGAAACTTGACATCATTCTATACTCCCCTTTCTTTCTCTCTCACAGCTGACCAGTCACCAAGTCCAGCTGACTTGGCATCTTAATTACTTTTCCAATCTGTCCCTCCCCTCTCTACTTCTGCTGCCCTAGTTCAGATCCTATTAGCTCTTACTCAGCCTTTTGAAATCCTCCTTTCTATATTAGTCCATCAAAATCCACTCTCCAAATGAAAACAGAATGTTCCGTCTACTTGTAAACATGTTATCCCCCCGCTTAATCCTTCGGAAGCTCCCTATTATCTGCAGAAATCACTCCAATCTCTTTGCCAAGGCAACTCCCTGTTCTTGTGCTGTATGTTCCCGTATGGGCCAACTGCTATGGTTCCCCACCCTCACCGTGTTCTTGCATACCTGTGTTTTGTGCATGCACAGAATGTTCTGCCTTTCTTTCACTGCCTGGCTAACTCATTCTCCTTCAGAACCAAATTCAAGCATCAGTTCTTCTGAGAAGCCCCCTCTAAATCTGCATGTTGGACCCAGTGTTCTTCCTCTGCTCTTATAACCTCTTAAAATCTGCATCTCTCTCTCTTTCTCTCTCTCATCACTTTCCTTGCCAAATCATATGTACATGTTTTGTGGGTGTGTTTGCTCCCTTACAGTATGGTAGAATCTTTAAGAACAGGAACTAATTCATCATGGCAGTTTAGTAACTGACACACAGTATGGACACAGTAGGCACTTAATAAATGTTTGAATGGAACAGAAACACCTGGTTGACCTTAGGAAGTCACCTCCCCTCCCTGGGCCTCAGATTCTTCATCTGTCAGTGAGTGGGGGTTGAATGAAATGTTCTCTATTAAAGGTCATTTCCTCTTTCACTCCCTGTGCTTTTGTGTGCTTCTGAGCAAGGAGGTGTTGACAGGGCAGGGTTGTCCATACGTCTGTTTTTTTATTTTTTTCATCCTACTGCCTCTGGAGTCGATTTTTTAAAAAAAAGAACAAAATAAAATAAGAACTCACATTTGCCACATGCTCCTTGGTGCAGACACCCTTGAAGGCCCTTTAATGACTCATTTGATATCCATTCCTACCCTATGAGTGGACATCACTATTATCCCAAGTTTCATGTGGGGAAGCTGAGGTACAGACTAACTTTCCCAAAGAGAAGAGACTGCAGTAGAAAGAAACTCAGAATCTGACATAAGAGTGTGTACTCATGACCATGACGCTATCATGCATGGGCAGACAGACAACCAGATGGAGACAGATACACACACAGATCAAGAGGCATGGTGAAGGGAGAAGAGGAAAATGAATACTGCACTGAAGAACAGAGAGAGCAGGGAAGTTTGCAATTCATCCTCCCATGCCCACGCGAGGCCTGACTTAGCTCAGGACGTGATGAGCAGGAGGGCAGAGGGATTTACGTTACCCATGGCCTTCGAGGCATCGCATGGGTGAAAAATGAAGAGTTTATACAATTGGACTTTATGAGGCATCTTTGGGCGTCATGAATTCTTCCTGCATTTGTCATCATAGTGCTAATTATGCTATATTTTGTGGGCTTTAAAGTGGCTTTGGCCAGAATTTCTTAGATAGTTTATTGTCATTTAGCATGAGTCAGGCTTGAGTTAATGGACATGGGCTGCTTTATCCACTCTGGTTGGGACCCTGCCATTGCTACTATATCTTTTGAGATTCATTCTCCTGATGCTAATCAGCAAGTATTGATTTAGATGTTGTATATTTCCATAGGAATTCCACTTTAATTCAACATTAGGGTGCCAATTAAAATGCAAAGGAAGGGACATGCAGAAGTCGCCTTAAAGCATTACTGTCTTGGGGAAAATCTGCTGGATTTAGCCGTTCGGCCAGCTCTGCTTGGGGTAGGACAAAGACCCAGACATAAAGGAGTAGCCTCCTTTATGAATCACGTGGAGGTCCAACAGCTGCTTTATGACGTGGCCCATTGGTCAGGGTTTGAGGAGACACGATGGAGCAGCTTGGAGTGGGGTGGGGAGGGGGACCCTCTGAAATGTACCGAAGGTTCCGTGGAGACATTGAGCACCTAGCGGCATCCTCGAAGAAAAAGGGAAATGGGGACCTGTGATGTGGGACAGGAGGTGTCCAGTCTGACCATCAGGATAGAAGGGAGAGCACAGGAGTCGGGATTCAGATGCTTTCTCATGCTGAGAACACCCCATCCTCCTTCTTACAAACGTAAGGCTTCTCCGAGAGGTATATTGGGTGACACTGAGTCTTAAGAACTCCTATGTTCTTTTTTTATTCTTTCGCGATGAGACCAATAGACAGGCTTCTCTTGTTTTGTTCATCCCTGTATCTCCTTACATCTTGGGTTTGCCCAGATCCAGTTGTCAGTACCCCTGCCTTTGCCGTCAGCTAGTTACCTCTGGTCCCAGGAACACCAAGGATTGCCATCAGCAACCAGAAGCCAGGAGAGAGGCAAGAGACAGACTCTCCCTCAGAGCCTCCAAAAGGGGACCAGCCCTGCACACATCTTGATTTCAAATGCTTCTCTGACCCACTGAAAATGGCACAAGGAGGTTTTTGGATTCAGACAGAGGTCGGTCTCTCTGAGAGGCAGGATCTGAGCTGGAGTTTGAAGTCATATGATGCTGTGCACGTCATTGGCTCCTACTCCTAAAGCCATCTGGGCTAGTAGGTGTCTTCATTTCATTTATCATCATAGCATCATACAGGGGATTTCTTTGTAGGGATGGCAAATGAGGGATACTGAGAAAAGTAATAGAAACAGCTTGAGTGTTGTAAAGGCCTAAGTGGGAGAAGGCCAAGAGTTAGCTCCATCTTTGGGTCTATGGGAACAAGGTTTCTAGAGCTGTCATTGGAGCTGAGATGAAGGGAAGAAGCTCTTGGATTGGCATCAGGAGCCGTTAGTAGGGGTGGGACTTGAGGGGATTATGCTAAATGAAATGAGTCAGAAAGAAAAAGACAAATACTATATGATCTCACTTATACGTGGAATCTAAAAAAAAAAACCTCATAGAAACAGAGAACACATTGATAGTTGCCAGAGATGGGGAGTGAGGGATGGGGGAGATGGGTGGATGTGGCCAAAAGGTGTCAACTTCCAGTTATAAGATGAGCAAGTCCTGGAGATGTGATGTATAGCTTGGTGACTATGGTTACTAATACTGTATTACGTATTTGAAAGTTGTTAAGAGAGTAGATCTTAAAAGTTCTCATCACAAGAAAAAAATTGTAACTAGTGTAGTGATGGATGTTAACTAAACTTATTGTAGCAGTTATTTTATAATATATACGTATATCAAATCATTGTGTTGTACACCTTAAACTAACACTGTGTTATACATCAATTACATCTCAGTGAAGCTGGTAAAAATTAAAGAAAAAAAATAACAGCCTGAGTTGCTGAAAAGCTTGGAAGCAGGGGCAACCGAAGACTCACCAGCCTCCTTCTGTCTGTCCCTGGAGTCTGTGGATACAGCTGGCTCTCAAGGGTGTTTCCTGTGGATTTTCCAGGCCATTGGCTACTGCTTCTTTCTCCCTTTGGCTTTTATTTATTTATTTTAATTTAATTTAATTTTTTTTTGTATTTCCCTATATATATGTATATATTAACATCTTTATTGGAGTATAATTGCTTTACAATGTTGTGTTAGTTGCTGCTGTATAACAAAGTGAATCAGCTATATGCATAGATATATCCCCATATACCCTCCCTCTTTTGTCTCCCTCCAACCCTCCCTATCCCACCCCTCTAGGTGGTCACAAAGCACCGAGCTGATCTCCCTGTGCTATGCGGCTGCTTCCCACTAACTATCTATTTTACATTTGGTAGTGTGTATATGTCAGTGCCACTCTCTCACTTCGTCCCAGCTTACCCTTCTCCCTCCCCGTGTCCTCAAGTCCATTCTTTTTTTTTTTTTTTTTTTAATTGAAGTATAGTTGGTTTATAATGTTGTGTTGGTTTTGGGTGTACAGCAAAGTGATTCAGTTACATATATATATATATTATTTTTTATATTCTTTTCCATTACAGATTATTACAAGATGTCAAATATAGTTCTCTGTGTTATACACTGGGACCTTGTTGCTTATATCTTTTATACACAGTAGTTTGTATCTGCTAATCCCAAACTCCTAATTTATCCCTCCCCATCCCCGTCCCCTTTGGTACCCATATGATCCAGCAATCCCACTCCTGGGCATATATCTGGAGAAAACTCTAATTCGCAAAGATACATGCACTCCAGTATTCATAGCAGCACTATTTACAATAGCGAAGATATGGAAGCAACCGACCTAGAGACGATCATACTAAGTGAAGTAAGTCAGACAGAGAAAGACAAATATCATATGATATCACTTATATGTGGAATCTAAAAAAACGGTACCAATGAACTTATTTACAAAACAGAAACAGAGTCACAGACATCGAAAACAAACTTATGGTTCCCTTTGGCTTTTGAAAACTTCTTTTTTAGCACTTCTGGTTATGAAAACAAAGAGGGCTATAGACCTGTGGCGGCTCAGAGCCAGGTCCAGGGCCAGAGCACAAAATTTGAGGAAGGATTTACTCCCAGGGCCAGCTCTGCACTGGCATGACCCTGAGGGTGAATGCCACCTTATATTTTGTCCCTTAGGTGGTACCAGCCTTGCCCAAGTGCTGCCTGTGTCTGCATAAGATGGCTTTATCCTCTTTTTTACTGTTAGGAAACACTCTCGCGTGCAGATATAATTTCTTCAATGTCGGTTGTATCACAATAATAGAGATGATATTTGGTCTCTTGTCTGCTTCAGGGAAAAGCATCTGAGAAGCGGTATTGCTGGTGCACGTTCTGGGGCCAGACACCCTGCCTTGTGTCCTGGTTCTGACACTTACTAGCTGGAGGCCCTGAGCCAATTACTTACTCCCTTGGGGCCTCAGTTTTTTTGTTGGCAAACTTGGAAAAATAATAATAATAACTCCCTCTTAAGGTTGTTTTCAGAATTAAATTAGTTAATATACCTATAATACTCACAGGATTTCTTGACACAATAAATATTTAATAATATTAGTAAATAGTAATAGTTATTAATAGATAACGTTAAGTTGGGGTAGGACACAGCTTGCACCTTGATGTTCATATCTATTTAAATGTTGGGTCATTTTACCTTGATTTAAAATCATTTGAATGCTTAGTGATTGCTAATGATTAAACAGGTTTATTGTTATGTTTTTATTTTTATAGCTGCTGCTTAAGTAATTGGATCATTAGGTAGGTGTTCATTCTCCATCAGTTATAAGGGGTTAGCTTCTGCAGTTCCTAACAAGTTAGGCAATTACCCAAATTGCTGGCACAATGTCGAGAGAGCATATTTAGCTGGTGAAGAGCTTGTCTTTATGTCACAATATTAATGGCAATCATCACACCCTTGCCTTCTAACACGATTGCCAGCAAATGAGCCCGATTTTTTTAGGACTGGTTAATGGGCACATTAAATCCAGGTGTTTTGAATTTCTTAACAAATATGTATTTCACAAATATATCACACTAGACATAGATCAGTTTGGAACCACTGAGAAGAACACCAATTCCCCATTGTGTTCTACTGAATGTATGTACCAGCAGTGTGCTGATAAATTTTAACAATTGACTCATGGGGGGGGAAAGCCCTGATCTGTAGCATTTACCAATTTCTGTGGTGTAGATGCTCCTACCACTGAATGCAGAGTTTGGGGGAGAGATGCAAGCCATTGGCTCTCATGGACCAGTACAAGCTGGCAGCCCCAGTGTATCCCTGCCCCCCAGTTCTACACTCCTTGTCACAGAAGTGTCAGATTAGGAGTTCATTTGGCAAAAGAGAAATTTACTCCTTGGGTCCTTGCATTATCAACTCTGCTAGCACATAGGACTTATTCTGGGCTGGTCACAAATATTGACTCATTTAGATCTCAGAAAAAAATATAATTCCTATTTGCAGTTGTAGTAACTAAGGCACAGAGAAGTTAGGTAACTTGCTCAAGGTCACACAGCTGGGGAATGGTAGATTTGGGATTCAAACCTAGGCAGTCTGGCTCCATTTATGGATAATAAGCAGTTATGGTTAATGGTTAATATTATGGTTAATGGTTAAAAATGCTGCCCTCTGTACTCTGTTCATTTTCTCTCTGTCTCTACCTCTTTCTGAGTCTCTTAAGCAAAATCTATTTAAAACTTATATCTATCATGGCATTCTATTTGTTTTTCTCATATTTTTAACACAGATAATAATGATTTTATCCTTTTCTTACTTTTTTATTTTTTTTTTGGTTATGTACCTCTCCTACCAGATTATAGACTTCCCAGGAATAGGGACCATGACAGATACTCAATAAATTGTAGTTGGATGTCAGAATGAATCTTATATCACCCTCCCACTTGATCTGTCTTCTTTCCTAGTGTGTACAGATGTGCGGGTAAGAACAGAAACTGTCTTTGTTGTCATACCTGTAATCCGCACTGTGCCCGGGACATAGCTGGAGCTCACGAAAGTTTGTGATTTGAATAATCTGAACTGTCTTCTCAGGGACATTCAGGTGTTTCCAGTGTCACCTTATTAAAAGCAGCTCATCTTCAGGCACATCCATGCTTACTGCACTTGACTTTGTTCATACCCGTGTGCTTGTCTTAGACTCCTTCTTGGATTCTTGACATGAGCAGAGACTGTGTCTTATTACCTTCATAGCCCTAGTATCCAGCATAATGCCTAATGCTTCATGGGCATGCCAAACATGTTTCCAGACTGAAGCAAACAAAAGGCGCTCAATAAGTGCTCGTTAATGGATGAGTAAGTAAGGAAGAACTTGCTCCTCAAAGTAGAACATGTCTGATAGGAAAGGTGCTTGAGTTGTTAATACAGGAACCCATGAATATATATATATATATATATATATATATATATATATATATATATATATATATATATATATATATATATATATATATATATATACATATATTCTGCTGTAACGTCTGGAATGTTGGTGACAGAAAGGGATAGTCTGAAGGACTGTGCCGACGTGCCATGGATGACTTTGAAAATGATCTTGCAAAAGCAGTCAGATGTTCCAGGAAGAAGAGTGGCTTAGGGACCCAGAGTTCAGGATTTGAGATCTGGTTCATCCACATATGCATCATATGAGCCTCGGTAATCCCATTTCACCCTTCTGGGATAAGCCATCTATATGTCTTCCCAGCTAATGGTTCCTGATTAAAGACTTAGTGTAGTCCAAGAAGTAGGAAGTTGATGCCCAAGAATTGCTCTGCAACCCTAAGAGTCAAGCGTCTGCCTACCACTGAATCTCAAAGATGCTGAAGAGATAACATGGGACCGTATCATTGAACCATTCATTTCATAAATCTCAATGAAACATAATGACCTGATGAATATTAATTGCCTTCTCTTTCCTTTCCAGGCATGAGAATGGAGAAAAAAAAGAGAGAGGAGAGCAGAAGAGATGAATTCTTAAGCGGTGTGATTCAATTACCTCCAAAAGATCTCCAAAGGTGAGCACGCGATTATTACTAATTGCAAATAGTGCTATGGAAGATGATAATGAACCATCATTTTGCTTGGCCCCGTTCTAAACAAGACTACAGGCATGACCACAGATTCATCACGTTAATGGTCAGCGTTCTGGGGGGCTGTGGTCACGAGGTTTGGATGATTCTCCATTCTGAATGGTGGGTAACAGAATCCCAGGGATTGCAGAGGTCAGCCAACGACATCCTTGCCCACCGCCTACCTCTGGACTCCACCTCACCTAACCTAGAGACATGGGTGTCCTCTCTCCTGACAGTCACATTATGTAAAGTAACGATAACAACAACAACAAAATAACCTTTCTTCAATCTGGTCCCAAACTCTTCATATTTGGAAACTGCTTCCGGGTGACCATCTTACCGCATTCTTGTTACTGTTTATTCTGCAGCTGGAACCTAGGACCTGGAAGGGTGGACACAGATGCTAGAGCATACAGTTCTATTTCCATTTCTATGGACCTGAGCAGCAAGAAACGGGACTTGGATTTGCCTGCCTATAAAATAGAGATAATCCTAATTATGTCCTTCTCTTTGGTTGAAGTGGGAATTTTTTGGGAAATCCATGGTGTGTCTTTGATAAAACTGCTCTGCATACATAAATCAGATATTACTCTGGGATTTCTTCTGGTATTTGTCAAAAAAATCCCTGTGACTCTGCGTGTCAGTACACTAATGGCTGCTTCCAACTTAAACAAAGACAACCCCATGCACCCATGGTTATTACTATGTCACCCTCCGCTCCTTTGACCACAGAAAACATGGCGAGTGTCTGGGATCATGAAACAGTCAAATCCAGAGAAGATACAGGGAAGCTGTTTCTCTAGAGATGCTGGCATTGCTCTGTACCCACCGCAGCCCAGCCTGGCACCGAGGCCGTCAGCTCCTCCTCACCACTCACACATGGGTAATCCATCTGTTGCTCCTCCAAAAAAGCTTTGAGCCCCACTTCCATTTCCTCCTCCTAATTCTGCATTATAAAACCACACATCATCATACAAGATTTTTTTTTTTTTTTTTTACCACGCCTCCCAAAGTAAAAGAAGCAAGCAGACACACAAAAAAGCTTCCCAAAGCTGATACAATTTGTCCTTGGTTTATCCTTTGTCTCGGATTACCCTCATCAAGAAATAACTTTTGAAAAGGAAGTTCTGAATACATCAGTAGCGTCCCACCTGATTCTATCAGCGGAAGGAAAGTCCTGCAATTTGCCCCGTAAACCTATCAGACTGTTTCTCAGAGGAATGGAGCTCATCTCCCTGTAGGGAATTGGGAGCTTCTCCAATGACAGAAGAGAACTATTGCATTGTTAAATACATCAGCTCATTCGCTCCTGCACGGTGTGCCTGCTTTGATCCTGAAATAGGAAAGCCTCGCCATAAGAGGCAGGGGTGGGGGTGGGGAGGGGGTCCCCCGAAGATGCTTTGTTGCTTTAGAGTTATAGATCCCAGAGAATCAGGATAAGCTAGCCCTAGTCTTGTTTTGTCTAGACTCAAATAGCTATCCTCACTACTTGTTTTACTGACACAGACATTTGAGCATGAGTAAGTACCCTTATCTGTATGTCACAGGACGGTTCATTTGGATCAGTTCTTCCTCATATAGAGTAAATCATTTTCATTCCCATTTTGCTGGAGGTAACATAAAGGGTAACTTTCAGAGTGAAACCCTCATATTGGAACTATAAGCTCCTGTGATACACCCTAGTGTCCCTATAATCTATCTGGAGCTCTGGGGACACCTCAGAAAGCTGTGGCTAAGAGGGATCATGTGTGTGTGTGGGGGGATTCCGCCCTAAAATCCTACACTCTTCCAACCTCAATTAAAGTTTGTGGTCACAGTCACTACCCACATTTGTCATTCTTAAGCCACCAGGAAAATGTGGCAGTGGAAAATACCAGGGCTTTGTTGAGGCCTGAACCCAACTTCTCATGCAACCAGATGCTGGAATCCATCAGGCTGCCCTAGGAGCCTGGTTGCCTTTCATCTTCCTGGTTCCACTTTGACTTGAAGTCTAGGCCACAGATACACCCCAATCCACTAGCTCTACACCCAGGGAAAGTTCTCGAACTTTCGGGAAGAGGAAGTTACCTGGTGAGTCTGCTCAACTTGCATCTAAATTCCATCCCTAGAGTTCCTGATGCACCAGGAGTAGGGTGAGATGGGAAAGATGTGAGTTCTAACCAACCTCTTAGGTCCTCAGGTGTAGTTGCTCTGGAGAACATGTGTTCAGGCCCAGCACAGAAGGAGGGGGTCACTCTATCAGGGAATTCAGTCAGGAGATCTGAGACTTCATGTTTCTTTTTTCTTTCATTCTTTTAGTACTCAGTTTCTTTGCCAAAAAAAATGGGAGACCATCCACCATGTTTGTAAGGTTCATTCATGCCGGAATGAAGGTCTGGGTGACAACGTGCCTGGTATGAGTTAGATCATGTCCCCTAACCAATACAGTAGACTCTTGAACCCCAGAACTTCAGAATGTGACAGCATTTGGAGACAGGGTCTTTACACAGGTAATCAAGTCAAAATGAGATCATTAGGGTTGGCTCTAATCCAATACAACAGATGTCCTTATAACAAGGGGAAACTTGGATACAGGGAGATGAGCATCAAGGAAAATTCATGTGAAGATTATAGTGTTATGCCATCCAAAGCCAAGTAACTCTCAGAAGTTCAGAGAGACCTGGAACAGATCCTTCCCTGCCGACTTCAGGGAGAGCAGGGCCCTGCTGACACCTTGGTCTTGGACTTCTAGCCTCCAGGACTGGGAGATAGCACATTTCTGTTGTTTCGGCTGTGCAGTTTGTGGTACCCAGTTGTGGTGGCCCTAGGTAATGAAGACAATGCCTAAAGATCCTGGGATACGTGGACCCAGTGAATTTCCCTCCCTGTGATATGCAAGTTGTACTGGAGACTTTCCTGCTGGAGTCAAAGCCAGACAACATGGACCAGAGGAAAAGCCACGAGCAGCTGAGTCCCTGCTGCTTCATGTGGATCAAAGTGGAGAGGCTCGTCTTCAGGGGTTGGCTGGGCGCCTCCTTACCATTTCTTTTGGTTCCTCTGTGTAGTCAGGGGGTTTGTGTCACTCTGAGTCACTCCACTGCACAAAAGCAACATCGGATCTCTTCAAAGGCAATGATCAAATCAGATGCTGGGGGTAAGTATGCACAACCAGCCAGCAATGATTGCACTCTTACCAAATGCCAGGCGCTCTTCTCACTATACAAAGACACTATTATTATCCGGGTACCTCACAGGTGAGGAAACCGAGGCACATGGAGATGAAGTCACTTGCCCGAGGTCACACACCTGGAAAGTGGGACAAATGTCAGACTGGTCCAGAGGCACAGAGAGGAAGGCAGGGAGCACGGAGTAATCCATTTAATCAAAATATTTCCCCCAAATTTCTTTTGAATTAGTCATTGGAGAAAAAGAAGGAGTTTGCTCATCAAAAATGCTGTGTGTAGGAGGTGAGAGAAGGATTCTCCAGAGAAAGTAAAGCTTCTGCCAAGAGTGGGTGGGTTTGCTGCATTCAGGGAGCTCTGACACTTGGCTCTTCAGAGGTGGGAAAGAGCTGAGAGTGCAGACCCCATTCCTAGACCTTTATTGGTCACTGACGTCCAGAAGCCGTCACCATAAAGATGACTCACTGTCTTTTCCTAGGGCATGCTCTCCTAACGGGCGGTTGCTATCACCACCATCCTCCTCCTCCTCCTCATCACTTTCCCTTGCATTGATGCATTATTTTGTAATCAATAAATACCTTTCACAAGTATCCCATCATGGGTTCATCATGGTGTTATGAGATAAGCAGAACTTTAATCCAGATGAAGAAGAAACCAAACCTCACAAAATTTCAGTGATTTGTTTGAAGTCTCTAGCTAATTCCTTTAAAAGCCAGGACTTAAATCCAAGAGTGCTGACCTTCTCTACCTACCCAGGCTCTTTCTATTCCAGCCCCCAACCAACACCCCAACCCTGGGCTCTGGGCTGCCAGGAGCTATTGGTGTTGGATGCTCTTCCCAGAGCTCTGTTTCTCCTTGCCCTGTTAGTGATCCCCGGGACTCCCTGCCCAGAGGAATTCAGAATATGCTGTGGTTATTTGTAGAGCACTTTGCCTCTGGGAGATGAGGGTTTACACAGCTCAGAAAAAGCAGCACTTGCCCACACAGACAACGCTGCCCAGGCTATTAATATCCAAGCACAATAGCTGAATGACGAGGTGGAGTGTGGCTTGCTCTGCCCACAGGACTTCTTGGCCAAGGAGCTCGTATTCTTTTACAGCAGCTTAGCTAATACCCATGCAGTAAGACTCTTGCCCCATCTTCTGATCCAGTGTAGACAGCAGAAGAGAAGAGAAAGGACCTTGCATAGAACTGCAACTGCCTGTTCTCATCATCTTTCCTGGGAGATCAGGACACATGGAGGCTTGACGTCTCAAAATACTATTTGATTAGTGCCCCCTTGGGATTCTAAAGCATCCCAAGCATTCCGCATTTGTTGTCTTTCTCAGTCTTATAGTTATCTTTGTGCAAAGGGAAAGGGTAAACATTTTTAATGCATGTATTCACTCAGAAAACATGTGTTGAGTCTCTACCATGTGTAGATGAGTCTAAAGCATCCCGGCTCTGATGATACAGAGATAAGGAGGATAGCTTTCATTCACTGAAGCTCATAGCTAGGAGGAGAAAGACAGTTCATCATTGTTATATCGTGGTGTGATGATCGCTGTAGCAAGGCTAGGCATAAGAATCTGTAATAGCGCAAAGGAAGGAGTAGTCAACTCAGGCTAGAAGAGGCAGAAGTCAAGGAGGCTTCAAAGAAGAGAAATAAGTGCACTGGGTCTTAGGGCTGAATAGACATTCAGTAGGACAAGGCTGGGAAGGGTGTTCCATCAAAGGGAAGGGTAAGTGGAAAGCCAGGGAGATACGCACCAGCCTGGCACCCAAGATAAAGGATCTAAATCCCAGAGAGGGAGGGGATAGGCTGGTGGGGTATGAAGATAGAGAGGAAAGAGCAGATTTGCAAGTCACTTAATGTCTTTGGACCTTAGTTTCCAAAGATATTCTGGAAAGCCTCTCCAACTCCTTTTGTGCTCAGCGATGTTGCCTACCACACATCTGGCTGTGTGCCCATGCCTCATGCCACATACTTCAAAGCCTCCATGAGAACCCTGAAGATCTCCTGCAGCCTACACTGCTTCAAGAATTGTGGTGGATTCTCAAGCAGAGAATACTTTGTGTCAAGAGATCTGGTGGCAGAACTGTGGCCAAGGCTGCAGGATGGAATGGCAAAATGATAGGGCAATGGAAACCTAGCAGTCGTGACTAATGAAACCCAGACCATTCTCATCTGCTTGAGAAGCTAGGAGGCTGGGACGGGCTCTCTAATCAGCACACCAGGCTTGGGGTCTCCCTTGCTCATTTGTAACATTTAGGCACCCACTGACAGACCCATGTGTCTTTAGTGCCAGTTATCCAGGTTCACCTGTGGCCCCGGTCCTTTGCTCCAGCAAAGATGAAAAGGCCTGAGGGACCCCAAGATTGAACCATGAAATGTCATTAGCTAAATCTCAGTCCTCACAACTCCCAGGACTAATTATAGAGCAAGGAGTGGCTGGGGCCAGACCCCTCTGGTATAAAAAGATTTTATGAAAGGCAAAGCGGGGGGGTTAGGCAACAATAATTCTCACCCTATTATATTCCTTTCAATTATTTACAGTAATAGACACTGGCGGCTACCAAACATAGAGCCTGGAATCCAGTGAGGTCACACGGGTGTTCTGGAAGCCGATGATGCAGCCTTGGAGTCTGGGGAGACCATGAGGCAATGTTTCAGCTGCCCCTGCATTCTTCACCTCCCATTGTTCCCAGCTCTCTCTGCTTCCCTTCCCCCACTGCCAGAGTCAAGAGCACAGACCCTGGCGAGAATTCTAAGCTTCATCTCCCGTCTAGGACTAGCAAATATCTTTCTTCCATTCAGGGTTTGTTTTTTTTGTTTGTTTTTTCCTGCCCTTGGCAGTGAAAGCATGGAGTCCGAAGCACTGGACCGCCAGGGAATTCCTTCCATTCAGGGTTTTAAGAAGACATTCACACTCGTTCTCCTAACTCAGCACGATGGGGATGAACGTGAGGACTCCAAAGGCAGAATTGGGGTGGCACTGGTGAGCGTGCCCTACAGATCACCAGGGCATCATCTTCCCACTGAGAAGCCCTTGAGCAAAAGCCCTCAACAAAGATCCATGTGTCCCTCCGTGTCTCCCAGCCTCCCTGGCATTGGGTTGACGCCTCAGCCCACTGGCTTCTGGCTGATGAAATGTGGGCAGTGACGTAAGCCACTTGAGGCTGGCCCTTTAAAAGTCCTGCAACACCCTCCAGCAACCTCTTCCAAAAAAAAGATGAAATTTTTTCCCTTTTCTTTTTTTTGCTTTAGATGTCACACATACCAGATGGAGTAGCTACAAGATGGAGAAGCCTCTTGACCCACCAGTTATCAGACTGTGACATAAGTGAGAAGTAAATGTTCTTAAGAATGATAAGCCACTGATGATGGGGTTGGCTGATGTGGAGTTAGCACTATTTTTTCTAAACTCTCACAGCGCAGGCACTAGGCACAGAGACATTCATTTCTCAAAAAGAAAAAAAAAATCCAATGCATTAAATAAATCTCTGTCTCTTTTCCTTGATCGTATGATTCATGCTGTAGAATAACCCTTGACCTGCAGATTGGAGGAGAAGTTATAGTAAATAAGGCCCTGGAGATGGGCAGGCCCCCGTGTCACTGACTTGGAGCTGGAGAAGTTTAACTCCCCCAAGAGTAGGAAGAAGGAGCCTTTCCTGGGACAGACTCCAACAGGCTCCCTGGACTCTGTGCAATCAGAATCGGGGAACAAAGTCACAACAAACTGGGGAGACAATTAAAGCACACACACACACACACACACACACACACACACCCTGTTTCCCATGTGGAATAGTCTCACCATGTGTGTCCATCACTGGGGAATTATCTGACTGAGGAAATTGAGTGGCATGTGCAGTAATCTCAGATGCAATGTGTCCTAGATTGTTTCCATACTTCTCAGTGGTCCGGGACCCAGTTTTTGAAGGGCCTGACCATCTTTTTAACCCATGACATTTGTTTCTTCTAGAAATTCCTTTTCTATTTTTCCTTACCTCCCACTCCCTTCCTTCCATCTCTACCTCTAGCTCTAGTCTCTGAGCTCAAATCTCTGGCATCTTTCTTGGTATCTAGTCCTGTGCTCTTGAGGAAATGGAACCTTCGATATTTTAGAAAACAGGACCCCACGCTTTCAGACTGGCATGACACCCACTTTAAGTAATCAGACGAGTCTGATCTGAGAGGAGCCCAGCCAGGGAAGCTTAAGTCTCTCCTAGATTCAGGCGTTTGGTGGTTTTTACCAACTCAGTCACTGAGGCAGAGAATCAGAAACAGAAGGCAGCTGCAGATTCCATCCTATTTGGCTCCACAAAGCATGGTATCAGGAGTTATCGAAGGCCAGGGATTGCGCTGAAGGCGATACACAGAGGAGCATGATTTCTCTGCCATGCCCCTCATCACACCACTTCCTCCCTAAGTATGCGGCCACCTCACTCACTCCTCCTCTCTCCAGGGTATGGCAATGGCCTTCTCCTACTTCTTCTCCTCCAGCCCATGCTATTCGCGGCTAGCAGAATACTCTCCCCAAACCTACTATTGGTCATATCACTCCTCTGCTAGTAAGCTTTCCCTGATTCCCCACTACCTTTTGACAAATCCTGAAGCTGGCATTCAAAGCCTCCAAAATCTGTACCCACTCTATCTTTCCAAGCCCATCCTTTCCTATTCCTCTTCCCAAACTTTCAAACTGTAAATGTCAGCTTCATCCCATGCCTCCCCACCACCTCCCGAGAAGCCACCATGGCCCTCTCTGACCGGGAAAATTCTGCCCACCCTTCAAACTCTCACCCCACTTGGTAGCTTCCCTGCTCCTGGTGGCACCCGTGCATATATGGTCTCTCCCAGTTTCAAATGCCATAGGTCATTGAACCTCCCACTTATGTTTAACCTGTTCTGCCTGGTACAATGGTTATTGCAGAGCTGTTTGTTTTGTCTCCACAATGAGAGAGTGAGATCTTTGAGGGGTTACACATGATTCATGGTGACTTCGTTCATGGTGCACTTCTGTCCCTTGGCAGGGTGGTCGTTCAATAAATATCACGCCATTGAATGGAATACAAGGCAGGTGAATCAGCCTGACATTAATATTCAATGAGGCTTTTATCCAAAGTGGGAATCAAGAGTTGCCTGGACTTTCTTGAAATGTGATCAGATAAATCTTTAAAGATCAGCCTTTCTTAGAAAAATAAAGGGGAGCGGGGAAGGATTCAAGTCATCAGGAAAAGAAACAGTAGCCACCTTGCTTTTAGATCTAAGCCAGGGATTTGTCCATCTGCAAAAAGGTCTGGTACCACACCCTCTGGAACCACAAATCGCAGAGCTTATGGGTCCAAAGTTTGCACAGAAAACAAGCACTCTCCATTTACCAACTGTTTTCCTCCTCCTTCCGCTAATCGGGAATCTCCGCTAGAAAATGACACCGGGTGTGTGTCACTGAGTGTCACCTGCTCCCAGGCCTGCTGGTGCCTCCCAGGCCCTTTGATCCTCTACTCCCATTGTCTCCTGTAACCAATCCTTTCCATTTTGTATTTTCCCCCCTAGATCACCTGATACTTCCAAGCAACCAGGTGTTTCTTTCAGAAGCCAGAAGCTGATAACCTGGGCTCATTGATCTCACCCCCAGCCCATGTTCTGTGCAGTGGAAGACTCAGGGCGGAGATTCTTTCCACCAAGAGGTGGGTGCCAACTCTCCCTTTCAAGCTCATTCATCAGCAAACTAAAGAGAATGCCCAAAATGTTTGGAGCTGTAGAAGCACCATTGGTTTAAGTAAATAACTTTACGAGACATTTATTTCAAGATAACATCTCATTAGATGTATACGTTTTTGGTTTAAAGAATACATGAAATACAATGAGCCCTATTACTTTGTAAATATCCCTTGAGTAATTATCTTCACAGCTTGATTGTAAATTCTTAGGACAAATACTAGGTATTATACGTCTTTTGGGTCCCACACTATGTCCAGCCCCAAACTGAAAACAGAAGCACACATGCCTTGTTGACTTCTTGTTTCTTTAATTGTTCCTGGATGAGACATTTTCTTAGATTATACACCTCACTGATCTTTTCCATTAATTGGAAGAGTCAATTTAAAATAGTTGCTCAACAACTAAGCCAGTGCGCCGCAACTACTGAGCCTGCGCTCTAGAGCCCGCGAGCCACAACTACTGAGCCCATGTGCCACAACTACTGAAGCCTGCATGCCTAAAGCCCATGCTCCACAACAAGAGAAGCCACCTCAGTGAGAAGCCCACACACCACAACGAAGAGTAGCGCCCACTCTCTGCAACTAGAGAAAGCCCGCGCTCAGCAACGAAGACACAACATAGCCAAAAATAAAAATAAATAAATACATAAATAAATAAATTTATATTAAAAAAATTAGTTGCTCAATGTTTTATTAGCCCTCACGGAAGCTCAGTGAAGAAGTAGGGATGGTTGTCATCTCTAGACCTTTTGGAATCAAGAGAGGTTGGGATCAAGACCAGAACATTTGAATGATTTTCCAGGTGTCACCCAATAAGTCATGGATAAGTCCCCTCAGTTGGGGAAGAAAATGTCATAGAAACAAGGTAAATCCACTGAACACAGTCAACTGATAAATATGCTAGAGGTTTCTAGAAGGGAGCATTCTCATTGCCTGAATTCATCTTGATCCCAGTGGTGTTCCCTACATCTAGGGAGAAACAGGTGTAAGAGAATCTCATAACACCAGAGTATTTTAGGCCATTCCTCTTGCTTAAAGGGACAAACCATATAAGCAACTCCCCCCCAAATTGGTCCATGAAAGGTGTGGCTGTGCTCAGGCACAGGAGAGAGGAGGGCTGAGGTTGGGCTTGTCCTCACGACTTGCATTTAACATTCAGCCAAGCACCACATTTTCCATATTTCCCAGGACACAGAGGGCCTCCTTCTAACAGAGGCGATGCCCATCTTCACACACACATTTGAGGTGAAGAGACGTGATGTCACGTCAGCAGTCAGTGTCCTGTTTAGACATCTTAGACCTACTTAGGCTGCAGACCTGCCCTGGGCCAATGTCCCTACCCAGGGACAGACACTGCATTTGCACGCAGGCTCCAGGATTCCTCTAAAACTCCAAGATTCTGGTCAAACTATGTGCATATCCCTTGTCCAGAAGCCCTATTGGTACACCCCAAGAATCAAAGGCAATAATACTTCTGTGACTTTAAAGTCTTGGGCTAATTCTGTGCATCTTTACAATTCGTATTGCAATCTACTTGGATCGCGAGCATTAACATTTAAAACATTGTCAGAAGTTTTGCACACGTGTAGGCAATAAAGCTGACTGGTAGACTAAAGTCCCTCTTTCCCAAGAAGCTAAGAGGGCTTGATTTTCCCCCCATTAAATCCAGTAGGTTTTATAATGTGAGATTTTCTCCAAACTTGGAAGAAGCAAAGAATTTGGGGTCAGAAACCCTTAGTTTGGGGGCAGTTGTATATTGATCCTGTGACTTTGAGCAAATTACTCGACCTCCCAGAGTCTCAGTTTCTTCATTTGAAAAAATAAGAACCCGATACCTATTTCACACGGGTATAAGGATGAAACGGGGTAATGTATATATAAGTGCTTTGCAAATGGTGAGGAACGATACAAATGCACCTTCCTATTGTTTTGTTCTCAGCGCTCGTGCCTGGCTGCATCTACTTAACCCACTCTCCAAGATCTAGAATCAGATTTCAGCCGTATGGAATCCTCCCCAGGCAGCAGATGGGCTTACAAGTCTCTTGGTCTCTTCATGTAATTAACAGCCAAGACGTCTAAAGCTTGCATTGTTTACAGGGAAGATGTTTCTTGCTCTTCTTTTGCTTGTTCCCACGCCATACCATCTGAACCCACCACCCTTTCGTTTGTTCAGTGCAATTCTTTAACTTTGTGGGCTCCTCTGTGCATAGACTCCGTTCATCTGTCTCATCCCACTATCAACGGCTACTTCCCTATGAGTTTAGTTCTATGATTTACAAAGTGTTTGGTGCCTGAATTATGTTTCACCCCGATCCTCTAAACTAAAGAAGGCCTGTGTCATCGCTTCCCTGTTACAGGTAAAGAAACTGATGCATGGAGAAATTGACTAGTAAGTGACACTGCAAGAGTTCAAACATCCCACCTGACTCCAAGTCCAATGCTCTTTTTCAGATGCCACGCTATCTTGTCTCCACAGAAGCAACCTGCCTAGAGCAGGAGGTAACCTTGAGAGAGAGCTCCATCTTACAGAGGATAACAAAGGCCCAGGGAAGTGAAGGCACGAGGGGGACGGCCCCAAGGCTGCCTCCGTCATTGCCATCCTCCCATCTCCGACACTCAGAAGCCTCCATGGAAACTGCCTCTGTGTCCATGGCCTGTGTTTTGCTAGTGAGATGGGAGACACAAAAGAATTGGAGAGATTGCCTCTGACCTTAAGAAACTTACTAACAATCCAGGGAGATAGGGTTAATGTATAAAATACTGAAAACAGCTAAAGGTGACTGGAGCATGGGAGGCATTCTCTCCAAGACTGAGGTTTGCTGACCTCTGAATTGAAGTTTGGTTTCATTGTTCAAGGTCCAGCAGTATAATCTATACAGTAGATTTAGGGCCAAGTCCTTCGAAACTGATCAAGCTCTCAGTTCCTTTGGTGACCACCTGTGTTGCTCAGCTCACGGGAGCAAGATGGCTTTGCTATTGTGGCTGCAAGATACAGTATAGAGGAGACTAGGACACAATTGCCACCTATAGAAGCATTCTTCATGGGTCCTATGGGTTTCTCCTGTGTTAGTTAACGTCTGTTCTTTTCTTATTGTTTCGGTAGACCTACTTCCTACTCAGCACAATGCTTCTTCTAAAGGGGAATTAAGCATTTTACCTAATGCCTATTTTTTTTTTTTTTTTAGGAGGGGTAACAACTGAAACTTTAATAGTAAAAATAGATCTCAGTCCCTTAGGAACTCAGGAGGATAAGTCTGAAACCCAGTCTGGAACTGGCACTTCGGAGAGACTTCGTAGCCAGTTGTCTAATTCTACCTAAGTAGGTTTTAACTTCTGATGTAGTATTAACATATCCATAACAGAAGCTATTGACCACTACACATATGTCTCATCTTTCTATTAGTATCTGATCTAACATCATTGTTTAAAATTTAATAGTTAAGAGAGGAGTCTTTCGCAGACATAGAGAATGGACTTGAGGAAACGGGGAGGGGGAAGGGTAAGCTGGGACGAAGTGAGAGTGGCATGGACATATATACACTACCAAATGTAAAATAGATAGCTAGTGGGAAGCAGCCGCATAGCACAGGGAGATCAGCTTCGTGCTTTGTGTCCACCTAGAGGGGCGGGATAGGGAGGGTGGGAGGGAGACACAAGAGGGAGGATAAATGGGGATGTATGTATATGTGTAGCTGATTCACTTTGTTAGACAGCAGCAACTAACACACCATTGTAAAGCAATTATACTCCAATAAAGATGTTAAAAAATAAAGCAAAACAGAGGAGCCCTTGAAAATGTGAAGTTGCAGCTACCAGCTGCAACTAAAGGTTGCTGAAGAAACCTGTGTTTTTTTCCTCCACTTGTCTCAGGAGGATGCATCCATCATGTCCCAAGGCCTTGAAGATGTCACAGAGTGTCCTGCGGTCCTGGGGATGTGGCTGCCTGAGGCCAGGCAGTCACGGAATCCCAGCACTGACGCTCTTTACACACTCCACCCTGATTGTCAGAAGGCATCTCACGAGACTTTCTGCTTAGGGTCCTTCTGGGCTGGCAGAGGTGGCCCTTAGACATACAATAGCCATATGCCGGTCTAAGTGAAGTTGGCAGTGACCAGGAGTCCCTCTTCTGTCCTAGTACTCTGCCTGCTAAGGCCTAGAGCTGAGGTGATGTAACTTCATGCCCCTGGACACCTTGACCAAAGCCACCTGGTCCTCAGGACAGGCAAGATGGAATCAAAGTGAAAAAGGGCTCCAGGCCCACAGTCTAATGAAGGGCCAGGACTAGGGAATGGGATGCGATGGTGAAGATACAGCAGCCTCATGAGACTGAGGCTTGCAAACCCCCAGATGATGATAGGTACTATGGAAGCACTGGGCCATTCAAGTTCCAGAGGCCATGCCATGTGGCATTTGGAATCAGAGAAAGCTGGCCATGCATTCCTGCTCTTCCACATACACATTGTATGACCTCGGACAGGCTGTTTTAGCTCCAGAGAGCTTCCATGGGGCCTGCCTCATGGGAGAAGTGTGGGTATTAGTTATAATGTTTGTAAGCACTGAGAAAAGCTGGCTAGCTATTAACATTTTTATCCATGTGTAGAGATAAACATGGTCCAAATAGAATAGGAATTGCAAAGGCAGTTTCTGGCCTAGCAGAATCTTCTAAAGAGAATCTTGTTTGTGTGCATGTATATGCATATGTATATGTGTATATATACAAAATAAATGTATATATTTATCTGCATATATTATATTATGTTATGTGCATATATATTATATGTATTATATGTTAGTGTATCTGTGTCTGTATGTGTAGAGAGAGAGCAGTAGTATAGGGGGAAAGATTATATGGCAAAAATCAAGAAGGTAAAAAAGC